>NC_136910.1:23295898-23512139 GCF_949606895.1 Notothenia rossii | reverse complement strand
TACAGTATATATGTTTCAAATAAAGCATGATAGGTAGCTAGCTAGCTTTATCCCTGCTATCTGTGAGCTAATGTGCAGTTCTTATTATGAAAGCAGCTGCACTGCCCTGTCTTTACTCTGCAACCCACATCACCAACTGAAAATCACTGGTCATTGTATTACATCTATTTGAATACAGCCACCAGTATTTTATTTTATTTTATCCTTTCCTTTCATATCATACAACTGCCTTGTTTTTTTGTATTGCACATCTGCTTCATTTAATCAACAAAAGCACTTTAACTGTACTTCTTCTTGTTTTTGTCTTTTTATTTATTTCTGTAAAAATGGTTTGTGAATATGTGTGTTTTTGAAGCAACTATTGTATGGGCATATTGTAATTTCATTGTATTTTATACATAGTAGGGCTGCTCAATTAATCGTATTTTAATCGCAATTACGATTTTGGCTTGCAACGATTATGAAAACAACATAATCTAAATAAAACGATAATTTTTTTAATATTTATTTTAATATTATTTTTTGTATTGGTTTTTCAGTTGAATTATACTTAACCTTCAGGGTAATCAACTGTTAAAAAACATACTGTTCACATTTTTTTTTTTCAATAAATGGATGTTTTCAAAGTAAATGGATAATCTTTTTTTAATAATCGTGATATCAATTATTGACCCAAATAATCGAAATTATGATTTTTGCCATAATCGAGCAGTCCTAACACATAGTGACAATAAAGGCTTCTTTGCTATTAAAGCATGATTAGCAGAAACCAGTGTACCTTCCACAGCCCAAACTGTTGTGGTTCTCCTAGGCTGCTTCTTTCAGTTTGCATTACTCATTTGATGTGTATTCTATTTACTGTTCACTAGCAGCGTTTCCGCCAGGGGGGCGTCTTGCCGTCATTTGACGCCATTATTCAGCTCGGGATGCCCTGAACGCGAGCCGAGGGCGTCCAAAAATATTAATAATTCGGGAGAAGATCGAGAGTTTTTATCGCTTGAAATGACGAAAAGGAAAAAGGACAAGGACATCCCTCTGTTGGAGGGGCAAAGGAGTCTGGTGCGATTCTTTTCGGAGTATTGAAGATCGTTTCCCCGACATCGAAGGTGCCTGCTACAGGACAACATGGAACGTGCACGATTTGGACACGATGAGCGCGGGGGGGGGCGGTTTTAGTGGAGCCCGCGCGTGAGCTGCGAGCGCCGGAGCCTCGCAGCGGCGAAACTGAGGCTCCGTCCCCCCCCCCCACCCCCCCCCCCCCCCGCTCTCGGAGGTGGACGCCCCCTCAGCCCAGGTCTGGCGGGAAACACTGCTCAGTAGTCATGTGTGTGTTTGTGATTAAATAAACACTGGGAGCACTGGTCTTTCCATTTGAAGTAGGCATCATTTATCTCTCAGTCAAAATAGCTTTAGATTTGCAGGCTTAGAAAACTTCTCTACCTAATTAAAACTTGACTTTGATGTTGTCATGTCGAAAGCAGATGTTGAAGGTAGGGATGTCCCGATCACCTTTTTTTGCTCCCGATCCGATTCCGATCATTTGATTTTGACAATTTGCCGATACCGATTTTTCCCGAAACGATCTTTATGCAATTCATTAAGAGGAAAAAAAGCATTCAAGTTGTCCCTCAAGGTTATTTTTTTTAATTTAAATTGGCTATTCTATCCAACATGGATATAGCTTATTTTTTTCACAGCAGCATTGGATCAGTTCAGTTGTGCAGCATTGGATCAAAACAAAAATAAAACTTATCAGTACTTGTTAGCTTACTGCTACAATTAGACACTGCACCCTGCCCACTCTGTTGCCAGATTTGAGAGAAATAAGCAACCAGGTCTATGAAAACAAGCCCCAAAGAAGCAACACATACATGATGTTGTGTAATTTGAAACCAAAACTAAGGCCTCAGGATGAATTTAAGACTTGAACATGGTCATTTTTGTTTTGTAACATTGAATAAAAAAAATAAAAAAAGTATTTATAAAAAACAAAAATCCCGATCCCCGATTTTTTTCTTCAGATCTTTTGAAAATCACGTGATCGGCTCCGATCCCCGATCACGTGATCGGATCGGGAAATCTCTAGTTGAAGGACTGGACTTATTTCTTGTCACAGAGCCAGTAATGTGGTTTCTAGATGTTGACATGATTCTATTCTTGATCTAAACCTGTATTTACACAGGACTTATTCACTGACTGTGCTGTAGCTGAAACAAGAACTTGGTGTTTGGTCAATTACATGGACCCAGCAGTTGTTATTCACACAAAATAATAATGTTTTCTTTATTCAGCTGTTTAACCTTATGGTTCAGTCACCTTTTGTAAACAGTCGGAATGGATGTGCAAACTGTCTAAGATGGTCGTACAAATTGCACCATACACCTGTCCTAGAGAAATCTCCTTCTGTGAAACAACTTGCACACTTGGACATTTCACATTGAGAGATTGCGCACAACGTTGCAGCTTAACTAATAGATGTGGTGAAGAGTTACAGGGACAGTTGCTGCATGTGTCCACAACTATATATGCAACATTGTGGCTACAGACGAGTAAACTGAGAATCCATTTGTCCTTTTTCAGGCACAGACATTTCAGTGGGTGAAGAGGTGGCCATTAAGTTGGAATGTGTGAAGACCAAACACCCCCAGCTCCACATCGAGAGCAAGATCTACAAGATGATGCAAGGAGGAGGTGAGTTCAATTTCCATCTTTCTATGTCATCAGCCCCACCTCACCCTCCTCATTACTTTGATCTACTTTTTTTTCCTGCTATCTTCTTCATTGTTTGTCCTCTATTTTGCCTTCAGCTTGGTGAAGTACATCACCATGAGGTGTTCTCCAGACATTTTTGTGTTCTTCCCATTGTAATTGCGTTTACTTCTATGTTTTTGCAGTGGGCATTCCAACCATAAAGTGGTGTGGAGCAGAAGGAGACTACAACGTGATGGTGATGGAGCTGCTGGGGCCCAGTCTGGAGGATCTCTTCAACTTCTGCTCTCGCAAGTTCAGCTTGAAGACAGTCCTGCTGCTCGCTGATCAGATGGTGAGACCGCCTACTATTTTCACACACACACACACACACACACACGCACACTCACCTTATGATGCAAAGCCTCCTTTCAGGTTGCATCACACTTTCCAGCACTCATCCAGGGCATCTGAAAATGAGAGCAGACCGGGCTTCAGTGTTTATTTGGTCCCGTCATTGAGACATATGGGCAGTTCACTTGCTACTAGAATATCAGATATTTTTCTGGTATATCATTTTTTTCCATTTCGATTAATCAGAAGAGATAGAAGCCTTTTTCTAGTATTGAGTTTATCCTAAAGAAGGCGATTCCTTGGATATATTTCAGGAAAAAGATTACTGATAGATCTTTGCAGCAACGAGATATACATTTTTGTGGTTTAGTTATTTAATAAATAATGACTGCACTTATATAGTGCTTTTCTACCTCAATGTTTGCAATGTAATGGCCTCTCATTCACACACAAATTGGAAAGGAGGGGATAAAATAGCCAACCCTGTGTTAATTGTCCACAGACAAAAATAATTGAATAATAATAAATTATATTTCTATAGCACTTTTCTTAAACCCAAAGACGCTTTACATTTGCGAGGGAGGGTAGACAAACAAAAGAAACACAGACACAAAACAGAAAAGCAGTCAGGAGGAAGTTGGTTGAGAGGGGGGGGGGGCGGGGGAGCTTATGGATACAGAGTTGAAAAGGTGGGTTTTGAGGCGGGACTGGAACAGGAGGACGGACTCAGACTCACGGAGGTCTTGGGGGAGGGAGTTCCGGAGCTTCGGGGCTGCCACAGAGAAGGCTCTATCCCCGAAGCTCCGGAGTTTGTTCCTTGGGGATGGAAAGCAAACCAGCTGAGGTGGATCTGAGGGACCGGGGTGGTTGGTAGAGGATGAGGTGGTCAGTGAGGTAGTGGGGGGGGCAGATGGTGGAGGGCTTTGTAAGTGAGGACCAGGAGTTTGTAATGGATGCGGTGTGAAATGGGGAGTCAGTGGAGTTCTTTGAGGACCGGGGTGATGTGATGCCATGATTTGGTGCGAGTCCACAGACAAAAATAATTGAATACCATTCAAAAGGCCAATGGTATTCTTCACATCATGTTTATCAAGATCACTCTGTCATCTGGCCCTTGTCCTCCCACAAAATATGACTTAGCTAGTGTACAGAAGGATCTTTCAGACGGTTGAACTGTGGGATTGAGTTTGCCAAATATCCTCACATGATGGTGTAGTGAGCTTATTTTTCTCTTTCCTCCCTTACAGATCAGTCGTATTGAGTACATTCACTCCAAGAACTTCATCCACAGAGATGTGAAGCCCGATAACTTCCTGATGGGTCTGGGCAAAAAGGGCAACTTGGTCTACATCATCGACTTTGGCCTGGCTAAAAAGTATCGCGATGCCAGAACACACCAGCACATCCCCTACCGAGAGAACAAGAACCTGACCGGCACCGCCCGCTACGCCTCAATCAACACACATCTGGGGATTGGTAAATAACACACAAAACACTCAGAATAGGCTTTAAACACATTGTTGTATTTCTTAGGCAGTGAATGGAAAGTTACAGTGCAGTATTGACCCCTCTCTTGGTCTTTTGCCCCCCTCTACAGAACAGTCGAGGCGTGATGACCTGGAGTCACTGGGCTATGTTCTCATGTATTTTAACCTCGGCTCATTGCCCTGGCAAGGCCTCAAGGCTGCTACCAAGAGGCAGAAGTATGAGCGGATCAGTGAGAAGAAAATGTCCACCCCCATTGAGGTTCTTTGCAAGGGATACCCCTGTGAGTATCTACTTGTTTTAGGTTTCCTTCAATATTAATTATCCAAAAAATACACTAAAACACAAATTAATAAGTCGTTGTAATGCTTCAATCCCTGTACTCAACAGGCTTAGATCTGTAATAGGCATTTAACAAAATACTCTTGCTCAGCAAAGATGGGAAACACTGGAAATGTTCATTTAAACAGTATGATTTTACTTGTATACGATAAGCTAAGCGTTCATTCTCAGTAACAGTTAATGCTCATTATAAGGCACTTGTCATACTGACACAACATCTTTTAAAGGCCAGCTGCCTGTTAGCAATACAACTATTTGGCAAACATAAAAAGAGGTGGAAACTCGGCAGAGACAACCTGGTTCACATTCATTTTGTGGCTAGCAACGTATTACAAGACAGTGTACAATGCAGGAAGAAGAGAACATATTGTACAAGTGTGGAAGACATTGAGCAATAGATTTTACATTCGTGACTTTCATTCATTTTGTATGAACAACAACATTTTGAAAGTGGCCCCTTAAGGACTGGGAATATCATAAATTAAGGATCACCACATATTTAGACTTTATGGCAGGTTCAAAAGAAGGGAGTTACCACCTTTGTTTCGTGTAGCATGTCCATATTGACACAAGTTTAAACATGAATTTTAAGTGCACAATCTACACAGCTTAGAACTTGCTGCTGCACTGCCAGTGCCCAATAAATGTTTTAAACATATTCAATAAAACAATGGAATTAAAAGGGACATGGCATTTAATTGGTTGTGGCTTTTGATACAAGTATTAAGATATTTCAAAATTATTTGGACCAATCATAGTCACTCGGTCATCCCATCAGCTAAGAGGTGTTTTCTTGTTCTCTACCACAGCTGAGTTTGCAACCTACCTGAACTTCTGTCGCTCCCTGCGCTTCGATGACAAGCCGGACTACTCGTACCTCCGGCAGCTCTTCAGGAACCTGTTCCACAGACAGGGCTTCTCCTACGACTATGTGTTTGACTGGAACATGCTCAAGTTTGTGAGTACTAATTATATTCTCAACTGTATAATATAAGCTATAATTAAAACTCAAAGGTTTGTAGATACCTGTCTTGATTTGTTGGGGAGTGTTGACATCTTAGTATTTTATATCGGATTAAGAAAAGGGAAAACTGATTTTAGTTTAAAGTAATTTATCTATATGAGAAGAATGATGACAGGAAATGACATCATGTTATTCATTTGTTTTACCACTCCATGCGCTGTCAGTGACTCACGTGTATTTCTACCATGCCTACTTTTCATTCTAGAGCTCTTACACTTAAAGGCTTCTCGAGAACTGCAACTAGGTCCAAACCTGTCCCATAAAGAAGGAAGTGGTTTTAGTTCGTTTTTTGTTTCACACAGGGAGCCAACCGTGCAGCAGAGGAAGCAGAGAGGGAGCGGCGGGACCGGGAGGACAGGCTGAGGCACGGCAGGACCCCGGGGGCCAGAGCAGTCCCTGCTGCATCAGGGCGGCCCCGAGCAGCCGTAGAGGGAGCCCCAGCCACCCCGCTAACACCCACCTCACACACAGGTCAGTTCCTCATGCAAATACTGGTAAAACCATCAGTGCAGTGTAGTTAGGATTGTAATGTTAAAGTATAGACTTCAATGGTATGCCATAATGTATCAGCAGTAAAAAGTGTGGATAGTTATCGGTAGGAATGTTGTTTAATGATGGAAGTATCAGAAACTTTAATAAATAGATCAAATAGTGTTTATTATGATCGCCACATGCATTCCCTCCTCATGTTTGATCTCTGGTCTCCAGCGAAC
Source organism: Notothenia rossii (assembly GCF_949606895.1). Taxonomy (NCBI): domain Eukaryota; kingdom Metazoa; phylum Chordata; class Actinopteri; order Perciformes; family Nototheniidae; genus Notothenia; species Notothenia rossii. The sequence continues at coordinate 23,505,533 of NC_136910.1, read as the reverse complement.
ACGTCCCCCCGACAAGTTTCCGGGATGGAGCGTGAGAGAAAGGTCAGCATGCGCCTGCACCGCGGAGCTCCTGTCAACGTGTCCTCCTCAGATCTGACAGGACGGCAGGACACCTCCCGCATGTCCACCTCACAGGTAAAACTCAAGCCTGAAGACGCACCCGCTCTCTTCTTATTGGCCGAATTCCAATCCAGGCACTTAACTCTGTTAACTTAACTGTTTTCTAGACTAGAAACATGTGTATTTGACCCTAAATACAATGTAATCTATAGGTTGTTTAACCTGTTAAGCACGAGAGGCCCCTAATCCGGGGCCTGCGGGGTGTTTTTTCACAAAACTGTGTCTCAGGGCTTCTTAATATTTAAAAACCTATTAATGTGTCATACCCATTTAACGGGAAGAAACTCAGCTAACTGACGATACGAACCGCTTTTACTGAAACAAAACACAAGTCTCACAAGAAGCGTCTAAATGAGCCCTTAGCGAAAAAATGCTAACGCACTTGGCACAGAACTCAAGGTAAAAATACCCTTATTACTTATCGTAACTGCACACACACAATATCATATTAAAGCTGATATTCCACAGATTCTATAGGTATTAGTATCATCACTGAGCGATCAGAACTCGCGACAGGGGAAGCAAACACAGACATCACAACACGTAGCTTTACGGTGCATTCACGGGAGATCGTCTCACCTTAGCTGTTATTCTGATCAAAAGTCGTGTTCAATGGCATTAAAACGATAAATACGCTGCTGAAGGTTAATCCAATGGTTAATCCAATGTGTCTGTGTCACTTTGAAATGCTTACTGATAATCCATCATTCCATTTTTATGTCAAAAACTGAGATTTCATATTAGCTGCTAATGATAACCACCAGAGTGTATTGCAGCTTCTGGTTCCGGGGCATTCTGGCTGCGCATCACTCATTCACCAATGGGGAATGTTTAGATGGATTTTAGGGACTCGCCCTCGATTCTATTGGCTCTAACGGTTTAAAAGAGGTGTCAATCATCAAAATCGACCAAGGGGGGCCCATGAGACCTGAAAAACAGGCTCGGGGGTTAACTGGTTAACGAGATAATTAAATGTCTGTCTTAATTTGAGAAGTTGAAATGTTTACATTTAACGTACACTATTCCATTATATACACAAAACATTGTTGCACGTGGTCAGTAAGGGCAGCTTGTTGCCCAATCCCCGTCCACGCTTATTGGCTTGGAAGGGCACTTTCAGTGTAAGAAAACGTTTTTAGAGAGCACTTGTCCATGGACAAGTGAGTTTTTTTGCAATTTACATTTTTCACTTGTCCAGAAAAATCGATCGGCATCGTATTTTACATTTTCCCCTCGGTTTTTACGGTAAGATTTTACTGCATCACACATACGGATGGGTATCGTTTGGATTTGAACGATTCCGGTTATGCTTTTCAATTCCGGTTCTTTTCGGTTCTCGATTATAGTTCTTTGAGAGGGTAAAAATAAGTCCCATGACAAACTGGGAGAAAAATATATTTATGAAAACATTAAGTCAAATCTGTATTCCTTTTTAAGAAAGTTTTACAAAGATAAGGCTGTTAAACGGGCAGCGGATCTGCTGTGTGTAGAAAGAGAGAGAGAGAGAGAGAGAGAGACACTGAGCTGCACCATGCAGCGATCAGCTGATACGGAGCATAGAGACAGAGAGAGCCGCGGTCCACGGGGGTCGGCCTCCGCCTCCTGTCCTCACAACTCTTATTAATCCCGATACCGGACAATTGTTATTTGTTCTTACTCGGAACCGAGTTTTGCTTCACAACCCAGCCACTGTGCTACACGTCCCGCCCAGCCCCCGTCTAACAGTACAGAAAGCGGCAAGATGCATTTCCTTAGGAATCAACAAGCAAAACCACAACAATGGCGGACACGGACAATTTGCGAATGAGTTCTGCCTTTTGTAAGCTGAATTTATCAATAATTTGTCAATAAATAAGGGCGAAAAACTTCACTTGTCCATCGGACAAGTACATTTAAAGATATACTTGTCAGATATTGTAAATAACACGTCCCGGACGGTGGGACGTGTGCTTTTTCGCACACTGTTAATATGTTAAAGCAAAAACAGAGGGGAAGTGGGATAGAAGAGGAAGTTGGTGCCAGATTAGGATTGGTCCAAAGTGTAAATTAAAGATCTGAAATATACTTGGGGGGTGTTGGTAGCGGGTGGGGGTTGGGGTGATGTGCCTTTTGTGACATGCAACAACATGAACCTTTCTGTTGGTCGCTTGTTAGTAGACCTTTCAGGCGATGGCAGAGCGAACAGGTACAGGCAGGGCCCATAGTGATAGCCCTATAGTTTAAATCTACTACCCACAAATAAACATATGGACATGGGTTACTATTTAAAACAAATTGTAAATATATTTAGGAACTTATCAATGTGATATTAAGTGGGGGTGGACCTCAAATCCTCTAGGGGGGTCCGGGGGTGGGGGTGGACCTCAAATCCTCCAGGGGGGTCCGGGGGCATCCTCCCCCGGTAAGATTTTTTTTTTTAATTTTGGAGTTAAATGCATCAATCTGGTGCATTTTGAGGGGAAAATAAAGAGACTAGATCTATGGGAACATCTATATGAAACATAACTGTATACATTTCAATAATCATAAAATCATGGCCATAACCATTAATATACCATTTCCAATATGAAAAAACACTGACACCCTCAAATGGAAATATGTGTTTACATAAAAAGGGTGACCAAACTGTTTGAGACCCACTGAGAACTTAGTTAACTATCTAAACACTCAGAGTCCTTTACCTCACCTGAGCTGAGGTTATCCCGAGCTTGAATGACACACAGTCAAGGGCTTTGATCTATGATCTGTATGACAGTGGCCATGTCGGCAGGCCACATCATGTAGACAGCCAGTCCCCCTGTGTGGGGCAGGCCACTTAACAGGCCAACCTTGCAGTTGGATTTACATTTGAATGGTAATATAAACGTTGGTCTTTTATGGAAGTCTGTATCTTGCTACTTCATAAGATTAGCTTTAGTCTACATGATTTAAACTAGACTGATGTGTAGTCCTTCAAACTGTGCTCAGATCCAGAGCAGCAGAACAGTCCTGATGCTGTTCCACCAGCCACATGTGTCCTGTTCCTCCAGCTGTTAGGGCTGGTGCAGGCTGTGGGTTCTGACTTGACATATTGGGCCTTCTCTCTCTCCCTTCCCCCCAACCTCAGAATAGTATTCCCTACGAGCATCACGCCAAGTAGACGCTCGCCACGTCCTTGTGTGACGGCAGCAACACTGGGTGAGTCCTGCACAACACCGGGATGCATGGCTCCAACCTCCAGTTCTACACCTGGCTGCGCTGAGTCTCGCTTTATTCACCACTGTGCTTAGAGAGAGAGACTAGAACAGTCGTCAAACTGTAGGGCTGCCCCCCCAATAGTCAACCAAATGTTCGTCAGCTAAAAAAGTCTTAGTCAAGCAAGTTTTGTTGCATCAGCCTGAAAACCCCTCAAACTTCATTTGGGAGTTGTGCCATGATTTAAATGTACTTTTGTTAATAATGTCAAGAAATCCGAAGTGTGGGATCATTTCATTCAATTGTACGGATATATGAATAATATACCTGTAACATTCTTTCTTAGCCCTTGAAATGAAGCCATTTTGTGAATCCAAAATAAAAAATATCTATATTTAATAATCATCAAAATATGATGAACGTGTGACCACCAGTCGATTAACCCCTGGAAGTGACAATTACTGGTTGACTAGGAACATCTTTGGTTAAGGGCAGCCTTATTCAGTTATACAGCCACTTTGCTGACGATGACATCACAGCTGCATTATCATTGAACAGTCAGATACTGACAATAACAAGCAGCGCAGGGAAGTCCTCTGAGAACTGGATTGGAAAATGCATCGCAGTGCATCACAGCCCAACTATGTGACTCCCTTCTTCCCTCCCCATGGGTGACGTAATGCCCCTTTACTCAGCTCTGTGGCTTGTTGCTTGCACAGTTGTTGTGCCTTCCTACAACCCCCCCCCCTTGCTTGGTGCAGTCCAATGTTCACCTGCAGATCCCCCCCCCCCCTCCCCCCCTGATCTTTCCACCAAGCACCTGCATGATATGAAGCTTCTTATCTGCATGTCAGCGTTCAGCTTTGTCCTGGCTGTGGCTGAGAGCATGTTCTGAAAGGAAAAACGTTTATTTTGCTTCCTTGAAAAAGCCAAGGAACAGATTATGTATACACAGTGTCTCAAAGAGGTTTTGGCCATCACATGTCCTCGAGGTTTGCTGAACATGACTACCAGGATAACATGCAGGCCTTTTCCACTGCAGGAAGTGAACAAACTGTAACTTCAGGTGTAGCAATTATGACAAATTCTGCTTTTATTTCCACGGTACTTTCCAGATGAGTTCATGAACCTGAATTTGAACACACCTCTAAATATCAGAGGGCAAGTAATGCAACAGTTAGTTTGCAACACCACAATTATCAATGCGCAAAATGTGTTTATAGGAGTAATATGTTTGTATCTTTTTCCTGTGACTGTATTTTTGAGCCTTGTCTTATAGAATGAAGGAGTTGTTTTTTTTCTCTTGTCTTTGCTCATTCCACTTCATTTATATCTTGGGGCTGCAGCTGCTTGAGAGCTCAGCCGCTAATCATTTCACTCCGTAACCCTCCTAGTTTTGGAATTTCATAAATGTTTGCAAATGTTTTGCCTGATGTAAGCTGCACTGTAAGCCCACCCTATTAGTGTTCCTTCCCTGCATCACAGCAGTATATAACATTTGTGTTTCTATATGAAATGCTATAAATGTATTCCTTCCCTGTCCATTTTTCACCTGACAGAACTGATGTTATTTTTGCTTGATATTGTCCGTAGCCAGAAAATGATCTGATATTGTTACAAGCTACCAATCAGCAATCTCTAGTTACTACCAGCTGTTACTCCAGTTTAGAAATGGGGTCGTTTTGAACGTGAGTATTAAATGCTTTAGGTGAATTTTCGACTCTAAAACACATTTAGACTGTTGATGAATGTAGATGCTACCCACATGTTGATTCAGAAGGTGTGACAGTACAGATAAGCATGCATGTAAAGTTATAAGGAGCAGTGTGTAACTTCTGGGGATCTTTTAGAGGAAATGGAATATCAGTGTTATGTTTCCATCAGTGTATCGTCACCTAAAACAATAGTTAGTGGAGGACGAGTCATCCAGAACTGAATAGGGAGCCGTTCCTCTTCAGGGAAACCTCTGTTGCACGGACATGTTCCTACAGTAATCAGAACAGACACACCTATTCAAAATAGGTGTGTCTGAGAGAGGTGGGGGGGGGTTTCAGTTGGAAGCCTCCAGATCCTACACACTGCTCCTCTAATGCCCCTAGGGGTGTGTTAGTTTCTGATCCTCCTGTTTCCTGTGCTGTGTTTCCCCCAGATGATGTCCGGTGTACAGACCGCTGGTCTCCATCTTCTTGCTCCTCGATGAGCCTACCCACAATGCACCCTGGCAGACCAGGCCCTTTCCACTAAGAAGCAATCTTAATATTCTTACTAACTAATATTCCTAACTACAGCTACCAGCTAGGGAGCACCTTCTGACTCACTGCTTTCTGACTGCTCTCAGAACAGCTGTCTCATTCAGACTCTGGTCCTCTCCCAGAACCTTTAACAGTGACCAGACGTCGGGAAGACTCCGTCTGCTTTTTAAGGAGACGTAAACAAACCACCACCACTAGAGTCTGAATGGACAGTGCTGTGTCTGAGGCTAACATGGAAGCCGGACTCACTGATGAGAGTTTAGACTCCTTCCTCTGCAGAAGCATCTGTCATCGAGGACCCCACATTTCCACTGCTACTTCGATACCTGATCAATAAAATCTTTCTTTTGTGCAGTAAAGTGTATAAAAATAAAGCAGCAGCTCTTCATTTTATAAATAAATATAGGTAATTTTTGGGGTGTGATGCTTTTCACTTTTCATTCCCACTGACCACTTTTCCTGATTTAATGATGGCCACCACCACTGATGGGGCTCTCTTCAGTAACTATTTAGCCATTTGTATTAAATAAAAAGAAAGTACTTCTTTGCATGTTTTAGGGGTGAGCCTTCAGCGTCAGGTGTGGACTCGACTGCTAGTTGAACACCTGAACGTACCACTAATCTGCTATGGTATGTTGGGTGATGGAGGTTGTGTGTTCACACGCTAGTCGGCAATATGTTCTGTCTTCACCTCCAGGCTCCGGGTCCAATGAGCCCGCTTCCCCTTCTAGTATTTCCATACTAGGAAGTGCACTTTACGTACGGGGCAAGGACATCATCTAGCATATTTTACCAGGTGTCCATTCACTGTACAGAGAAACATTTTTTCTTATTTGTATAATTTCCAAGCTGTGAATTACTTGTAATAATGTTGTAAAAATGTTTGCTCATCTGTCGATGGGTGTGGCTTGCTCTAGGAACCTGAGTTTGAGATGCCTAGAAGTAGTGTCCCATCAGCTGGCCCCTGCAGAGAGCGTGCTGTTGGCAGGGAAGATGAATGTGAAAGACTTTTTGTGCGCCATGCTTGCTGTCACTGTTCTTGGTATTAGAGGTTCAGTGATCGACCACCAATGTGACAAACTGCAGTATCGGTACTGAAATGCATTCTTTGTGAATCCTCTTAAACACTTTGAGAAAGCATTCTTTGTTGAGAGGAAAGCTGAACTTCTACAGCAGCAGTGGGGTTTTGTTTTCAATCTGGACACTTCTCTGCCATGTCTTTCAGAATGAAATGGTTGTACTTCATTCTTCCTGCTGCTGCTCCTCTAATATTGGATTTTGACCCTTGACCTCTACGGTCAGCCGCTTTACATCGAGTGAATTATGTAAGCAAACAGATCAGCGAGATTTACTTTCTCATATTTATATTTGCCACTGTCTTTGTGTACTTAAACTGTAAATAAATGAATTACTTGTACATAGTTCCTGCTCATGAATCAGTTCATCTGAGTGTCCTACAAAACAGAACACACATGTCATTTGTCCACAGAAAACATATTTATTTGGGAAAATCAGGCACCACATGCCTAGATTGTGTTTGACATCACTCAGAAAAATAGCAGTGTAAAAGCAGCAGGTGCGTTCCATTTATTTACCAAGCAACAGGGTGCTTGCTCTAAGTGTTTTAACATTAAATGGAACACAGACAGTAATAATAATTATATTTCTATAGCGCTTTTCTTCAACCCAAAGACGCTTAAGGTAGAGTAGAGCACATGGATCCCAGCATTGGACATCATACCAACACAGCCCAGGGACACTTGCAGCATCAACAGTAGTAAAGGCATAAGAGGACGTACATTCATAAGCTGAGTAAACAACACCAACACAGACTGACAATTCAAGATACACAAATGTATCAGGCAGCATATGAAGAAAGCTCACTAGTAGCTCAGTGACAACAAAACAAAAAGACTAACATGGCAGCAATTAGTGAACAGCTACAGTATGACATTTAGCTGCCCCTTTTTTAAATAGTTGTACAAACAATTTTCAAATGCGAGTTGCTGTCCTATTGTAACAAACGACAATAAATACATTCATTTTTTATATTAGCTTGACAATATATTTTTGAAGCAATGTCCACCTACAAGCCTTCGAAAGCTTTAAACTGTGTTTCAGTTCAAGTTCTTTTGACATAAGCACAACTGGTGTTTGTAAATATAGGCCGTTTTTTAGTACGTAATGATAATGGAGACTGGAGAGGGAACATTATTAGTGCTGTGTTAATCACAATGATAATCAGTGATAAATCATGATTAAACTTTGTCTTTCCACTGCTGTGAGATAGTAAACATTTGAGCTGGTAAATAATGTGGGACATACAGTATATATACACTGAACAAAAATATAAATGCAACACTTTTGTTTTTGCTCCCATTTTTCATGAGATGAACTCAAAGATCTAAAACATTTTCTATAGACACAAAATAACCATTTCTCTCATATTGTTCACAAATCTGAAAAAAATCTGTGATAGTGAGCACTTCTCCTTTGCCGAGATAATCCATCCCACCTCACAGGTGTGGCATATCAAGATGCTGATTAGACAGCATGATTATTGCACAGGTGTGCCTTAGGCTGGCCACAATAAAAGGCCACTCTGAAACGTGCAGTTTTGCTTTATTGGGGGGTTCTGGGGGGGTCCGAAAACCAGTCAGTATCTGGTGTGACCACCATTTGCCTCACGCAGTGCAACACATCTCCTTCGCATAGAGTTGATCAGGTTGTAGATTGTGGCCTGTGGGATGTTGGTCCACTCCTCTTCAATGGCTGTGCGAAGTTGCTGGATATTGGCAGGAACTGGAACACGCTGTCGTATACGCCGATCCAGAGCATCCCAAACATGCTCAATGGGAACCCTAACCCTAACATGTCACCCACTCTGGTGGTCACACCAGATACTGACTGGTTTTCAGACCCCCCCAATAAAGCAAAACTGCATGTTTCAGAGTGGCCTTTTATTGTGGCCAGCCTAAGGCACAACTGTGCAATAATCATGCTGTCTAATCAGCATCTTGATATGCCACACCTGTGAGGTGGGATGGATTATCTCGGCAAAGGAGAAGTGCTCACTATCACAGATTTTTTCCGATTTCTGAACAATATTTGAGAGAAATGGTTATTTTGTGTATATAGAAAATGTTTTAGATCTTTGAGTTCATCTCATGAAAAATGGGAGCAAAAACAAAAGTGTTGCATTTATATTTTTGTTCAGTGTATGTGTGTGTGTTTGCGTTGTAGCCACTTTGTGATCTTGGAACCACAGCTTTTGCAACCACTTAAAGCTCTCACCGTAAACTGCTACAGCTCAGCCTCTGACTGACGCCGCTCCGGCGCTCAGCTCTTATGAGATTCAACACATTTTTGGGACCGAGATCTGGCACCACTGCAGTAGAAAGTTAAAGAAGTGGTCTGCAATCAAAAACCAAGACCATTGCAGTTTGTGTTTCGCAGCACACAAACTGCTCCCACCCTAATATCTCTGCTGGTGTACCCAAAAGACACAAAGCTTACAGTAGGTCATATGATGGCAGCTGAGCAAACCCCATCTGTTGTACAAAGCTATGAAAAGTTGTTGAAAGCTTGACAAAAGAGCTAGTAAGTGGACGTTAACTGGCATTTTTAGTCAACCTTTTTGGAATCCTTAGGGAAATGGAAGGTGGAACAGCTTGAATTCTGAAGAAAACAGCATCTGTCTGTAAAACAACTGCAAAAAACTGCTGAGAAAAGTACATAAAACTTAATGTCCTTGTCCTTAAATGTAATCTGTGTCTGAGCCGAGCCTAGTCAAAAAAGGTGTTGAGTGAGTGAGACCTTTAATGCCCAAAGGAATTGTGTTTCAGACTCTCCATTTAACTCATTAACAGTAATACACGTTTTGAATCACATCCATATGTTGCATTAGAGCCGAATAGGGCAAAAACACGTGTTGATGATAAACACTCTATCAGAATAGATTGTTATTTAAAGGGCAATATTTTCTCCCCTTACAATACTTAGACCCTTTCCCTTTGTCTGACTCCTAGCTCAGCGTTTTGGAACAGATCCTCCTTAGAACATTTGACTCCCTGTTGGTGAACAGTTTCTCATTCTTCAGTATTATCCTTCATATCGATGTGTTCTCTTCCTCTTTCTCACCCGTCTCCATCACCGTTATCTCCTCCTCCCCTGCTTTTAAAGCGCAGACTTTTCCATTGTCTTCTCCCTTTGGCTCCTCTTCGCCATCATGGTCTTTCTCCTCTTCCACCCCGCGATTCAGCCCCTCCTTCTCTGCAGCATTCACAGCCATCTCCAATTTAGCTTCTGTCTCTCCGTGTTTTATCTTAATGCAGAAAAAGTTGCCCAGGGCTAAGACCATAGCTGACAGAGTGACCTCACAGCCCGCCAACAGGAAGACGTACATGTAGACATTGGTGTAGTCCAGGAGGCGACCTGGTGGAGAGAAGGAGAATATTAGCATTACTGTCAACCCCTTTACTATTTCACTGTCTCAATCTTTCCTCCCTTGTTCTGACCTGCTCCAGGAGGTCCCACTAGAACAGCGATAGCTTCCACCAGCAGCACTAGGCCTATGGCGCTGGAGAACTTCTCCGTTCCTACGACAGCCATGAGGACCTCGAACTGCAGCGCTCCAACCATGCCGTACGAAATGCCGAAGAAGATGCAGAAGAACACCAGACCACCGTAGTCTTTTGCCTGCAAGTAGAAGAAAAGTCAGGTTAGCATAGGACATTAAGGTGAAGGAATGAGGCTACTTGACCAGGAATGACTAAAGCTAAAGACTTATGCTGTGTCTCGATTTAAGATGCTCTCCTTTGCTCCATTGCAATGTCATACACTATTATCACAGTTTGTGAATTTTTAACAGGCAGTGATGTCTCAAACTGCACTATCACAGCTGTTAGGATAGTGGTGGTCTAATGGATAGTGAGGTGGGCTGAAGATGATCGGAAGGTTGCAAGTTCAAATCCCGCAAAATAACAGAAGATTATTTTCGACACTGGAATAGTAGTATGTGTTAATGAAAAAAAACCTACTAGAAAACTTTTATTTGTACAGTACTGTGTTGACCAAAGTAACGGTTACTTCTGTTACGTAGCCAAGATGGTGGTCGTTTGGGTACTCATAGTGCATTTTGCTATACTATATATGCTCTCAAAAAATCACGTCAGTACAGGAGTTTGTGAATTGAGACACAGCACTGCAGTTACCTAGCCCAACAATACACATATAAAAAAGTATATCAGTCTAATTTACAGTTTTCCCTTCAGAATAATCAACTGAAATAATCGACCGAACAACATTCACTTTTTACTACTGATTTTTATAGGCATTAAATGTTATAATCTCTTAAATATTTAATTTATATGTTTTGTTTCTTTTTTTATCCTGTTATTTTTCCATTATGAGCCAAGTAGTCCAGTTCTCTGACCTTTAAGATGTCAATGGATGTGGTTTCTAGTCAGTGTGTGAAACTGAAAACGCTTCACACAGGCATGATCATCTCTATCCTCTTGTTATATTGAACCGAATGCTGCTTAATTACCTGTGATCCTATGAGATCGGTGCACCCGTTGAAGATCATAGCGAAGCTCAACACGTACACAGTTCTGGGTCGGACCCACTTCGTGCCGGCTATGAGTCCACAGATAGGTCGAGCGAACATATCAACAAATCCCAGGACGGTGAGGAGCAATGCAGACTTTGTGTCTTCATAACCAAGGCTTTTGGCGTAGCTGACCACAAACACGGGGGGCACGAACAGGCCCAGCACCATGATGGACGCTGCAAGGGTGTAGATGATGAAACCTCTGTCCTTGAACACGCTGAAATCCAACAGCTTCTTCTTCGGATGGATTTTCTTTTCCTCTGTGGGAATGCTTTCCTCCAGGTTCTCTGCCTTTTTAGGGGGCAACAGGGGCCTCATGAGGGCCCCACAGGCACAGCAGTTGAGAAGTAGGCCCCCGAGTATGAGGAACCCCCCCCTCCAGCCATAGTGGTACTGGAGTACCTGTCCCAGTGGGGAGAGGCAGCACAGCGCCACAGGGCTGCCTGCTGCCGCCAAGCCATTGGCTAGAGGACGCTTCTCGCTGAAGTAGCGATTCAGCATGATAAGAGACGGCTGGAAGTTCAACGCCAGACCCAGACCTAAGGACAGAGAGACAGACAGAAATAATTCACTTTGCAAAAGGTTAGGGGTGAGGGAGAGAGGTATACTAGAGGGACACCAACACATAGAAGCATCTTGAGACATAAACACTGGAAAGGACTCAGTCTCTGTTGTCGTTTTGGATATGGAGAGACAAATTCTTTGTGGCTAAAATTGTATTTAGAAATGTCGTTTTCAATTTAAGTCTGTACCAAAATGATAGACTAAAAAGGACATTCAATATCAAGCAATTAAAAAAAAGCGTACAGTTCTATATGGAGAAGTAAAGTTTGAATACAGCAGTTGAAAAGTTTTATTTCGAGAATTCAATTCAAATTCAAAAGTTGTATTGTCATATCATATATGCATATATATATATATATATATATATATATGATTTTCTATTAATACGCCATTAATGGTTTGATGTCATCTATATATATAGATGACATTAAACCATTAAATGGCATTGGCATTAATCCTGGACAAAAGCTCCATGTTTGTTTGACCTCCCAAACTCAACCCTACACAGACTTGTGTGTTCCTTGTACTTCATGAACTGACTTCAGTATTACTGCAACTGTAACTTACTGTAATTATTACTATGGCCACTAGAGTTCACTGCCTAACCATTTTGAACTTCCATAGAAACTTGGATCATCTCAAGATAATTGTGGCTGTTTCTTTTACATTTGGAAAAGTAGAGTTTGAGTAGGTCCCAAGAATGGTGTTGTAAATGTATCATATTGTAATTTTCATATCATATTGTTTCTTTATGTTTTTCCACCTGGTGGCATGAATGTGAAAGTCCTTTGGATCAAGGCTTATGTTAACCTTAAGATGGCATTAGAATAAAGCTAAGAGGTTCAGGTTCATCAGCAGGAAGAGGTTTATCAGTGTTTCTAAAGTTTGCATATTTCCTGTTACATTGATTTTGCCCAGATGATGACAGTAGTGGAAAGGTCAGGAAGTCATCAACAATATACATATTCTGGAGGAATATCCAAAGTAAAAGTGATAGGCAACTTTAGGACGTTTTTTTCACAATATGTTGCTTTGATGAATGGAAAAAGCAACTGACAAAAAATGTAGAAGGAAAAAAACAAAAACATTTGCATCGTTTGTCATGTTTCGTCAATACTGTTAGTGTGTATTGTAGGGAAATTAACCAATAGAACAAGAAGGATGTAACATGGGGTTATTGGGTTAATCCCACCCCCCGCAGTCAATATGTTGAAGTGGGATAGACATGTTGAGGGCTGGACCATTAACTGTCATCTGAAAACTCACTAATTGTGGGCAAGATACAGTAACCACAATTTGCTTTGTAAGCATGTCTACAATATTTAAGTGTATGTACGTTTCTTTGGATAAAAGCGTAAGCCAAATTCCATGGAGTGTAATGAATATACAGATATACAGTAGATCAGTGCTTCTCAAAGTGTGGTCCGTGAGCACCCCCTAGTGGTCCGTGAGTATATTGGTAACATTTGAAATAAATAAATCAATTTAAGTTTTCCTCACTCACGCGGGAATATCTCCGCAATGGAGCGAGCCTAAGTTTCACTTTCAATGTCATAATATAGCCCAGCGCAACACCTTCATCACACATGTTGCCACTTGTTTGTACCATTTTCAGGCGATTTGTAATCTGCTCTAGAAAAACGATGTGATTTTGGATATTTGTGGAGTTAGGTGGTCCGCGAGTGTTTTTTTATTGGTTAAGTGGTCCTTGGTATAAAAAAGTTTGAGAAACACTGCATTAGATGCATGCATATTTATGTAGCCTTTTTACATGTTTTATTTTTGTGCAAGTTCTTTATGACCTTACCTGTAATAACTCCAGTGCAAAGGTAGATGTGTATGATACTTGTGGCAAAGGAGGCCAATATCATTCCAAGGGAGGCGAAGAGTCCGCCGACCATCATCACCGGCCGACAGCCAAACCTGTTCACCAACACGCTGCACAGAGGGCCTGAGAAAACATAATCAATACGTCAATTAAGTGTGCACATGTGTAGTGTGGTATATATCATTTTGATGTTAACAGCTTATCCCCCCAGTCTTGTACCACCCATGTCTACCTGAGCCGTACAGCATGGCGAGCAGTATTGATGAGATCAAGGCAGTGTCGCTGTATCCCACATCGAATTCTAGGATCAGCTCCTTGAAGAACACGCTGACAGCTTTGGGGAAGGCGTAGGAGAAGCCAGTAATTACGAAGCCCCCGGCCAACACTGCCCACCCCCAGCCGCCATCTGGTGCCTTCACCCCAGGAGGTGCGTCGTCCACCACTGCTCCTCCCATGATGCTCTTTGACTACTTTGTAGAGGTCAGTGGCTATAAACACTGGTAAAAACAAGAGGTCAAACAATGTGTTTATAATTACTTAAGTCAAAATCAGAAGCGTGTGGTTAATCAACCCAATCATGTGTAAAAGCTATGTACACCACAGTGCAGAACTTAATATCGCCTTTGAAATGTTGGAATGGCTACATTTCTTCTCCCTGTTCATTTCTAATGGTCAGCATCCATGTCACATGATTGGCAACTTACTCTCGGTGAAAACAAAAAAGATGGCGGGCACAGTTCAATAAAATGACAGGAATAACATAACAGCCATGATAATGACGCAAACTACACACAATATACAGTTTTTTGCTATAAAAAAATCACTTAACCTGTTCGGTTTGAGGCTAGTATTCTTGGGAGAGGTGGGTCTGTTTTATTTAAAATATGAGCACTTCTATTTTTGTAGACTCTGCATGGGAGAGTGTGTGTTTTGTGTAGGAGTGTGTTTGAGTGTTGTATTCATTACAGTAGAGGGTGTCAATCAGGAAACATGGCATCTGCGGTGCGGGATTTACTATTAACAGCTTGTCAGGACGGATGAATATTCTTCATCACCCAGTCGGAGTCCACATAACTCACATACTCCGCACATGGACATACTACTGCACAGCCTATGATCTCTGCTGTTCATCCTCACACAGTACCGTACTCTATACATATGGTATAGTATATAACTGTGTTGTAAAATGTCAGGGGTGGATGTACTCAGATCCTGTACTTAAGTAAATGTAGGAATCATTTCATTTCAAACCTTTATTTAATCAGATTGGTCCCATTGAGATCACAGATCTCTTTTTCAAGGGAGACCTGCAGCATATAAGTTCCACATGAAACATAAAACAATAAAGGACATCATACATTATATTTACAGGATACATTTACATAGTTATAGACATTTACAAGTGCCCATAGTATCAACGAGGATTTCATTTAGCCTAGCTTTAAAAACATGCAGAGGAATGAGATTGCTCAGTTTCAATTCTTGCTGAAGACTGTTCCAAGCAAGTGGAGCTGCGCACATACAAGCTGTCTTACCGAAGACAGTCCTTGCTCTTGGCACATCTAACAATACTACATCATGAGATCTCAGACAATAGCTGCTTGCAACTCTCTGTGTTATCAGAGAACAGATATAATACGTGAGTTTACCCAACAAAGCTTTATAAATAAACGTGTACCAATGACTGAGCCTCCGTACAGTAAGTGATGGCAAACCTGCCTTGGTATACAGTGTACACTACAGTGATGAGTAAGCAATACCACAACGTAGAAATACAAGTATAAGTCCTGTATTTATTATATTTCATATCATTAATCGAAATGTAACAAAAATGCTCAATAAAATTGGAGTAGTGGAGGTAGAAGTTTAAAGTAAAAGGAAATGGAAGTACAAGTACCTCACAATTGTAGATATGTATTGTACTTAATTACTATCCACCTAAGTCAAATGGATAATATTTCTTGTAGAGTTTATTTATGAATGTAATTATAAAAGGAAGCCCCTGATCACATTCACACAGTTGCACGTATGCACAGCTGGAAGCTGTCCAGTACAAACACACTCTGATCTGCCGGCCACTGATCAGTTGGGGTTGAGGAATCAGGGACATCTCAAGTGAGCCCTCCCAGATTGATCCTGCCAGTCTGGAGATTTGCAATAGTTATTAGCTAGCTTCTTTAACATGTAAGCCGCCACTGAGCCTTGATAGTATGATCAGTGTTAACATAAATCCATCTATTATCTGAAACCAATTGTCCTCTGCAGCACAGCAGGGGGCCACAGCTGATCCCCGCTGACATTAGGTGAGAGGTGAAGCACACCCTGGACTGATCGCTAAACAACCACAGGGCTGACACATAAAGACAGACAGCAGGAAAGAGAGACAATGTGGTGGAGTGAGGATGTATACCCGGAAGTTAGCAACATTAACGGCCCGTCCACACGACGGCGTGCGTTGAAGCTTCAACGCTTCTGCCCATTCACTTTGAATAGGGTTACGTCACGCTTTGCCGAACTGCATTGTGGGAGCGTTGCTTCGCTTTGCTCGCTTCAAAAGTTGAGCAATGTTCAACTTGTCAAGCTTCGGCGGAATCGTCAGCCAATCAAATCATATGCCAGCACAAGCTCTAGCTAATCAAACCGCGTGCTTGTGTGTCCGGGGCGGGAGATTCATGTGATTGGTTGTTGGTCGAGTTTCAGAAAAGCTCACCGGCAAGCTTCAACGCACGCCGCCGTGTGGACGGATTTTTCTAGTGTATTTTGGTATATTGCAGAAAATAAGATCTGTTGCAAAGAATACTTACACATTTTGTTCAGTAGAATAGTCTCCACATATAAACACCACTTTTGTTATTTTAGACCTGTAAATGCAATCACCAGAAGTTAAAAGCTAACGTTAGGCTACAAACAACTACATCATGGTTGCATGATTGCGCGGCACCACTGCTAAGCTAAAGGCGGCTAATGTTCGCCGTGATGACGTCTAGTAGTCTTATTTAGCCACTTGTTAGCAACCGCCGACACTTAAAAGCTTGAGACATTCAAGAGTGGGGATTCAGGATGTATTTTACGTTGTGGAACATAAAAATCTCTTAAGCTTGTGTTAACCACAGATCTTATTTCGGAAATCTTACCAATTAAAAAAACAATAGCTTTGAGACAATGAACTGAAAGTGCTAAAATGCTAACTCATTTATTGGTTTCAAGACTCATTCTTGCACCACTCTAAGAGCAACTAACAATGAACCATGGGGAGAACCCTCTACAAACACACAAAGTAGGGCCCAGGCTGGTCAGCAGGGTCAAACAGAGAGCCTTTTTGGAGTGAGGTAAAAGTGCTAATCACTGCAACACCATGAGTTACGACTTCCATCTTAAAGGTACCCTATCATACTGTTTTTCATCAATATATTATAGTTCCAGTTATATGCAACACATGTCTCTGAAGTGTTTGGCTGAAACACCAAACAGATCATTGTAGCATCCCATAAACCCCTCGGTTTCAGCCCTGTTCCAAAAGTGATGATTCTGTGTCAGTTACTTTAAATGCTAATGAGCTGCTGCTGGCCACGCCCCTCTGTGGAAGTGTTCGGTTTAATAGAACACAATGGTGCTCTAGGAGGAGATTCAAGTGATAAGGCTGGCTGGTATTACCTTGGTTAGTTATTGGCTAATGGTTGCACATTCCAAAAAAACATTTTCTTTTGGATGGATTAGGACAAACAGAGAGGGAATCTTTTTTCCTGAAACGTTCTGTATCTCTTTACACAAAGGGGACTCATATTAATGTATAAAATACATGAAAAGTGGATTTTGCGTAATAGGTGACCTTTAACATAAAATGTGTGTAATATTTTATCCTAAGTGATAACTAGTGTTTACTTAATCAGCCTGGCATAGCTTTCATGAAGGACATCTGTTTTTTGGCTGGTGTTCCTTTCAGGTTCTATTTTTGTCAGCCACAACTGCAACAGCCTTGCCTTTGCTTCCCTATTGCCACAGTCGGCAAAGCTGCCCCATTGTGTAATTACTTTATATGGTATCCTTATTCTGTAATGCAAATATTTTAATCACAGTTAGTAGGTTAAAGGTTACACATAATATTTATGATATATGTAAAGCAGGGTTGTCTGTCATATATAATAGATTTGTTTATGTGCATGGTTTCCTTATCTGATTATATATACTGCATACAAAAATCTCCATACAAATGATCAGTTTACCATTCATATATATCTTATATGATATCCAGTATATATGCATTTAAGTTGAATGTATAAACATATATACCTACAAATACTCTTGCTCTTAATTTGTCTTTAATGTATTTTCAGTCACACCGTGTACATTACAGGTCAGAGCCTGACAGATGTTGTTTAGGAGCAGGAGCTAGCATGGCTTATAAGTGAACAAGCGTTTGTGGTATTTCATTGATGACTTGTTAATTATACAGCGTGGTATCCAAATGTACTGTCATTATTACACTGGGTGAAGCCAAGCAGCGCCAGTCCTCCCCTTTGCGATTTAACCTAGAAGAATGTTGACAGTAAGATATTATAAATAAAATAAATGAGAAGTCATTATCAACACACTTCCTGAAATTGTTTCTTGAATTATTAAATTAGGAACATCAGCAAACACCACTATTTTGCATAAAAACAAGAAACGGAAAGCAAATTGTATCCTGTTCCACATATAAATGCCTGTTTCAAGTAGTTTAAAAAAAACGACTTATATTTTTTTTGTAATAAATTAACGATCTTTGTAGAGTTACCAATTGGAAGTTTAACGTCAATTATCACCAAAAATGATTATTATAAAAAATAATGCTGTTAAAAATGTAAAAACAGTAATTGTCAATGTACAGTATATATACAGTATATACATTAAATCAGCTGACATATTGACAGCAATATTCACGTTATACTAATGTAAATAAAAGAAAAAGGACATTAGCCGCTTTCACACCAAGTACTTTGCTGTACTTAGTACCCCCATGGCACTAAGCAGGGGCGGACTGGGACTTAAATATCCACCCGGCTAGTTACCCGGGGGGGGTGTCCGACCCACTTCAGTAATGGCCCACCGGGAAAACTCCCGGTATTCCCAATGGCCAGTCCGCCCCTGGCACTAAGTACAGATCGCGTTCACACCGGAATAGGTCACAGAGGGAAGATAACGCAAATGAAGCCACTGACATCACTTATTCTTCTTCTGCTTTGGGTTTACTGGCAGGCCGCAAACCACTTCACGGCGTATACTCCCGGCCGGAAGTCCCCGGAGTTGGGGACTTCCGAGTAAATCGCCAGAACGCCGACACCTCCTCATCACTCCACCGCTCCCATGTTTTTTTGTGTTGCCAGTTTTTGTGTTGCCATAAGTTATTGGTGTGCGGGGCTGATGCTAATGCTAATAATGCTAATGCCAGCAAATACAATGGCGGCTTCAAAAAACTTTTCAGAGTTTTACGGGGCGTGGTTTGCAATTCGCCCAGCCAATAGAAATTGGTACTTTTCTCTCCCCAGGATAGTACCACCTCTCTAACAGGCACTAAAAATGGGGGTAAAAGTTCCCGGGACTAAGTACTCTTTTTGGTGTGAACACAAAATAAGGGGTACTTACGGAACTAAACGAGAAAAGTACGGGGAAAAGTACTTGGTGTGAACACGCCTATTGATGCTCAACTCTAAGTCTATTCAATGTTCAATGTCTTCACTTAACAAATAATATATGCAGCCAGCATATAGATATTTGCTTATTTATTTTTTTGGACCACGGTGACTTTAGCTTGGTCCAGGGCTGGATTTGAAACCAGACTCCACATAAGTACCAAGCCCCACATATGGGCTGCCAGCTCAACCAAGTGAGAACAACTTTCAATCAGAATACATTATTTGGCTAGACTGACCGAAGCTCTCCACTTAGTTAGCTTAGCAACATTGCATCAGCTGTTGTAAAATGTTCCACTAAGCTGCACATCCTCAGGGCGGGGGGGTCTCCCCATCTCAATCCGTCTGAGGGTTTCTGCAGTTCCCTGAATGTATTCCAAAGTCATAGGCGTGGAATTGGATCCCAACAAAATGCAGCAGCTTTAACAAATGAATGGCCGTTGTAGGAATGTTTTTGACCTACAGTTTGGTGTGGTCTGTTTCAGTAGTAATCACTGTGACTGATTGATGCCTGGCTTTTTTTTACCCTGGACTGGTGTGGATGAAGATTGGCCTTATTCACTTGCAGTGCAGCCTGCTTTCTTGAGGGTATGGTTACCGGCTAAGTGCATTATGGTTGGACCTCTTTGGGGATTTATGTTAGTGGGGTCCATTAATAGTTTTAATTAATGTGTATCTTTAATAAAGGCTTTCATCACATATTATAAAGGTTCTCATCACAGGCTATTTTTACATTATTCGGATCAACACTGTAAAAATACTCTGTTACAAGTAAAAGTCCTGCATTGAAATGTCACTTAAGTAAGTATAATCAGCTAAATGTACTTAAGATATTAAATGTAACAGTAGGCCTATAATGCGCCAAAAAAATCGACCAACAAACTAAGAAAATGACAATAAGTATAAAGAGATAAGGAAACATTTATCGATATACGGAAAAATAAATAAAGGAATAAATGAAAATAACATAAATAAAAATAAGAAATAAGAAAATAAATATCGGCTGAAATAAATAAAGGAAACAAATAATTATGTTACAAAAATAATGTTTGAGGAAATAAATACAAATGATTATTTGTTTTGTATTTTCTTCACCCAAATATGTATTTATTTGATCCTGTTACCGTGACTTCTCAAGGTATATGAAAGCAGAGTAGTGATGAAGCTCAGAGCCCGGGGATTATCAGCCTCAGATATGCTGCTGAGAGCACGTAGGCACTAGGCTACTTCTGCATCACCACATTACAGTCCTAACGTTGACTGTTCATTGCGTCACACTGTGACTCCATCACTCGCCGAATCAGGAAACGACCTTCAGTTAACATCTCTTCTTGTGAAATAACATCCACTCCGCTATAGTTTCTCTGCTCTTAATTTCTTGGTTGGTAGGATGACAAAATACTATTTCCGGCTAATATTTCAGTATATTTTTACATTATCCAAGACACCAAAAAGTTGTATTGTTTCTAAAAAAAGACAATTAACGCGTCCGTCTTTTATTTACTTCAGTTGACTAGAACTGAAGTAAAGTTAGGCTTCCCTTTATACGGTGTGTCCGCCTTTAAATCTGCCTAAGAAAGTGAAATGCGACACCGAGACAGATGTGGACAAAGCTCGGTGCTTACGTGAGGACCGAGGCGTATGTCTCAAATGTGCATCCCGGCGGGCGACATTTCTGAGAGGAGGGTCCAGTCTGACCGGATTCCTGTTATAACAACTTACAATATCCAGAGACTATTCACCACCATTCAACACCTTTATAATAACGTCATAGGATCCCTTCAAATTACTAGAGTGACTATCATCCTACCTGTTACTCTATTGCTGAGCACTCTATATAACAGGGGAAATACATTCCGAGAAGGCCGTAACACATACACATATACAAATGAAGAATTGATTAAAAGGAAAAATAATAAACTATCACACCGTAGCCTACCTGCTGAGATGCTGTCCGCCTTCTTCAGAAGCTCGTCCACAATAAACGTGTGAGCGCACTACCGTGGCTGGACTTTATCTAACGCTGGCGTGCAGGAACCATTGTCTAATATTGTAGCAGGGGAACAATTTCACTGACGTACCGTATTAGGTTGCCATGGATCCGTTTGCATCACACGAGAAAGTAGCCAAGTTTTAGTTTAGTAATCTAGCTCGTTAAATGTTTTTAGCTATCGTTACGTGTTAAGTTGTTGTTTATTTGTCGCTCAATGTAATATTTTCCGTGAAGTATGAAGACTTATGAGCAAAAAAGGAAATACTAATGTCACAGATACCTAACCATTGCTAAAAACCTGAGGCTACTGTGTTTTGGTAAGTTCACGTATGCATTTAATACAGTGCGTGAGTGTTCGTTGTGTGAGTGGGTCTTCTATACAATGTTCTTAGAAATATTAAAAGCAATACATGGAGAAAAAAGAGCACAACATCAATTATTGACGGACTGAAATATTATAAGGTGGGTGTGTCTGTGTGTTAAATGATTTGTAATATTCATGTTGACCATAACATACTCAATGCTTGATAAACAGATTGATGTGTTTATGTGGCACCTAGTATATTTTGTACATCAACCTGGATCTATCCATATGTTTACATCTTGATTTTTGAATCTGAACACACTACATGTATTGCACATATGTCCATCCTTAGATTCAGATCCGCCTCTGTTGCTCTCTTTATATATACAGTCTGTGGCTGCTCTCCCCAAGGTTTTTTCTATTTTCTCTCCGTTGATTGTGTGGTTTCTTTGGGAAGGACAGAGGATGTCGTATGCGGTACACACTAAAGCCTCTTAAGGCAAATATGTCATTGTGATATTGGGCTATATAAATATGTATTGATTGATGAATTGAACACTTGTATTGTGGCTGTAGGTATATCCAAGTTCCACCATGCAGTCGGACGCGGACAGTGGACTGGGAGACCTGGAGGCCCAGCTGGTCAGGAAAGAGATGGAGTGGAAGGAGCTCCAGGCTGCGATGTTTCATCAACTGGAGACTTCCCTCAAAACGGCCCAGGAGGAGTGCTTATCCCTCAGGTACCACGTTTACATGAACCTCCCGTCAGGATCAAAGTACTGTGTATTTCCACTGAAGCTTTAAGTTGGAAATAGGATAGGATTGCCCTGTCTCTGACTTTCTTAATAAAAAACAAAGTAGCTGTGTAGCTGTTTGGTTTGTTGTTACATCACAATAATTGTTTGATGTTAATTCTCAGAGATTAAGGGGACATCACCACCATTGCAAACCCAAATATAATCAGTTTGCAATAATATAAAATAGAGAAAATAAGTTAGGCATGTTTGTTTCATAAGATACATAGAAGATCAAGCAATTATCCAAAACAGTTTCTGCCAATCAATCAATCAACCAACACATTCATTGTTTCAGTCATTGGTTTGGTCTGTGACTTACTGACTTAACTCAACTGACTCGGGTGGATAGATTTTGTTTCTTGAATTAGTGTTAAGCACACTGTGTTTATTTGTAATACAATTCAATATCAATATAATTGTGTCAGTGTGTAAAAGTTGAAATCTCAAGCAAACTGAAAGGATGATAACATGACAACAGTTAGAACATTTGAACGTAGAGGTTCAAGCTAAATAATTAAAAAATATATTTCCTCACATGTGTCGCAGCAACTTAAAATCAGCTGTGGTCTAGAGAAAATGATCAGTTAGGTAACAAACGTACTGCAACACAATATTTGTGTTAAAGGTATCAAAGACCTTTTATACTTGCAAGTGTGACGTCTCCACCAAAGAGAGCATACTGTTATGTGAAAAACAGGCTCTCCATATAGGAGGACATCAGAGCTTATTTACATTACAAACAACATGTTGTGAGGCCAGCTGGTAAGCCCCATGGCACTGTATGCAAAAACTCACACCCTACAAAGAACAATGGGATATGCAGATAACCCCTAATCGTAAATTCCTTTCACTCATTCTCTCTTCCTGTGGTTGTCATTAAGACCCCGTTTACACGAGAACAAAACGGGTTGGATCCGCATAGTTTCTCTTGCGTATAGCCCTTTCGTTTACACAAGGCCGTAACAAAACGATAGAAACGGACCCCACAAACGATAACGGGTCCCAAGGTGCATAGATTTGCAAACGAAACGCTCTGGGGGGTCCAACGGCTCCGTGTAATCGCCTCTATACGATCATTTCCTGAAAAAATAACGATAGCCCCGCCTCTCCCCGCATTGTCAGTAGCAGTAGGTACTGACCCTGCTACAGCAGTGAGCAGCAGAGGTGGGGAGAGGCGGGGCTATGGCTTCATCGTTATCAGGAAAACGATCGTATAGGACGTACACACAGAGCCGTTTGGCCCCCCAGAGTGTTCAGTCCACAGATCTATCCACCTTGGGACCCGTTATCGTTTGAGGGGTCCGTTTCCGCGGTTCTGTTACGGCCTCTAGTGAACGAACGGGCTATTTGAAAGAGAAAAGTTGCGGATACAACCCGAACCGTATCCAAGTAAACGGGGCCTTAAAGGTCACTCCCAGGATACGACCTAATCAGAGAAAGAGTTTACAGTTAGCAATGTTAATACATTTGATCACACAATTTCCTTAACACATGTTTAATGCTGTCTTTGATACTCAGCTGTACGTGCCTGTTGAGGCAGATATTAATTCCCAAAATAAATTGGTGACCAGCTTGTTTGCTGTGAAAAACTGGATGTCATGCTCTCTAAATACTTAGAAACCGGACATGCTGGTCACTGGCCCTGCTTCAACACAGACACCAGTTTGAAAAAGGAACAGAGAGTCTAGACAACTTTCTCTCACTTGATAACCTTTGATTACCTTCTACTTAGACATTAATAGCATTAACTTTGTATTTTTTCTCTTTTTTCCCCCACAAAAATAGCCGACTAATATTCTTTAATGTTTCATTTACCAGAGAACGTTACCAGCAACTGAAGGAAGATTTCCAGTTCAACCTTGCCATCCTGGATGAACAAGACAGAGAGCTGGAGAGATATGATGCCCTAACTTCAAGCACTCTGACCGAGGAGAAAAAACGGTATATTAAATCTGACCCTTTTCAATCTGAAAAACAGAAGGAATAGTTCATGTTTGACCTTTTAAATTAGATCGAAATGAAAAAACCGGTATGTGTATATTGAAAAGCATTACAAGATAGCAAAACTGTAGAAAATAATACATTCAACCAATGAGGTCATTGTGCTTAAATGTAACATATAATGGAATGAAAAAATTAGATTTCACATAAAACCTTATTTTTAATCTTTGTAGGAAGGACATTGCACTTTGCACCTACACATTACTTTACAACCCCAGTTTTTGGTATTCATGAATTGTGTTTTCATTCAAACTCAATTTGCTACATGCTATGTCTAAACTTAGTAAATCATTAAGGTAAAAAGTACATTTGCATCCACATTTAATTCCTTTGATAGCTGATAACCAACCCTGGTGATTTTGATTCTCAATGTCGGATCACTTAAGAGGTAAAATCCTGAGAGCAAATATGTTCTATGTGTATAAATGTGTTGGGGACAACAGCTGTTCGAAAAAACAACTGAGATATACAATAGACCATGGGACAAATCCAATCATCAATTATTAATTTCTCTAACATATGTTTGCTTGCTTTCTCTTGATGGAGAGTTTTCCTTGGTCATGTGAAATACACCTTAAATGTATGTTCGTACATACTGTACATGTTTGACAATAACTCAACATGGAATAGAAACACTTTGTTAATACATTTAAAGGTAGGGTATCCTTGTATAGCCAGACCAGTCTCCCCAGTGCTGTGTCAGCACTAGAGAAAGAGCAGGCGGTGTGACCTTTTGGAACCAGAGCTCATATTCTTTTATTATTGTCTTATTAAATATTTATTATTATATTATATCATTGTATTCAATCCTGAGTCATGCCCAAGGAGATCAGCGTTGTTCCCAGCAGACACTTTTTCCTATTCTGAAATACTGCTGTCATTTAAAGGCAGGAGGAGCTGAACCACTTCCGTATGCAGGTCGCTGGGCTGGAGGATCATAGAACCAGAGCGGCTGAGGAGAGGCAGGAAGAGCTCAGGGAAAGCCTGCACAATGTTGGTCAGCAAAGGTTACAGCTGGATGAGCTCAAGTGGTGAGTCAGGAAGTATCATTTGAGAGTACAAAACGGAAAAAGCCAAAAAAAGTTGTGATTAGTGTCGGCATATTCTAAATGTACCATCGTAGTATTGGCAATAAAGGGAGTCTTTAGGCGCGTTCACACCGCAGTACTTTTCCCACTTTAGTTCTGATATATACTTCCGAAATGTCGCGTTCACACCAAAAAGAGCCAGAACTAAAATTCGGAAATCAGAACCTTTTTTACCCCCTTTTCAGTCTCTGCTAGAGAGCAGGGACTTTCGTGGGAGAAAAAGGTTCCTGAGTCCGATTGGCTGGGCGGAATGCAAACCACGCCCCATCAAACTCCCAAAAACGTTTGTGAAGCCGCCATTTTATTATCATTATTAGCATTAGCATTAGCCCAGCGCAGAAACGCAGAGAGACTAACTTAAGTCAACACAAAATTAAACATGGGAGCGGTGGAGATGAGGAGGTGTCGGAGTTCTGGCCGTTTATTCGGAAGGTTTCAGTAGAAGCTGCTGGGAGTCCCAGCAGCTTCTACTGAAGCCAGTCCCTAACTCCGGGGACTTCCGGCCGGGGATTTTGGGCGGCAGTATACGACGTGAAGTTGTTTGCGGCCTGCCAGTAAACCCAAAGCAGAAGAAGACGAAGTGACGTCAGCGGCTTCATTTGCCTAATCCTCCCTCAGGGACTTATTCCGGTGTGAACGCGATCTGTACTTAGTTCATGAGAACTAAAGAGTTCTCATGAACTAAGTTCTGATGAACCTTTGTGGGAAAAGTACTGCGGTGTGAAAGCGCCTTTTGTTACTGACAGAGGTGAGTTAAAAGTGACAACTCCTTAATAACAACTTCATGTCTTAGTCATATTCAGTCTGTTTTTCTTTTGATTCAAACATAAAAATGTAATCAACCTTGGAGATGGGCTCTGCTGCACATAGTAGTTCCAACTCTGCTGTCCAGAGATTTGATTTATAAATACAGTGCACTTGCAAAACAGAATGACCCAAAAGCTACATTTCCCCCCAGTGTGAAATAAATGTTCTTGTTTGGAGGGTTAAATCAAGGCCAGTTTATTTGTATAGCACATTTTAACAACAAGGCAATTGAAAGTGCTTTACAAAACACATTGAAAGCATGCTGAAAAAAACTTAAGATACAAACATGTATAAATTACAAACATAAAAGTTCAGTGCAGTGTAAGATATAAATAGTTATTTGATTTAATTGAAAGCAGCGGCAACAAGTATTATGTCTTGATTTAAAAATCAGAGTTGTATCAGTCCTGCAGTTCCAGATATGTATATGGAGCACAATAATTGAATGCTGCTTCTCCATATTTAGTTTTATTTCTGGGAACAGAAAGCCGACCCGTCCCAAAAGACCCGAGGGTTCTGGATGGTTCAACATGTAGCAAGAGATTAGAAATGTATTTAGTGCTTTATAAACCAGCAGCAGTATTTTGATTTCAATGATTTGACACACAGAAATTCAGTGTAAAGACCTCAAAACTGGAGTGATGTGATCCACTTTCTTGATCAGCAGCACCATTCTGAATAATGTGGAAGCGGTCTAATTGACTTTTTAGGAAAACAAAAATTCAGTAGCCAAGTCTTCAGAAGATGAGAGCATAGACAAGTTTTACCGAAACCTGCTGGGAACATAGGTCCTTTACTCCTTGATCTATTCTTAATGTAATAGAAGGCTGTCTTTGTTATCATCTTAAATGTACTGTTGATATTCAGGTTAGAGTCCATGACTGCACCTAGGTTTCTGGCCTTTGGGTTTTACCATTGCCAAGCACTAACTTTCAATGTTCTTTGGCTCCAAAAACAATTAACTTAGTTTTCTCTTTGATTAATTAATGTAGGATTATCGAACCCACCCTCAGTCAGTAACAATAAAATAATACCGAATGGGCAAACTGACACGTCCAACAAATCATTCAATCATTCATTCAAATTTGTTCAATGCTTATACTCTGTGCTTGTATTGGACCATAGTCTCCCGGTGAAATGTTTATGTACATTTTGTGCATTGCTATGGTAACTTATGTTATTGTTTTTAGTAATCTCAACCAGTGAAAGCATGTAGATTTTAGAGATAAGAGGCCCCAGGATGGAGCCTTGAGGTACTCCACATGTCACATTTGTCCTCTCAGATGTGAAGTAACCTATAGAGACAAAGCTCCTGGCAGGAAGTCTAACCCAGTTTTTCCTTTGGCCTACTAATGTGTTGTGGTCAATTTGCCGAAATGCAGTACTGAGATCTATGACCAAAATCTGAGATTCTGCATGTGGATGTCATTGATGTACTCAATGATACTTACTGCAAGGTTTTATGGGGCCTTTAGTGTAGAGATTGTTATTTTTTGAAAAGGTTTTGCTGATTGCAGTTTTCAAGGCCTGTGGGAAAACACCTGAGAGAATAGACGTGACAAATTGAAGTTGATCTGAGGGGATGCGATGTAAAACATTTTTTAAAAGCCTGTTGGTAGAACATCAAGGCGGCAGGAGGAGGATTTTAGTTCCTCCAGGCTTTTATGGTTGATCAGAAATTGTTGTGTCATGGTGTTTGAATTGATTTTAAGTGGACACAAAGAAACACATATCCTATCTTGATACATAGTCACTGACCACTTGTATAATTTTCAAATGTTGCAGTGAAGAAGAAGCTAACTCATTTCAGGCCCTGGTGGATAGTAGTTAATGGCTTCTAATACTGTAGGGTTTGTTAGTCTGTTGACATTAGCAAACAAGGCACATGCATTATTGTTTTTGGCGATGATGTTGAAGAAGAAATGCTGCCATGCATTTCTCAGTCCCAAATGATAAAAACAAAGTCTCTCTTATACATGTCACAATGAACCTGGAGATTTGTTTTTAGCCACCAGCAGCAAGCTTTTCAACACTCTTTTTTTATTCTTACTAGCATGACATTTCTCCATGGAGATCTTTTCTTGCCAGAGACTTCCTTCCTTCCTTTATCTTGTGTGGGAGTCGATGCATAGTTATCGAGAACACAACACAGTTCTCAAGCCCTTTCTGTCCTAGGGGATATCAACAATATGATTACACGGCCAAAGTCAATATATACTATAGACAACAGTTCATTAAAGTAATAGAAAAAGGTTGTACAGTATTTGGGTGGCCCCGTAGATATCTAGGGTATGTCAAGATATCTGTTTGCATTAAAAGGAATGATAAAACAAAAATAGTCACTCCTGCTTTTCTTATGCACTCTAGCCTCACTCCTAAAACTAATTATTTTAGTCAAACAAGTACTAGTAATGTCAAGAATGTGCTCATCATTGATCAAAAAGTAGTTTTCTTGCCAAAGACCTGAGGTTTAATAAAGCTAGTACAAGTTAGTTAAATTACAATACAAACAAAATACTGTGGATAAGGAATTGATGCTAAATATGTTGCTGAGCGCTTGGCTTGTTTCTTAGAAGATTCACAATTTGTCTTTTTATTACTTATCAAGACGGATAAAGAGGCTACTGGAACACGGGGCCCATGAAGTTCCTAGAAAGAGTCACTGGTCCCATCAGATGATTGTTGCAAATGTTGTTTAGTAGAGAGGGGGTTAAGTTTGGTTCTGGCCCTGACCAGCTCCTTCATCTTATTATTAAGTTTAAACTGGATGAGGTTTTTTGGAAGACGGGTGGAGACTCTCCCACAATGAAGACTCTCCTTAGGCGGGGGCTGGGGTGGTTCTCCAAGGTTTCTGCTGCACTTAATCTCTGTCTCCTGTTTTCATTCCTCTTGTCCTTTGTCCTTGTCTGACTGTCAGTAGAGGGTTCCTGATGAGCACCTCCGACTTTTCAAACATCCTTTATTTTAGTGTGAAGCGCAATGTTTTTCACAGTTGGGTGTTCAGCCCTGATATTCAGCACCCTTTCTGCCCATTCAGAGAACATTGGCCTGTACACTGAAGCAGGGTTTGAGGTTTGTGTGATGTCTTAAGTCCTACACCGGTGGTTCAATCTAAGTGGGTTAGATCACCTGACCTACTCCTGAGCAAATTGAGCCTGCTTACCGCGTTAAATTACTTTTTTATATGTATTTTTGGGGATGAATAAAGTGGGATATATCTTCTATTCTGCTTGATGAAAATGTATCCAAGCAACACATTGAGTCGATGAAACATTCAAACTTAATTAAATTCAGATTTACTCGTTCCTTAGACGGGACCTGTTCATGTGCGAAATTCTTTGTATTTTTCTGATATTATAGTTTATTCTTCATTCATGAAGTATTACGCCATGCTGACAGTACACTTGTATATTTGTGATTATTTGAGAAGTGCTACTAACCTCGCACTTTTCATGTAAACGTGTTAGCTGCCATACTGATAAACACTGGGCTGATTTATCAAGTTGATAACCAGCTTAGGACTGTTTAGTGGGATTGTGTTTTTTAGAATTAATTTAGCCAGGCAGATAACAAACAGATATCAAGGGTATGTTGAACTGGCTTTGTAGTAAAGGCCTCATATTCTTGTAAAAAACATTGTGTATCATGTTGTTTAAAATGCCTATGCTTTTTAAATATTTTACTGCAGCCTTTTGCTTTTTGAGTTACTTTCAGTCCTCTCCCTGCTGTGTGAAAATGAGAAGTTAGCCAGGTCTGTTGCACCGGCCAGGGTAGGATTTTCACGATGGCCATGACGGCCATGGCCGTCGTTGCCCCTTAGTCTGGCTTTGAGGCCCCACAAATAATTGTACGTCCTACGGTCACCATGGCCTTTGTGCCCCTCACACTGTTACAATCTCGAAGTTGCTTTAAAAGCGTCAGAGCAGTGATCTGGTCTCTGAACTGCATTATGCTGCGTTCACAACAGACGCAATGCGAATATTTGCATTGCTCTAATCGCTGGAGGTTCACTGCGGCTGTCAGCTGTGTTTACCCCTGTCATTCAAACAGGAAGCGCTGGAGAGGGGGTGGGGCTTATCTCCATGTAAATACTGTGGTAGACTCAACTACAACAAAATGTACATATTTTACCGTGATTTAATTGTAATACACGTTTCAAAATTATGCCGAAGTAACAACATACTTATACCGGTTAGTAAAAACTATGAATTAATGCTTTGACAAGTGTGCAGACAAGAAGGCAGGCGAAAAACCTTTTAAAATGCGTGTTTTCTGAATGGAGATCGGATCGATCAGGCTAAATTAACCTGTATATGCTCCGTCCACACTCACAATAGCATGATACAGACACAGCCACAACAGCGACTGTATTCACCATGACACAGACAGTCTGTGGTTTGTACTTGTTTAACCTTTGTCCAGTTTCTGAACAGATATGAGGAGCTCTGAGTGCTAACAGCTAACTTCTGATGTTTCTGTGAGTGGCTGAGATCCTCACTGCTGATTGGCTACAGCGAGAATGCCTCACGCGAATTTGAGGCTCCAGTTGAAAATTGTTCAGACTCTCGTACACACACACACACACACACACACACACACACACACACACACACACACACACACACACACACACACACACACACACACACACACACACACACACACACACACACACACACACACAGAGACACAGACTTTTGCATTTCAAAGTATTGCTTGTTCATACAGTCGATTGTTGGAGCTTCACTGTGCACTGCTGAATGATTTATGTGCAGATTTGGACCCTTGAAGGCTGTTTCTTCTGCTCTGAAATGGAATATATTTGTTACATATTAATAGAATTTTCGATTTTTAGATTTGATTTTGGATTTGTGAATGCGAGAAGTAGTAGATAGAAAACATACCAAACACTAATTATTCAAAGTAGAGTATTTTATTTATATATGGTAATACTAAGGACATTATTGATATTAAAAAAAGTTATTTGTTTTCCATGTCATTCGTGTGTTTTTCTTATAAGTTATTTATTTGTGAGCTCCAAATCCAAATGTTTCCCTCAATGGCCTTTGTGCCCTGGCATGTGGCCTTTGTGCCCTAAAAAAAATGGTGACACCAAAGGCCAAATGGCCTTGCCCCTAAAATGACGAAATTCCAAGCCTGGCACCGGCTGTTTGTAAATTCTAAATTAGCCCAGGCAATGCTATATATTCAATTCCTACAAAGTTGTCTCAGGACAGCCAGCCAGCTAATCGCTGATCAAGGTCAGGGTCTTCTCGGATTCAATCTGTATTATACATAATTCTTATAGACCCACAATATTACCAGCTGTGACCCTGGTATTTTTTGCAGTTTGTGAGTATGTCTGAACATGCAAAAATGTGCTCCTGGAGACACCAACTGCAGGGACAGCCATTGAGCACTTTGCCAGGTGTTGGTCTGTGGTTCTGTATAGAGAGTGAGATCAAAACTGAATGGCGTTGTAATATCTTGCATAACTTTGGCCATGATAATCGTGTATTGTAAATCTGATATCTTAAGAACCCTACTTTAAACCAACTTCCGTACTATATAAAGTACAAATAAACCCTTATCACCAATCTCCAAGCCGCAATGTTAACCATTACTCCATTCTTGCCTTGGTGAATCCATCCATTGACTATTGTGTCTGATATCAGGTAGACTCTATCAGCAGCTTCATCACAAAGCAAATGTATTTGTAGTACTTGCTTGACCATTTCAATCTGTTTGTTTTAGTTGGTGAGATATGTAACTTTTCTGTATGATGTTTTTTAATGTCTGTGCTGTGTTTTCCCTAGGATGGGGATAGGATTTCTATGTGTCTGCCAGCACAAGAAAGGCTCTTGAGGCCTAGTACCAGGGCCGGTTCTAGCCAATTTGCTGTCCTAGGCGAGATTTTATATATAAAGAATAAATGAAAAATCTCTACAAAAGACAAATACACTACAAAAACAGAAACTTATTGACATAGGTAAGAGACATCCAAATGGCTTCAAATGTATTCAGTATGAACTTGTTTTAATTGGGGGGTGGAGGTCACATCCTCTAGGGGGGTCCGGGGGTCTGCACCCCCGGGAAGATTTTTTTGAACATTTGAAAGTAAAATGCTTCAATCTGGTGCACTTTGAGCAGAATTACTAGAGACCTGATCTAGGGGCTACAACTCTAAAACACCCATCTGAAAAAGATCGGTTTATATTTTAATAATCAATAAGTATGTGAACATAACCAATAACCTACCATAGCCAATAACAAAAATAAATGTAACTTCTTTTATTTTTGTTGTTCATTCATATCTTATTTTACCAGTTAACATTTATTTATTTATTTATGCATATTTTTGTATCTCTCCAACTTTAAAATATATTTTTGGTTCACTGTCCGATAGTATACTTTGGAATAGATTTCAAACCTGTTTTTATTTATCCTAATAATTGCCTTGGTGAATCCATCCATTGACTATTATGTCTGATATCAGGTAGACTCTATCAGCAGCTTCATCACAAAGCAAATGTGTTTACATAATTTGTAAACACATATTTGTTTGAGACCCACTGAGATAACTTAGACTAAAATTATCTAAACACTCAGAGTCCTTTACCTCACTGAGCCTCTCAGTCTGACAGGAGAGCTCTCCTCCACCCTGGTTGTAGAAACATCTACTTCTTATATCCGTTAGCGCAGCTAGTACCAGATTCTAATAACAACAGCGCCGGTACCGGTGCGCCCTCTTTCTCTCTCCCTCGCTCGCTCTCTCGCCCCCACGCTCGCACTTTGGCTGTGAGCTGCGGGCGCCTGATAAACCAACATCCCCCACTTTCATCACTTACAGTGCCCATCGTTCAGGGCAAATGAAAAGTGTAACCGGGGTGAAAAGGGTGTTACATTTACTTAATTATGAATGTTGTTACATCAAGGCCAAAAATTAGGATAAGCGCCAACGGTCAAAAATGTTTTTTCCCCTCCCAGAGCTACCAGCCCCAGATCTTGCGCCCCTATGCCAAAAATCGGCTCTGCCAGTACATACAGTGGCAATATCTCAAGATTTAGCAATAATTCACCTTTATTGAACATACCAGTGGCGAACCGCGTCTATCACAACTGGACCTTCTGTAGACACACACTCACGTACCCAAATGTACGCTCTCATTCAATGCAACGGCCAGGGCATTCTATCAAGTATAATACCTTGGTTGAAGAACTACCCAGAGACCCAGAACAAGATCTGTTTGGTTGCTTTCTTTTCTAACACAAAACCACTGAAATGCGTAGTGCATGGTCCGAGAAGGATAAACAA
This sequence comes from Notothenia rossii, assembly GCF_949606895.1. Taxonomy (NCBI): domain Eukaryota; kingdom Metazoa; phylum Chordata; class Actinopteri; order Perciformes; family Nototheniidae; genus Notothenia; species Notothenia rossii. Next base: position 23,472,010 of record NC_136910.1, on the reverse strand, counting down.
ATCAACGTGACACTGTAATATTACAGATCAAGAACACAGATACAATTCTCATTTATTCATTTTATTACATTTTCTTTGTATAATTAAATTGATTTTTTGTTTGTTTTATCTGAGTGTTCCAGGGTATTCTCTGAATGCCTTAAAGGCCCTGACAGTTCGCCACTGGAACATACAGTAACACAAATACTACAAATCCACTGTTAGGATCCACAGTTTTGCCTCCCTCTTTGTTCCTTCTGTGTTTGTTGTTGTCTGTCTGTGTGTCTGTCTCCCTGGCTGGGCGTGGCTGACCTACTTCTGGATTCCCGCCAACTCACCTCCTCAGCTGCTGCTCGTCACCCTGATTACTACTGCTCACCTACACCTGCATTTATACCCGGTTCCATCATCCAGTATTCACCAGCTCGTCGTCTAAACCACGTTGGTAATACCTCCTGGAATATTTAGCTATTAGCAAAACCAAACCCTCTGTGTTCCTGTTTATCCTTAAATCCTGTTCCTCTCCTTGTTTAGTATCCATCTGCCTACTCCTCTGCCTGCCACGTCCAGCCACCAACTCCTCACCTGTGTTCCTCCGTGCTTCCACACACACCTGCCCCAGCCTGCTTGCTCTCGTCAGCTCTGGATCCCCGGCTTCGGACCTCCGCTCCTCCTCTGGAAACACTCCCTGGTCCTGGATTTTGTGGATTATCCAATTCCTCTGTTGTCAGTATAAAACGGTTTTGGACAATAAACCTTTTGCTTCATAAACTCTGTCTCCTCTCTATAGTGTTCAGTATTGTGGGTTCACTCCTGTAATCTCTCGGAGAGCGTAACATCCGCATAACAAACAATCATGATATTGTATATACAAATAGCCGCCGCTATTTGTATATAGGGGAAACACTGCTGTGTTTGGGCTAGAGTGGATAATGATGGTAACAACAAAGTGAGGGTTTCCGAAACGGCTGAGTCATGATACAAAAATTGCTACACACCAAACTGCTGCAAGGTTGTTCTTCAAAGTTTCAAAAAATATCCAAAAGAATGAATGCAGATGATTCTTTGGTGCTTTTTTGCTACTCTATAGAGAGAAGGCCTATTAAAATGTTCCCACCATTGATTTTCGATTTTCTTTCATTATAATCCAATACTAGTTTGCTTGCCTCTAAAATTAACTTGTCATTTGTTTTAAACTCATCACATCGGATCAGGAGCTCAGTCCATAGGGACTTGGCTTGAGAACTGGATGGTCTTTGGTTTGAGTCCCACAGACCAAAATAACTGACCCCCCCAACTGCCCCTAGTCACAGAAGTATGTCGGCCCCTTAGCTCTTACACCTCTCCTTAAACTGCATGCGTTTGTGCATATTTGTTCTTTTTCCTGTACTTCTTCGCCACCACTTGCTACCTGTATCTTCTTGAATGGATTTACTACTGTGTATCTCAATGTCTAACTTTTTTTCTTACTTAATCAATGGCATGGTCACTCTTTGTGTGTTTTTTGTGTCTGCTTTGCAGTTCTATGGCTACTAAAATCCAAAAGCAAACAGAGGAATATGAAAGGATGAAATGGGATTCACAGTGCAGGATCCAAGAGTTGGCAGGAGAGCTGACCTTACAGAGACAGGTGAGCACTCTCTCTCTCAATTCGATTCAAAGGGGCTTTATTGGCATGAAAGTTAAACAACGAAACAATGTTGCCAAAGCATCAAAATACAAAATAGTTAACAACATTAACATACATTTCAAATGTTTACATATTATTGATATCTCTCTCTCTCTCTCTCTCTTTTCTCTCTCTCTCTCTCTCTCTCTCTCACTTACATAAACACACACACACACATTTCCTTATTCTCAAGGTCATAATGGTAATGTCTATGACTTCAGCTAGCTTCCTTCATAAATAGAAAATATATCAATATGACACAATGGATACCACATTAGGGCCTTACCAAGCTATGCCACAAAGCAATTCTTAACAATAATATACTCTTCGTCTTTTGTTTCAAAACCTCGCAATGGACTTAAAATAACTGGGGGAGCAGCCAGACATTGAGACCTTTTGGATGGACCCACACAAAAGAGCTCTCAATATCGGACCCTGACTGGTGCCTGTTACCACTGGGCTGGCAGGCTTTGTTATCATGCATACAGTGTGTGTGTGTGTGTCTGTCTGTGTGTCTGTCTGTCTGTCTGTCTGTCTGTCTGTCTGTCTGTCTGTCTGTCTGTCTTGTCTGTCAATAGGAGAGGCTCCTCCTCTCACTATATCCAAAATAAAGCGGGATTAACATACTGGAAAGGACAAATAAAAATGATTCATAGGGAAATTAACCTTAAATATATTATGAATGCCAATACACCACCAATTATATTTAGTAGCAAAAAAATATATGTTGTAGTGCAATTTGGTTTTATAAAAATATTTATTTTTCATTTATTGGACATTTTAGTATAATTTCTTGTGTTTATATAAATATGTATGGTTGCCCATTTTCGCCACTTAAAAAAATAATGAGATAAAAAGTCATAATTATGGCAAAAAGTCGAAATAATGAGATAGGAAAGTCGAAATAATGAGATAAAAAGTCATTATGAGATAGGAAAGTCGAAATAATGATGTAAAAAGTCATTACTACAAACTAGCAGCTCTTTGGCTCGAGTTCTCCTATTTATCTTGACACGGAAATGGATTGTGAGTACATTGAGGACTACTTTAAACGTGGATTTACAACAGATGAAATACTTAATTTGCTTGCTGATTCGCATGGAGTTGTACTAAGCAAACGCACCCTTGAAAGGATTTTAAGCAAAAAGCAATCGAAAGAATAAAACCAATGTGGCTGAGGTGGCAACCTTCATTGAACAGCAACTGGAAACATCCGGTCAGTGTCATGGTTACAGATGGATGCACCAAACATGTTGGTTACATGGAATTGTGGCTGACAAAGAAACAGTGTGAATACTGCTACAGTTATTGGATGGTGAAGGTGTTGATCTGAGGTCAAGAAACAGACTGCGAAGGCGCATCTACCACAGCTGTAGTCCAAACTATGTATGGCACATTGATGGTTACGACAAGCTTAAGCCATTTGGAATTGCAATCAGTGAATGCATTGACAGGTTTTCCAGAAATCATGTGTACTTCTTATCTCATAATTTTTTTTATCTCATTATGACTTTTCATGGGGATTTTTTTTTTTTAAGTGGCGGAAATGGGCTTCCATAAATATGTTTTTTTCATTTATTTTTTTATTGTGTATTCTTACTTTTCTTTTGTCATTTTATTTTACAGGATTAGTAAGGTTATAATTACATTACATTGAAGATTTCAACATGACACCAAAAAATGCATTAGTCCCAAAAAAAGGATATATGAAAAAAGATAAATATATTACGAACAACAGAGTTAATGAAAAATGGTTGTCAATAAGTTATATTGCATCCCCACTCATGCCTTAAAAACTAACAAACAAACAGTAGTGTATATTTTTTTTAAATCTCTAATTCCTTACAACCTAAAACTGTCACAAAACCCAATTTCCTCTGAAAAAAATGTGTTCTGTATTCTTAGTCTATCTGTCATCACAAATGTAATATTACACATATAAACAAAAAATCTGTAATGTCTGTACTCTGTTCACAGGAGACGACAGCAGCTTCTGAAGCTGAGCTCAGACAGCGGGAACATGAGTTCAAATTGAAAATGGATGAGATGCGCGCTGTGGTGCTGTCTTGTGATCTGAAGGTGAGGGGAAAGTAAGAATATATGTGTTTTAATTAACATATGAGTCCATTTATGTTTTCTATCATGGTTTTTGTATAAGATGGACAGAAAATCTAGACAAATGCATGGAACATATACTGTATGCAAAGTTCTTAAGTTCAATATTCATAACTAATATTCATGCTATAGGTCTATTGTAAAGTAGTACTCTAAATCTAAATAATCCCACACAATTATGCGAGGAGATTAGATGTAGGATTTCCTGATCTCTAATCTTCCCGTGGCCTTCACACTAATGGTCCTCTGTATTTGTTGTTGCGTGCGTGTCTGTGTGTGTGTCCTTGTCCAGGTGAAGCTGCTGTCCAAAGAGACAGAAGTTCAGTCCCAGGCTCACGCTGAGTCCAAAGAGGCTCTGCAAGCCTCCCAGGTGTTTTGTGAGCAGCTCCGAAGCCAGCAGCTACACAGAGACCATGAGATCAGAGACCTCACTGCTGCTAAGGATTGCAGGTTTGCTCCCGTCCTGCTTTTGTGTGTGTTTACGTGTGTTTACGTGTTTAAGATTTCCAACTATCCTCTGTCTCAGGATAAAGGAGCTTGAGGACAAGCTGAAAAGGATGGAGACCAAATTGAGGAAAGAAGAGAGTAACCACATTAAGAAGTAAGTAAATGGATTATAATTAATAACACAGACTCCTCTCAGTGTAGCAGTCAGAGCTAGCCGTTTACGCAGATCCTATTCACCTTATTTTGGTTTACACATCCATTCCCCTTAATAGCTGGAAGGATGTCAAATAAAAAAGGAATAAGGTCACATACATGTAAGGGTACATTTCTAAATATTTGTTTATTTGGATAAACTTATTGCATAGTGGGAATCAAATGTATTATTTTCTTATCCGAACAAATATTTAAAAAGGAAAGCTGTGTTTTTAAATCCTGAGACAGTTTCTTCCACTCTAACTGCACTGAAGTTAGAACACAAAAGTATGCAATGCGGAAGCTCCCTAGTTTTAAACAAGGATGGGACCTGTGGAGACAGAGAAAGGCAGATGGAAGGAGAAAAAGAAAACACACCTCTGTAAGAAGCCTATGAACAGTAACATTTACAACGTATTAAAGTGTTAAGTTATTCTTCAGTGAAATACCTGTAGCCATTAGCCTCCAAAATAAAATAGATTTTATGGCTATGTTTAGCTCCTTGTAATGACTTCTCCTCAAGGAATTGTGTGAATTTGAAAAGACCACAGCACATTTGACCTGCAGGGTGGCTGTTCACTCATTCAGCTACATTGGTGTTCACTTGTGAATAAATGACTTTATTGTTACTCTAAATCGTCCACATTTTTTCCAATATCAACCTCTGTTGTTGTGTTTGGCAAGATGTGAGGATGTGATCTGGGCTCTGAAGGAGTGCGCTCTGCAGCTGGAGGCTCAGTATCAGGCCCACACAGAGAAGTTGCAGGAGATGGAGAAACGCGTTGTTAAACTACATGAGAATGTGGAGGTTCTGGCTGCACGGGTACTCTGCAAACTGAAGGACCAACAGGGTGCCATGGATCTGAAAGATGAGACCATCCAGAGGTGAGACAGACGGAAGAAAATGATCATATTGACTATTAGCTGCGTTGATGTAACCAGTTGACCAGAGATCCTGTATGTCTCTGTGTTTCAAGGCTTCGCACAGAGGTTGATGGAACCAGGACTGGCTGGGACAGGCACATTGGTCAATTCTCTAGTGAGATGGTTGTCAAGGATACAGAGATAATTTCCCTGCAGGAGAGAGCAACCAAATGTAGGACTGAGCTGGAGAGGAGCAGGGAGGATATTGAAAGGTGAGAAGACTGCAGTAAAATGGAGGTAGATAGTTATAAATGAATAAGAAAGTGTTGAAAGGACTAGACAGGTAGGAATGAAGGAATGTAGTCCTTTTTAACCTTGTCTGTCCGTGTAATCAGGTACAAGCAGCAGCTGGGCGCTGGTTTGCAGAGAGAGAAGGCGCTAGAACAGATGAAAGTCCTGGTTGAGCTGGAGTGGCAGAAACGCTGTGAGGATATGAAGGCCCATCACTACCTTGCTAATGAACAGCTAATACAAGAGCTGACCCAGGCTAGAGACCAGGTAAGCTTCCTATACATAACACACCCCTTTCCATGTGGATTTACTGGTGCATACCTATAGTAGAGTTTACCTGCTATCTTTACTAATGCTGTGTCTCAACTCAGATATTTCCCTTAATACACTGCATGTCACACACTTGCGCAGTTTGTGAATATGATAGTGTGGCAAACGGCGGCTGTGCCCTTACATGAAGTGACTATTGCCACTATTAGCTAGGTAGCTAGCTAGCAACCTTATTGTATGCTGTAGCAAATCCTTATAGACTTAATTAGATAAAATAAACTGTCTCTTCTTTCAAACACCAGTATAGTGGTGTGTCCATTAAATACTGGTAAAAAACATGTATAGCACAATCCACTCTTTGGCATTTTGCTCATAAAACTGGCTCTTGCTGATTGTTAGTCTAGAAATAATCCGGCTATCACATGACTTCCATTAGTGACTAAATCCTCCTCAAATGAATAATGCAAAAGGAGGGCAGTCACACCTCACTGCTGACACACACTGTGCTTCCCAGATGAAGGATGTTTGACTAACATGAAGGAACCTTGCCGCTCTGTGACAGCCTCTTGATGAAGAAATGGAACCAACTTTGTTGTTATGCTGGTTTGATAATGTAGTCTGTAATTATATTTGTACTAAGGTTTGATGTTGTTCTCTATCAGGCTAAAGCAGATCTACATGAGAAAGAACAAGATCTGCAGGACTTGAGTGTCTTACTAGGTTGTGTAAAAACAGAGAGAGACCAGGCACTGCAGGTGAGAATATCCTCCACCTTAACACTTTCATGATGAATAATAGAACATTACTCACACATTATCCAAAGCAAAAACCCCCCAGGGCTGGCCAGATGAACACATCAGTCTACTGATCATGAATCCTTAATCTGGCGTTTAACACGGGCACATCACCTGATCAAGACCCCAATCCATTTGGTAGAAGAAGAAGTATGCATATTTTGAAAGTTATGGCATCCTCACAACAGCAGGAAGTGCTCCTGGGTATGTTGTCTTGGCTAAATAAGAAAAATACAAAAAAAGAAAATATCATGGTCGACCAATTTACAGGGAAGCGGCTAGAGGCAGCGGCCACAAAGCATGACCTGCTTCATAGAGATAAAGATGGGATTGCTGATTACCAATGTATATGTTTACTTGTCATGAGCTAATCAGCCTGTTATAACTGTTTCATCATATTATGTTTACTTGTCATGAGCTAATCAGCCTGTTAAAACTGTTTCATCATATCTTTCATTTACATAAAGACTGATCTCAGTTTTTGATCATTTTAAAATAAAACACTGGTTGATTTCAGGGTTTTGTTTTGGATATTCTCCTCAAGTGTTTTTGGACTAGACTATAGTGGTTCCAAAGCTATATCATATTCTTTGGCAGATTTCCTAAAAATGATCAGGAGTAAGTCCCTTCCACTCCATGACCTTCCCTCTTATACTATCCTCAGGCCTGAGTGCCACCTCTGCAGTCTGCTTCACCGTAAGATGAGACAGAATCCAGCCACTGTGACATTGCCAACAGAGCCAGGCCCGAGTTCCCTGGGGTGTGGGGTCCCAATCTACATTCTGCTAAAGGGCACCCCGACCTGACCCATGAGCCATGTCAACCATTTGCCATTGCACCACATTCACACCTGACACCCTGATGCCCCCACTACAATGCTCCCTATTTAAAACGGCTTGCCCCAGTTGTTGGTATAAAAAAAGTAATAAGAGGGATAAATAAAGAATTACAGAAGATCATATTTTCTTTAGAATTCATCGGTGAGTGACCTTAACATTTAACAAGAAAATAAGTAGCCTATAAATGAAGATTACTCTCACTTTTGTCAGGCACAAAGTCAAAGAACATAGTCCTGACTGGCTATTTGACATGGAGGTGAAGCGGGGCCCTTTTTGTTATTTGCTCATCTAGCCTGCTACTTCAATACCAAAGAGTGGTTCCCGGGACACACTTAAAAACAACAAACAGCACATTCTATGTCCTCTGTAGGTTTACTTTTCATGAAACCTTCCTTCAGCCGTTGCAGAATGCCTTCCCTCAAGGAGCAATAACAGCTTTCGTACAAAAAACCTTTCTAAAACCACAAACAAATGCGGCACATTAAAACGGTTTATTATTGCAGTATTTCTCGCTGCTTCCATGAAACTAGTACTGGGGAGCACATGCTGTAGCTCTCTGGATAATGGCAGTTACTTTAAGAGGATTTGACCTATTGCCATCAACACGAGGGTCAAATAGGATCCCATACACCTATAGTCGTGCAGCGTGACATGTTTTTGTAGGCCTAACCTGGAAATTAGCATGGCAGGGGCTGCATTGATCAAAAGCAAGGGGATCTTTTCATTGGATTTTAGAATATTGCGTTAAATGATATCTGAGGCAAACAAACGTTAATGAAATGTACATGTTTTGTTCAGCAGGATAATCTCCACATACTGTAGTAACACCACTTGTATGATAGTTTAAGCGTAATTGCACAATTCAGAAGTAAAAAGCTAACATTAGGCTATAAACAAACTACATCATGGTCGCATGACTTCACAACACCCCCGCTAAACTCAGACCCGGCAGTATACCTAATTCTTTACATTGTTTATTTTGACTAGACCTTCACTTTTTCTGATGAGCTGTAAGGTTACGACTTTATCACATTCCCACACATTATGTTTATTTTCTTCACTTCGGCTTAAATTCAAAATATGTTACAATACACTTTCTCTTAATGTACATCAATTGCCTAGACATAATGGCAAAAGTCCTGGATAGCGCCGGGTCTGGTTAAGCTATATGTGGCTAATGTTCGGTGTGATGATTTTTAGAAGTCTAATTTAGCCACTTGTTAGCAATCGCCACTTTTATGAAATGTACTGTAAAAGCTTTTTGCTGAAGTATTTTATGTCGTAAAACAAAACGTATAAATCTCATAATCTAATCAAAACCGAATTCAAAGATAATTGACTTTAAAACTAGGGAGCGTAGAAATGATAAAATGCGAACTCATTCCTGGTTTCAGGACTCATTCCCTCAACACTCTGTGATTGTTGATATGCATCCAGCTCATGCCCCTCTAAGTTACCATAAGAGTGCATTTAGAGCTGTCCTTTTTTATAGCCTTTGGCCTTTTCCTCCAGCATCCTGAGGTATGATGGCCTTTCAGTATGGCTCCGTACCAACATACCAGCCTCTGTGAGCTTCTGGCAGAGAGGAAAATGTATCAAATGTCTATGAGAATCTTCATAGCAATGGCATGATATGATATTTCATTTGCCAGATTTAAACTATACAACACTCAATACTTGGTTACACCATGATAAGAAAATATTTATAATGGAAACATACTGTACACCTCTATATGTGTGTAGCATGTTTCACGTGTTATTTGTAATGGGGGTATCATCTCTGTGACTGACTGACACATGTCTGAAAAGCGTAATCTATCAGGTGCTCAAAGCTTCCTGATAAAGGTCAAAACCTTCTGACACTGTTGAAGGACCTCAATTCAGAAGGTTCCTACAAAGTTCTTCAATTGTGAACATTTGCCTGAATGCTTCATATTCACAAATCACATAAGCATCTATTTGAAAATGCAAGGATAATTAATAACTAATGACTGCTAAAAATGATAAAAAATACAAACAAAAATGAATAAAGGAATCTAATGGATACAGCATTGAACAAATTCAGTTTTAAAGAGGGTCACCATGTATCAGAGGACATTTGTGAAAAGTATTTGGCATATTTGTACTAATTGTACCTATTCAAGATTATTGGATCAGAATAAAAAATCCCTGATAGATCAAATAATGCACCTTTTAAAGAGGCCATATTATGCTTTTCCCTTTCCTGTAGTGTGTTCTATATGATTTTCTCTAAATGGTCTGCAAAGGCTAAAATCCCTGGAGTTTCTTTCCACCTGAAACGCCTCCGTTGGACTTCTTTGTTTACTTCCGGAATATAGTGATATCACTATGTAACACTTTGTCTCCAGCACATTGTACGTGATCTGTACAAGACCTTCAAAAATACTGGGTTCATCGTCACCATGGGATACTGGCCCTAAAAAGGTGTCAGCACCAGGTTGGCGCCATCCACAATCTACCATGAATTATTCAGATGTCAGTTATTGTCCCCTAGAGCAGTGCTTCTCAAAGTGTGGTCCGCGGACCACTGGTGGTCCGTGAGCGCCCCCTAGTGGTCCGTGAGTATATTGGTAACATTTCATATTGGAAATAAATAAATACATTTAAGTTTTCCGCACTCTCGCTGGAATATCTCCGCAATGGAGCGAGCTTAAGTTTCACTTTCGATTGCATGATATAGCCCAGCGCAACACCTTCATCAAACATGTTGCCACTTGTTTGTTCCATTTTCAGGCGATTTTTAATCTGTTCTAGAAAAACGATGTGTTTTTGGATATTTGTGGAGTTAGGTGGTCCGCAAGTGTTTTTTTATTGGTTAAGTGGTCCTTGGTATGAAAATGTTTGAGAAACACTGCCCTAGAGCCTCTGAATGACTTTTCCTGACCTGGATATCAGAGTTATCTGTGCACATTCAAAATTGTATTTACCATATTCACTCCACTTTTCTGCAGACACTTTGGTTGTTCCATTTGAATCCTTCTCAGCCAGCATATGTACAGGATTCAACCTTTAAGACAAATAAAAGGGAGGCTTATCTCATTTTCTAACCATTTCATAATAAATGCAGCAAAGCAACTTGTTACAGGATCATACAGACATTATACTGTACACAACTCTGACGTGTGTATTCCCCCCCCCCCCCCCAGGGTGTCACACCACAGGGCGGCTCTCTGGCATCAGAAGAGATCCATCGTCTACAGCAGCAGAACAGCAGTCTGCGGGCTGTGATTACCCAGATGAGGAAGGACATGGAGGGTCTCATCCATCTCCTTCCCCATCCTCAGCCACAGCCACAGCCACAGGCCTCCACTCCCCGGCCAGTCAAACATCCAGGAGCCCCTGCCCCCCCCTCCCTCGCTCCTACAGCTGACAATCAGGTGGCCACTGGACCAACGGTGCAATCCACTGACACAGGTACGGAGAGTACTCTTTTACAGAAACATTTACAAAAACAACACATTTTTAATGAGCTTTTCTTCTCTCATTACTGTGCATACTGTGAAAAGCTACGCTGACATTTTGTATTGTTCAGCTCCAGGGGCAAGTTTAACAAAGACAGGCTTGGACGACGATTCATATCAGACTTTAGAATTAGATGAATGTCTACATCAGTCCGTTTCACAAAGATGTCTAGTTCCTGCCTATTTTAAAGTTGACACATAACACAAATAACACTTTACAAGGCTTTTCAACATAAATGTGTCTTGAGTGTGTCAAGAGTAATGTTGAAAAAAAAGGTTACGGCACGTTTTTATCTCTAATTAATATAGCACATTTCATACACAAAGGCCATTCAAAGTGCTTCACACAAAAGAAAAACTAAGTAAATAAAAGGAGAGTCATAGAAGTCATAAGTCATAAAAGAGTCATTGTCATGTTAACACAGTAGATGCTGTGAGTTGCAGGAGCGTAATAACAAAATGTTGTTAAATATCGGTAAACAGAAAGGTTTTTAGCCTTGATGTGAAATAACTCAGATTTGGGGCAGACCTCAGATGTTATGGAAGTGTATTCCAGATTTGCGGAGCATAAAAAATGTGCATTTAGTCCTGGAAACTTGGAATGATGAGTAGGCGTGCTCCCTATGATCTGAGTGTTCTGAAACAACAGGGATATTGAAATAAATAAATAAATTTAAGTTTTCCGCACTATCGCGGGAATATCTCCGCAATGGAGCGAGCCTAAGTTTCACTTTCGATTGCATGATATAGCCCAGTGCAACACCTTCGTCAAACATGTTGCCACTTGTTTGTACCATATTCTGGCCACATGTAATCTGTTCTAGAAAAACAATGTGTTTTATTTTTATTTTTCAAGAAGCGTATAAAACAAACAATGGATGTATTTATCCATGCTGAAAATAGATTTAGATGTTTTAGGAGTTAGATAGAGATTATTTAAGCAATAGCTCACGACAGGCCGTGGTATATGCTCATTATATCACAGCTAAGGGGCGTGGTTCGGCCCGACGCGAAGCGGAGGGTCGACAAACCCCTTAACTGCAGGCAGTTTGCTTTTCAGCCCAACGGTATACTGTTTTTCTCAGACGCGGAGGGATACTGACTTGTTGTGAAAAGTAACTTACAATTCTACCCGTGGTATACGCTCAGTATATCACGGCTAAGAACCAATCAGATTCCTTGATTTGACTTGTCCGTTTTATAATATCTAATATATGCATCCAATGAAGCATTGCATGAAGTCTGTTGATGATCAGTGTCAGGGTTGAGTGAGGCAAGCAGGACCCAAATGCAGATAAACGGAAAATACCTTTATTTCAAGGCTACCGATACAGAGCTGAACTCTCTTCCCCGTGAACACAGTCAAACTACAACACAGACAGATCGTGACAGTACCCCCCCCTCAAGGGACGGATCCCAGACGTCCCAAAAAAAGTCCAGCAGGGTGGGCGGAGGGGGACCGGAGGAGGGACACAAAACCAGGGCTAACAGGGTGGGCGGAGGGGGTCCGGGTGACGGGTTTGGGCTGACAGTCCAGGGGCACAGCGGAGGAGCCGGAAGGGGTCTCGGGCGGACGGCCCGGGGGCAAGGCAGAGATCAAGGATGGGGTCTCGGGCGGACGGCCCGGGGGCAAGGCAGAGCCCAAAAAGGGGCCAAGGCCACAGCGGGTCGAACTCAGGGGGCCGGGCATGAGAGCGAAGGCAACGGCTGGAAGAGTCCGGAGGCCGGGCCCGAGGGCGAAGACCAGACAGCTCCGGAGGCCGGGCAGGACCCGGCGCCGGCCGAACAGGAACCGGAGCCGGCGAGACAGGTGATGGCGGGGCCTCCAACGGAACAGGACAAGGGGTTGGCAGGACCCCCGGCAGAAAAGCTGTCGGCGGGACCCCCAGAGGAACAGGACATAGGATTGGCAGGACCCCCGGCAGGAGAGTAGTCGGCGGGACCCCCAACGGGACAGGACACAGGGCCGGCAGGACCCTCAGCAGAACAGGTGTCGGCAGGACCCCCAACGATACTGGACGCGGAGTCGGCAGGACCCTCAGCAGAACAGGTGACGGCGGGACCTCCAACAGGATACGGGGAGCTGGAGTGGGTCGGAACACCGACAGGACACGAGGAGCTGGAGTGGGCCGGAACACCGACAGAACACGAGGAGCTGGAGCGGGCCGGAACACCGACAGAACACAAGGGACTGGAGTGGGCCAGAGAACCGGAACGTGAGCCAGAATCATAGCTGCTGGGGCCGTTACTGGAGTCGGAACTGGAGCCGGAATTGAAGCCGGAACCATGGCCGCTGGGGCCGGCACTGGAGTCAGAATTGAAGCCGGAACCATGGCTGCTGGGGCCGGAACTGGGGCCAGAACCATAGCTGCTGGGGCCAGAACTGGGGCTGGAACCATGGCTGCTGGGTCCAGAACCGAGGCCAGAACCATCGCCGCCGGGGCCAGAACCGGGGCCGGAACCACGGCTCCCGGGGCCCGGGCCGCCAGCCCGGACCCGCGACTCCCCCTCCCAGGAGCCCCCTGGAGGCTCCGTGGACCTCCAAAAGCCAGACGAGTTCCAGAGAACGGCCCCCGGACAGGAGCAGGAACTAGGGAAGAAGCAGAGGCCGACTCCAGACGGAACACACCGAGGCGTACGGTGTCAGGTTGGGAGTTGGGAGGCAGGGAGCTAGCATGCCTGGGGCTAGCAGGCCGGGAATCACACACCGAGAGGAAGTCCAAAATCTAGCCAGGTAAGAATTTCACTAAACCTGGTTTCTCCATAGCCATCTGGTGCGCCTCAGCCAGAGCAGCCTCTCGCTGCTGAACTCCAGACGCTCCCCTCCACTTATCAGAGCAGCCAGCCAAAGAAAAGGAAAAACTGAGTAATTCCAGCTCAAAAGGATCTGCTGGGCCCATCCTTGGTGAGTTCCTTCTGTCAGGGTTGAGTGAGGCAAGCAGGACCCAAATGCAGATAAACGGAAAATACCTTTATTTCAAGGCTACTGATACAGAGCTGACCTCTCTTCCCCACACAGACAGATCTTGACAATCAGAGGCTGTTGTTGGGGCTGCAAAAAGGTTTGCGGAGGTTTGCGTCGTACTACATGCGGTGTATTTTGCATATCTCTCAGTAGCCAATGATCTGTGAGTCTGTTGGTTTGGACATAAACTCCGTAATAAATGTAGTCTACATTTCACAAGAGGTGTAAAACCTGAGAACATTTTAAATCACATTTGAACTAAATGCTTATATAATCTGCAGTTGTATTTGTATTGTTGATTTATTGTGTGAACGAGGCGATATAGAGAAGTTAAGCTGTCATTATTAGGCTGTTATGTACTGTTGGAGTGGTAAGCAGGCCTATTGTTTTTGGATATTTGTGGAGTTAGGTGGTCCGCGAGTCCTTGGTATGAAAAAGTTTGAGAAACACAAACAGTAGAGCTTCAGGTTGAGCACTGACATTTCTATTTGAAAATGTGTAACTAGTCAGAATTGCATCTGTAAATGTCATGCCATGGGGCTCACTGTAACATAGCACTACCTCTATCTGGGTGACCATTTCCAACCACAGAGTACCTAATAAATCTTTCTGACTGCCGTTGTAATTTCATCGCTGGCCATGTAATATGGTACGAGCAAATCAGACTACTGTTGATCTGTTGGTCGCTGCAAGAACCAGTCTTTATGCACTCCCGTTATGTAAGGCTGTGAAGACCCAGTGGATAACATGTATTTTAGAATGAGTTGTGCCAACAACAACAACAACAACAACAACAACAACAACAACAACAACAACAACAACAACTGGTAACCCCTTTCCCACCACGGAATAATTCAGGATTTACTTCCAAACTGAGGCTCAAGATGGATCGATTTCGACTGACTCAACTTCAAACTTGGAACATGTAAGTTTTGCCATTCTAATGTTTCACTGTTAATTGATGGTGTTTTTTTTCCTATCCGAGAGTGTGTTCCTTGAGTTATTGTTATACCTTTTATTGCACCAGAAAAGCTTGTTGTATATCCATGTTAGTGCTTCCTTATATGCACTCACTACGTTAAGGCTCTACCCTGTGTTCAATGTGAAAACTACATGTGTGTACATTTACATTGTTTAATAGATAATACAAAATAACCAGTGGTGTAAGAAGTACTGAGATTTATACTTGAGTAAAAGTATAAATACCGCATTCAAAATCTTACCGGATTAAAAGTACAAAATAATTGACATCAAAATATACGTAAGTAGCAACAATAAAAGTACTTTATATACTGCTGCTAGATATTATAAGCTATAATTATGTCAATATTTATTTCTAAGTTTACATTTTTTTTTTCATTAGCTAATTATCTGAACATGTAACTAAGGCTGACAGATACATGTAGAGAAGTAAAAAGTACAATATATGTTTTCAAAAGTGCCTCAAAATTGTACTTGAGTATGATACTACTATAGTGGTAACTAGTGGTGACTGTAGTCACAGTTTAGCAATCTCTCGGTTATAATGTTGTGACTATTGCCACTTAATATCCCTGAGGGATTGTTAAACTGGGATTAACTAGTTGGACTTGAGTGCTCTTCAATGACGACAAAGTTATTGCCTCAAATACAATTTTTTTACAACCAAAAACTGTATGTGTATGCAACACGGTCAAAATCAGTCACTCACACCTGTACTGGTGAGGTCACTTAAATACCCTGTTGCACCATTATGCCATCCAGTGTTCGAAACAATAACAAAACATGTCATTGGCTGCAACAATGATTTTTGCCATGTATTACAGATCATCTCAGTGACCTGATGATCAGTCCTGAAACTGGTGTTGGATGTGTGTTCCTGGCTCTCAAGGCAGTACGAGAAACCATCAGAGGAGGACGTGTTTGCTGAGCAGGAGTGGTCTTAAGGATGCTTCAGGATGACCGTTGTGATCTGAGAGCACCATGACAATCTGACACGTCTTCAGTAGAAGAAACTCTTGACGAAGGACTCAATGTGAACAGCTTGCATAAAGTTAATGTTGCTACCTTATGCTTTATGTATAACAAATATTTACTTCCATTTTTGAAACTATGAATAAAAAGTGCATTATTTAAAGAAAAGCCTGGGTTTTTTAAATCAGTAGTAAGGATCCTGTGGTATTAGATACAAGTAGATTAGAGAAACATTTCCTTTCACACATTTGTATGTCATGTCACTTTTGAAACAGGTCTAACAACACACTTGATATCATGCATATAAGAAACGTATTCTATTTCAAATGCGGACTCAAATAGAATCCTTGACAACAGGTGGTGAGTAGTGATTGTAGTTCCAGTAATCCAAAATTCGATTCACAGGTAGCAAATAAGCTTGACTCGGACAAGATACGTCTCAGGATAGTTTGTTTGACTCTTTACTTAAACAAAAGGTATCAAATACAAACACATATTTTCTCAGGTCAAAAACGATGTTGCTCTGTGCTTCTTTCTCCTTCTCACAAACACACACACACACACGCACACGCACACAAACAAACAAACAAACAAACAAACAAACAAACACACTACAATCACCAGCAGCTGCCGTCGGCTATAACGTCTCGTAATCACAAACAGCTGCGGTCGTCTATGCCGTCAATTGCACACGGCTGGTTCAAATAAATGATATAATAGCACTAACAACAAAGGATTATAATATTAAAATATATCAAACTATACATTTTAACATATGGCTCCTACAGTGATTGTAAACTTAAGTTATGTGACAAAGATACATTGACACAGTATCTAACTGAGGCAGGTAAATGTGTATCAGATTACTGTGCCACCGGAACGTGTTAAGTTTACGCTTTAAAAGTAAACTAACCTCAGTTACAGTGGTTCCATACATACTGTATGTGTTCTTTAAATAGCACTCATTTTCCATGAAATCTAGCTAAGACTTTTTTAAGCTGAAAAGCAGGTCTTCCTCAAACCTGCCTCTTGGAAACACAGAACTTAGTCCCCGGTGAGCTTGGGTGTAGATTGCTTGTTTCAAATAAGTCAGTCTTTTTTCTTCTTTTTTTTTACTTGCATTACACTAATCTACGGTCAAATATTTATAGTACTCTTTTGAAAATGCCCACAGGCAGGCTGGATCAGGTGTCTCTCCTGAAGGCTCGATGCAGACACTTAGAGGAGCAGCTGGAAGCCACGGGTAAAGAGAATCTGGCTCCTTTAGTTCCGGACAACACACACCTCCAGAACCAGGGACTAAAGCAAGGTATATATACGGTATATGCAATTACAATTTCTCGCCCAACACCTCCCCTCCTTTCTTGATTAAAAAGTACAATATTTCCCTCTGATTGTTCCATCTATGTATATTTTGTATTAAATCATAATTCTGTTCGTATTAATGTAATATATATCATATAATGTGTGCTCATTTGTCTTTTGCCTGTTATATGTAATCCTCAGGTGTTCTGCTCTCAGAGAATGGTGCCGACCCCTCAGCTCTGGACAGGCAGGAGGTCAGAGTGGCATATATTGAGTCTGCTCTCGCCAAACTAATGAAACAGGTGTGTAGCAAAACCAGTCAACAAGTTGAAGTTGACCTGGGGGTTAAAGCTGACATGTTTCATGCTTAACCTATGACTGGGACAATTATCAGCCATGTCAAAAGACAAATCGCTCATGTTGTCTCTCAGTCATGAACAACATTGGCCCAGAAAGAAAGGCAATTGAAAGTGCTTTACAAAAACATTATAAGCGTAAACATATAGCTCAACAAAAACATTGTTATTACAAAATTAAATTCAAACACATTTTAATATTTAAAAGCCAAGATTATAAAACAAGAAAAAGCTCAAATAGGATAAAAGTGGTTTAAAAACAAGAATAAAAGTGACAGTGCAGTGTAAGATATGAATACATGAAATGTGACACACAATTTAACGCTTCATGTAACGCCCACGTTCACTTAGAAAACGTCAGTTAAATGCCAGGCAAGGTACGTTTATTTATACAGCAATTAAAGTGCTTTACAAAAAAAAAAGAACGCATTCTAAAATAACATTTAAAAAACATTAGAATACCAAGAGAATACAAATTAAAACACGCTAAAATAGAACAAGACATACAGAGAATACACAAATAAAAGTGCAGTGCAGTACAGTGCAGTGTTAGATATAAATAGTTCTTTGATTTAATAAAAAGCAGCGGCAAATAAAAGTCTCTGTTGTTTGGGTTTCAATTTTCTGGTAGTTTGTTCCAGAGATATGGAGCGTAATAACAGAACGCTACCTTTCGATGTTCAGTTTTGACTCCCGGTAGACAAAGCATCCAAGAACACCTAAAAGCTGATTTTCAAACCAGTCAGTTATGTGAGAAGATATTGTGTGAGGGGGGTGCTGCAAACCAGTTCCTTCAAGTTGTATCTCTTGTCTCCGCTTCCCTCCAGACTGCGCTGGTACGAGAGCTCCAGGAGGAGAACCTGTGTTTGAAGCGGCAGCAGACCTCAGGTCAGATGTCTGGCGGCCCTTTAGAAGATGTGCAGGGTACTGAAAACAAACGTCCTGTCCTGCACAGCAGACTGAAGCAGGCTGCATCCTGTATCGCCCGGCTGAGCAGAGACAAGCAGCAGCTGATAGAGATGGGGAACCGCCTCCGGGCCCAGATGACCACCGCTGGACCACAGGGTACAATAACACACACACACACACACACACACACACACACACACACACACACACACACACACACACACACACACACACACACACACACACACACACACACACACACACACACACACACACACACACACACACACACACACACACACACACACACACACACACACACACACACACACACACACACACACACACACACATACATACATACATACATACATACATACATACATACATACATACATACATACATACATACATACATACATACATACACTGAAGAGCAGGCAGCGTGGAAATAATATCAGTAAGTAGGGTGTCTGTTCATAACTTACATATTGTGTTTATATGGACATAGTTACTTGGCCAGGTAGGTTTGGCTAAGACCTATTTTCATATTTAATGTTTCGTGTTCTTCTTTAAAATGTTTTATATAACATAAAGGATAAGAATAAGACACAGGTGGGGAGGGAAGAGATACACAGGGGCACCAGGTGAACACCATCTGGGTTGCGGTCGGATAATCCAGAAATCAGCTCCTAACGTCTAACCCTATCGTCTATTCCTTGACCTCTGAGTGAAACTTCACGGGGTTAAGGGATAGTGGATAGGAGAATTCAAAAGGACTTAGAAGAGACTGCAGTACTTTAGAGAATCCAACTGCACTTTCACTATCCGACGTGTTTATGATGCGGAATTGAAATAAAAAAGGAAAGTGAAACTTATACTCGTCCTCCGGTCCACATTAATACAAATGATCCCAATACGTATGATTGTATGAAAATATCTTAAAATCAATACAAATGTATTTATTATAAACGTTAGTCTTTAACACCTATCACTGTGTATATCACCATTCAAACATCTTTTTAAAAGTTGAACAACCCCCACACAGCTCAGTAAAGACTGTGAAATGTTGACTTTATTTGATCATTTCAGTAAAAACTAACGTTCATATTTCTCTTTTTGATTATAATACTGATGAACGTTCAAAACAAAGCACTTTGGCAACTTACCACATACGTTTTAAAATGCTTAATACGCACCGTAACTTTCATGATATCATTTCAGGGTCATAATCGGTTGTTTCCGTGAACGGCCGACTGTTGTGTGACGGCAAATACTGCGGCTGCAAGGCATTGTGTGGCAGCATTTTCTCCTCTCCTTTCGTCAAGGGAGGTCCAGTGGTTCCTAAGCTAAAGGAGGTTATAAAGGAAGTTTGAAACCTCCTTTCCTATCATGTAGAGAATTCGAACGGCACTTATCATGGCTGCCACTGAGGGACTTCCGGGTCATTTCACTCGGTTAGGAAGGTTCCTAAGCTAAAGGGACTATTCGACTACAACCCAGGTAATCCAACTGGAGGGACGAAGAGACAGGAAATAACAACAGACATCACACGGGGAAACAAAGACGGACCTTGACGTGAAAAATTGAAACAGGGAAAATGACGGATCGTAACACTAAGACTCTTTAAAACTGAAAAGCAGGTTCTCTTGGTACCTGACACTTGGACACAACACTTTGTACTGCATAATCATGGTATACACATCTTTCTTTTCAGGACAAACTAACCTGTCAGAATATGTATGCTAATCTCATAGAAATGTAGGACTTTGGACCTTAGGAAAATGTTCTCCCAAATCCCATAAACCTAGGAGAAAATGGAAACAAATTATAATTAACACAAGTCAAAAACTGTCTATATATTTTGGAAAAAAGTTTTACTAGACAGCACCTACAGTACGGCTCTACGAATATTGTGTGTCCAGCAGAATCAGTGGAGCCGGAGCGGGACTCTTTCACAGAGAACCAAGGAGAGCATCATGACCGGCTGTCTGCTCTGGAACAGCTCCAGTACCAGCTCACCACACAGGTATCTGCTCCAGCTCTACAAATCTATAATCAATGACATGTTTCCTTCCTCACAATTCCTTCAAAGGAACTTCTTTATTACGCAGTCAGGAAGTTATCTCTTACCATGTTGTCCCTCCTCAGATTCACCAAGCGTTGTGGTAACTAGGAAAGAGGGTTCATTTTAGTGCCAATCGCAAGCTAGACATGAGAATATCCTTTGCCCCTGCTGTCACTTATTTGATGACATCATTTGTGTAAGGTTAGGTGACTTGGACACTCTTACTTCCCCTTTGAAGTAACAGAATGCTTTCATCCAGTAGAGATGATAACTCCTCAACATATCTTTTCGCTTTTAATTTCAGAGAATATCAGATTTCCTTTTATTCGAAGCATTCATTGAAGTACATTTTTCATTCATATTTAAAATAGTAATTTTTTTTATTTGAGCATTCTGGCCCCCCCTAAAACCGCATAATGTCATTTATATATTCCAGTTTATGTACAAGTTATACAAATGTACATTTTTCATTCATATTTAAAATAGTAATTTTTTTTATTTGAGCATTCTGGCCCCCCCTAAAACCGCATAATGTCATTTATATATTCCAGTTTATGTACAAGTTATACAAATGTACATTTTTCATTCATATTTAAAATAGTAATTTTTTTTATTTGAGCATTCTGGCCCCCCCTAAAACCGCATAATGTCATTTATATATTCCAGTTTATGTACAAGTTATACAAATGGGATACATTATGGTCATTTGTGAGCTTGAGCATTGGGGTTTATGCTTAATCAGACATGATCAATCTCTAAATATATATACCGGTATATCTTCTCATTCTTGAAATAACTAGAACATGTTATATTCTTTTACCCTATCCATTAGCCTATTATAATAGTATTAAATAACACTTACCCCTTTTTATATGCAGAATAAATTGTGTGTGATAACCTGGATCGTTTGAGGCAAACCATACAATGGGGAAGCTGGCAAGGCACTTCGAACCAGAGTCACACCAGTATGTGATCAGAACTGGGTGTCATGGCCTTCTACACCCGTTCCCAAAGCTGCAGACAGCCTAAGAACACTCTGGGAAACACCTCAGAGGAAGAATGATCTTAGTGATGTGTACTTCTCTCTGCTACCTCAAGAGGGCTTTGTGGCTCCACTAATGTATGTGTCTTTTCAGGAGCTGCAGTATGCACTGAGACAGCAACACCTTCCAACTTCCACACACCGAGGGCCCTCCACTGAAGGGGCTGCTAACCCTCGGTTCCAGGGTCACACACCCTCAGAAACACCTGAGGTAACAACAGAGGGAATATTGGGTTTAATTGATATGCAATACTCTCCTCAAATTTAATGGATATCATTTGGTGAAAAATGTATCCAAGGTCATTCTAAAATATTCATAGTATATATATGCAATTCAGCATTAATATATTATTACCACTATATATATTGTAATATACTTATTGTAGTACAATGTCTTCATTTTTGCTTTAATTTATTATGTAAATATATAATTATATATTTGCGACATCTTGTGTTTGAATAAATAATTGTTTTCTATTTTTTTAATATATTTTTATAATCATTTCTATATTTATAATTTACTGAAAAAAAACAAAATAATATTTGTCTCTTAATTCAATAAACATGTAGCTGTCTTATCCTGCTGTTCTATTCTTCTTTAGAGCTCAAAGACCAAAGAGAAGACAGTGATCCAGTCTCAGGGCTCCATGCAGCTCTCAGGTGTGTCCAGGTCTCTGCTGTCCTCAGAGGACTCCCTGCAGTCCTTAAAGGAGCTGTGGGAGAAACTGGACCATGGATTCAGTTCATCAATGTTATCAGAAGGTAGCCCAACAGAATAACTACAGCTCCAACATACTAAACGTCTGCTGTACAGAATCCTAAATAACCCATTCTGAAATACAAGAGTCCTCACATAAGGGTAGTCTTGTGAGAAGATTCAATATTCTAATGCTATATTAGCATATGCATAATAGCTACAGTGTAGTTTTGGCAATGCAAAACTGAAGTCCCAGGCTCCTCCAACAGTGCAACATGCACTAGACTTAAGACATTAAAATAAATTAAAATAAAGCAAGAAAAAAAGAGACTGGTGAAAGGGACACAATGGTGCCAGTAAAATGCAGAAATAAGTCAACTGGATACATGCAAACAAAAGTAGAATGCATAAAAAACTGAATGTATGTATGTATAATGTATAAATAGATATGTAGACTGTGAACACGGAATTCAAAAGGGTGTCAGCATTCAGTAACCTACAAACAAGTGGACATGTGTTACAGTCCATCCACAGAATATGGCTTTGTCCAAATGCCCAAGCAGTCAGTCCAGTATGAAGGCTGCTGCAGTGGTAAGGTCAGTGAAGGCCACACAGAGGGAGGCTTGTTGCCCAATGTGTGTCTGTAGTCTCTGTCGGCTCTCCAGGGAACGGTTTCTCAACACGAGCTGCTGCCAGATCAGCCTCAGACGCAGTGATCAGCAGGGCACCATATCATAATTGTGAAACAAATCTGGCACACGGTTTTAGCACGCTTACGATAAGTGTCCTGACTGGGTGAAAGAGTTCATCACCGATATGAACCATCTGCATGATAAAAGACCCGATAAAGGTCCTCATCTCTGAGCCAAGACATACTGTACAGTGGGGTCATCCACCGATCCCAGGGTTGTCGGTTCGATCACACTTTCTCCTGTCCAAATGTCCAATTCTCCTTGGGTAAGACACTGCTACCATGATTGCTCTCGAAGGCTTGTCTAAAATTGCTATGTAAATGAAGCTATGTGAATTAAACTATATACCAAATATGTCTTATTTGCAATCACTTGAATGAATTGTATTCATAAACAGTTTAAATACAGTAAAAGTGCATTGATAAGACATAATGGTAATATTTGAAAAAGGACACCAGCTTTGGAATAGGGTCCCACACTAAACATAATTTATTTTAAACTATATATTTCTAGCATATCTACTATTGGAGAGAGTTCATTTATTATGCAAAAACACTTTAAAAGCTAAAAAACACCTATCACTAACCAAATATCCTTAAACTAATCCAACCATATATACTAAATGGTCCTAAAACATTAATTGAATTGGTTTTAAAGAGGTTAGATATAAAAAAAACACAGATATATGACAAAGGGAAAATAATGGTACAAATAAAATGCATTTCATAGTAAAGTAACTTGTTTAGAAATCTCAAGACTTGTTTTGTATTCAAGCTCTCACATATGTGGTTAACAACTGCATCAAATACTCACAGGGATAGACAACCATGGGTTCATCCTATTCACAAAGGTTCAGCAGCTAGTGAGGAACACATTTAACAGTGATGTTAAAGTATTCCTAAACAGTCCTGGATCCACACCTGTGTCCACATCTGCAGGGGAAACTGATGACCTGCTTCTCAGCCCTTGCCCTAATCTCACTCCAACTTTAATTGCAATCTGTTAAAAAGGAAAATAATGCAAGCTCTAGATTTTTGGCTCCATAATTACAACAATTGTAACAAATGTAACTCCAGATACATATTATTCCTTAAAGACATAGCTCCCCAACATTCTACACTGGGATTTGTTAGAGTGATTAAAATTGCATCTCTCTTTTGATCTAAGGTGAGGCTGAGCTGAGCAGGAGGAAGGCGCATGAGTCTGGAGTGGCGGGAGCTGATGGTGGTGCTGGGGTCCAGATGACGGTGGAGGGTACCCGGGCTCCCGTCTATAGTCGGCTCGCTACTGAGGTCCAGCAGAAGAGGATGCCTTCTAAAACACCATCGAACAAGAGGATGTGCAAGATCAGAAACTACAATGTGAAAAGTTGACACACCCAAAAGGGACAATCTGTCTGTAAACTTCTCATGGGGAGTCCCACTGATACTTTTATATATACTATGGCTCTTGAGGAGCTTTGTCAAGGTTAAGAAATTAAAACCTGATTATGTCTTAGATTACAATTTAGGAGCTTTTTTTAAGGCTCCTTCCAGCATCAGAGCTCACATGGCTGACCAGTTAAGGGACCACAGTTCAAATGAACATAATAGGTTTTAAGTGTATGCCTATTATCCTCAACATTTTATTTTCGAAATAACGTTTTGTCAGTAGTCTCCTTTGGGCGGCTGTGGCTCAGGAAGTAGAGTGATCCCACACTGATCAGGAAAGGGTTGGAAAATACAACCTTTTTCCCAGAATGCATTATTTTATGTTGGGTCTTTAGAGTAAAATACCCTTTTCTTACTTGATGTGATTTCTCAGAAATACAACTCCTATTTACAGTCACTCTCCTCTTGCAGAAATAGTAGGGGGGGTAATTGTTTTCTGCCACTCCAACATCACAAAGTGTCCTTGGGCAGGATTCTAAACCCAAAATTGCCCCTGTAGGCATGTCAAGCAGTGTGTTTTATATCTGTAAAAGTATTTTTAAGTCACTTTGAATAAAGCGTGAAATAATATTGGCTTTTAAATACATTACTATACATACTGTAAAGCAACTATTTCTACAAAACTCAAATTGTGCATTTATTTGGTTGCTTGCCTATAAAAATTATCAGAATCAGGTTTATTGGCAACCTACACACACAATGAATTTTTTGTTGGAAGAATATAATTTTAAAATCAAATATATAACTATTATACGTGAAAGTATAATAGTATAATTACTATTAATGTTATGTTAAGTATTTTAAAAACTGCTATTGTATTATTTAAAAAATAAAGGAAATGTTTAAAATAAATATAAATACCAAAAAGTACAATTAGAATATGATACTCTGAAAAATGTATAGCATTACATCAGAATTGAATGTGGAAGAAGGGTGGATGGATCGCCCCTGCTTCTTATTTTTAGCCAAAGAACACATCTGTCTGTTCCACTATTGATCCCTGGCTCTTCGTTGTAAAGCTTATCTCTGCCAATGCCACCACGGTGGGTCAGTAGGAGAAACACTTTCTCAGGACATCATGCTTTTTAAATGATGAACTGCAGTTACCCCAAGAAGTCAGACGAGCGTTTATGGCTACGTAATCACTCAGGCCCCGCCTTTTAATCACCCTATCTCGGAAAAGCCCTCCCTCCTGTTTTGTGATTGGATGAAACCTCACAATCGTTCTCAGTGATTGGTTACTCACCTGTCAATCCAGGAAACTTTGATATGTGCACTTCTGACGACGCAGGTCTGTACATTCAAGTTCGATGTAGTATTATGAAATGTTAAATTAAATATGAACTTGATAAAGGTTAACAACCTTTCGTTCTGATTAAAACGTATGCGGTTTTTTTCTCTGAATCCTGCACAGTATTTCGAAAGTCTCGCGCAGGACATAAATGTTTCACAGTTCCACGTGACACACTGTCTTCTTTTAATCTGCAATGAATGCCCCTTTACGTTTTGATCTTTGCAAGGGCTTAAAAATATTAATAATAATAATAATAATACATTATATTTCTATAGCGCTTTTCTTGAACCCATACATCTAGGCTACGTCAGTTAATACAATGTAAATACAGTGTGGTATGTTGGTTAACAGCATTTGTTGCACCCAACCCAACATTCCCCCATCATCCATGCAAGGTTGCTGCAACTGGCCGATAATAATACATACAGCTCGCCAATACAATACAAAATAATGCATCTAGTGTAACCGTAAGAATATTTGATACGTTATTGGATTATTAAGGCACATTTCCTGTCATATTGTAAAGTGTGATGTAGCGGGGCGGAGCGAGGATGGTGCCGGCTAGAGAATGAACTTTAATAACCCCGACTCCTTTTTTTTTGTGCTCTCTGTGACTACTGGGGCGTTCAGCGAGATGCTCCGCTACTGACTGGATCCGCGAGCCCTGCCTCTTTTTTCATTGGACTGTGCGGCCAGACCAAGCTGTCAGCCCATGTGGCGTGGCCAGGCAGAATGTAACACATTTCAATTCATCTGAGAAAAAGCGTGAGAGAAGCACAGAGGCTTACGGAAACCTTACACAGAGTGAAAGGACAGAGACATTCCCCCCTACGGTTACAGTCAGAGGAGCACCTCCTGGATACACGGGTAAGCTAACGTTGCTAACAGCTATTAGCTGCTTGTGTTCGGATGCTATTGCGTGACTTTATTTCTTATTTCGACACGGAACAATAGTGTCTTACACCAAACAAAGGCTGCCGGTTTACTGTGCCTTTGCTTTTCGAAACCCCGATTTTTTACAGGGCTATATCAAAAAGCAAATAATCGTGACTCGGCACTTTAGGAACTAGTCTTTCATCTTTATGTCGGTGCATCATTCAACTCCACATTATCCTACAGCTATTTGAATGCTGCTTATTCTCAATAGCATGCATTTTTTATGAGATATAAACAATTTCTTTAAACACAAAAAAAAGAGATG
The DNA here is from genome assembly GCF_949606895.1 of Notothenia rossii. Classification (NCBI taxonomy): domain Eukaryota; kingdom Metazoa; phylum Chordata; class Actinopteri; order Perciformes; family Nototheniidae; genus Notothenia; species Notothenia rossii. The sequence continues at coordinate 23,445,156 of NC_136910.1, read as the reverse complement.
TATTCAGAGTTGGTCATCAGGGCATTTCCATAGTTTTTAATTGTATCGTTATTTATTGTAATACTGATGATGTTGCTGTCAGATGCTGCACTGGTGCTTCCCTTCCCTCCGTAGAGCTTTGCCCTGCGTGAAGACTTGCAGGTCACTGAGGCTAGCAGCCATCCTGTACCTTAGCTGTACTAGCTCAAGTGCCTGTGTGATTTATTTGTAACACCCAAATTGTAAATTGTCAGCTCATTTGTTGTGTTACTGTAGAGCATTGTTGCTGGATAAACAAAAAAAGACCCTTGTATTGAAAAGGGCGTATCATTTGGTACGGAGAGTAGACTACATGGCCAACTGCTGAATTTCACTAGTTATAATATTGTTTGAAAATGATGTTAATATGTGTCATACCCACATTTTAAGATGGTGCTCATCCTAACAAAGCACACATAATAACGGGGAAGACTAAATATTGCCTTGCAACTCAGTGTGTCTGTGTATTTAAGCAGCGATAACAATAGATAAGAAGTTGATCTTATATTTGAAAGCAATACAGAATGCTTGAGAGCCTTACTGCATTACATTATTTTCACTTTAAATTGTCACCTGGTGCCTGAATATGCTGTTTTCCTTTAAACAAATTAAAACATTTACACAATAAATGTGTCCCTACATATTCACCAGAATGCATGAAATGAAGAGAAATGGCTGAATTAAAGCTACAAATGAATGATGACAAAAGGTAAATAGGTCCAGTGTAGTTTGCTAACTTTTACATGTGGTTGAGGAATTTGCTGTGTCAGTGGTGGTTGGGGGCTGGCAATGACTAGAAGTGGATGGAAAGTCCACCATCTTTGAGCATTTGATACAAAAATATCTGACTTTGCATTTGGAACTGCATTAAGATCTTTGTGGCATGGATTTAACAATTTGCTGGAAACATTTGTCAAGAGACTTTGGTCGATATTGACATTATAGCATCATGTGGTTGCTGTAGATTTGTTGGCTGAACATCTGGGATGCAACGTCATTGTTCCACCACATGCAAAAAGTCACCAAATAGATTGAAATAAGTTAAATGGGTAGTCAATTTGAGTAGTGGGAAGTACTTGTCATGTCCAACAATCAGTCAGCGATGATTACATCTCAATTACATGGCAAGTTATTCTGCTGGAAGTATCCTGAGAGTGGTGCAGTGATGACATCTTTTTGGGGAAGGGCTCCCTCCATAAAAGCAATGGGATATATTCATTGGTTTTTGGAATAATGCAGAAAATAAGCTCTGTGGCAAACACATATTTATGATACTTACATGTTTTGCTCAGCAGGATAATCTCCATTTATAAACACCACCTATGATTGGTAAAGCCTAAGTGCATTTTTCAGAACTTAAAGGTGGGGTATGTAATTTATTTCAGAAACACTTATATTCTATCGAATGCTCTTAACATCCCGATAGCAATGAATATATTAAATGCTTTAAATAAATTTCATCTGCGGACGCCGTAGCGCTGTAAAAAGCACGACCAATCATCTGAGCCGGCCCGGCTAAAATAACTGGATAGCCTACCTGCCTGTCAGCCTTCCATCTGTGCACAAATTCTAGCGCACTCGAGCTGGTTTCTCCAAAATTACCTACCCCACCTTTAAAAGCTAATGATAGGCTATAAAAAAACTAAATCAGTCGCTTGGCTGTCCATCAACACCGCTAAGCTAATTAGTTAATGTGCGTCTTGATGAAGTTTAGTAGTCTTATTTTATCACTTCTTAGCAACCACCATTCTTATGACACATACAGTGGAAGCTTTAGACAGTGTTCAGTATTTATTGACATATTTTCTGTCGTAGAATATAACGCTATCTCTTCAGCTTGTGTTAACCACAGGCCCGATTTAAAGCATATAACCAAATATATGTTCCAAAAACCATTGTCTTCGAGCGAGGGAACCAAATGTGGTAAAATGCTGACTAATTTCCGGGTCTTGGGACTCAATCCTGTCCAACTCTATTAGAAAATGGGTACACTTATAAAGGAATGGAAATGCTCAGTAACAATTCATTTGTGCTGTCATGTTAAAATGATGCTTTATTAGTTCCAAGGCCTAAAGGCAGGAAAGAAAAAATCCCCCAAAGCACTACACCGCCAATACCGGCCTAACATGCTAATACAAGGCAGGATGCGTGCTTGCTTTCATGTTGTTAACACCAAAGTGGTGCTGCAGAAACTAAGACCCTGCCAAACTGGTCAAACCAATATCCTTTTCACTCATTTTGGAGAACCTGTGTTACTTGCAGCCTTTGTTTCTTGTTGTTTTCTGACATGCTTGTTGTTCTGCTGCTATTGCTCCACGGGGGGCCAACGTGTTGTGAGATGCTCTCCTGCATGCCTCGGTCGTAGCATGTGCTTATTAGAGACACTGTTGCCATACTATTAGCTCAAACCACCCTAGCAATTCTCCACTGACTTCACCATCAACCAGACTTTCTTTGCACACATAACTGCAGCTCATTGGATGTTGTCTCCTTTGTGCACCATTCTCTGTAAACCCTAGAGAAAATCCCAGTTTTTGAACATTGAAATACTGAAACGTTGACTTTATTTAAATGTATTATGTCAAAACATTTCACAAAACTGTATTAGATTTGTTGCAAGCAATAGTATTAAGTTTAAATACAAAATATTAGGCTCAACTTAATATTATTGCTTTCAACTAACCTAATACAGTTATGTGATATTTGTTGACATAATACATTTGATTAAGGTCAAAAGTTCAGTTTTTTCAGTGAATACTTTAAACTACAATTGTGTCAAAATCACCCTTCTTCCTCTTTCTGATGCTTGGTTTCAACTTCAGCAGAATTTCCTGACCGTGTCTTCATTCCTAAGGCATTAAGTTGCCGTCACGTAATAGGCTGATCTTATCTTTCTAATACGTAGCAGTTGAACAGGTGTACCAAATGGCAGGTGAGTATGTGTTTTGTAATTTAGATGTTTAAACACATTCTTCTCATGTCAGGTGGAGCAATGTAAGCTTTGTTCGCATAGCTTTTCTCTCTAGGAACACGTTTGTCCTCTTGACTTAAGAAGAGGATCATCCAGTATCGGTGCACGCAGCAGAGGAATGATAGAATAAAATTGCCAATTGTCTCTACTGTGTTTACCCTTCAGGCTCTTTCCATCGGGCTATGTTGCAAGTCAGGTCTTGTTGCTGGGTGAGCTCAGCAGTGTAATACCCAGGATGTGAGGGCTGATGGGAACAGTGTGCGTGTTGAGCAGTCCAGCTTGTCACTAGCTGATAGTTATTCTTATGCCTTTGGTCATGTGCACGGTGTTAGTGTGTGATCTGGGTCAGATGAGGCTTGATATTGATCTGAAGGTGCTACCTTAGGTCTAATCCTGGGCCTGTTTATGTTGGAGTCCAAATCCTTTTAGCTTCTGAGCTACAGGAGAGGCTGTCATAGTGTGATCATCCTGCTTCTACCTGGGCTTCATCACCACTGTTGCTTTTGTGTGCATTGCAATTCAAATCTGAAGGATTCTGACTTCTTGACTACAAGGGGTAGGCTGAGTATATTTCCATTTTAATAGAGGTGTTTTTCTGTTTTGAATTAGTTAGTACTAAAAAACAATTTGAATCTTTTGAAGCTGTTTGCTCTATTGGCTCCAAAAGGTGGAACAAGCTCTCCATTGAGATCAGGAAAGCTAGAAGTCTTCCATTGCAGACTGAAAACCCACTTGTTTACTTGGCACGTTGGCCAATTTACTACTGCCATTTTGTTTTATAAGTCTTGGTCAATTGAGATAAAAGAAGACATATAATGGTCTTTCTCAGGTGTATATCAGTATGTAGTGTCTCTCCTGGGACATGTATCCATGCTTTAATGTTCAAACAGCTCTTTATTTTTCTCATAGTGCCTGTAGTGCAGCACCTCTTTTCACCCTCTGTCTGAAACCAGAGCCCAGTCTGCTCTGATTGGTTAGCTGGCCGGCTCTGCTCTGAAAGGTCAACCACTGAGAGATGCCCCGCCCCTTAGATGATCACGTACAGCACAATGTTTTGTAGCCCTAGCCAATAGAAGCAGGAGTGTAACAGTGATGTCATTATGTTACAGAAGTAAGCAAAGGAGTCCAATGGAAGTGTTTCAGGCAGGGGGGGGGAGTGGGAGAGGAACACAGGGATTTCAGCCTTTTCAGACCATTTACATCCACACAAACAAATAGAACACACTACAGGAAAGGGAGCACCAAAATAAGCTTCATAGGGCCTCTTATTTTTTTATAAGAGGCCCTATTAAGGCCTTGTTGTCTTATTTGAAGCAGAAGTGCCTGCATGTTTCTTGCTTTTCTGAGTTTGTATCTTATAGCACTTATTTAAACTTGCTTTGGAGAAAAGCATTAGCTAAATTAAATGTAATGTAGTCTACATAGAAGAAAGGATGTGCAAATGCGGATTGAAAGTAACTTCTTTATCTTCCTTTTCGCGCGTGTGTGTGTGTGTGTGTGTGTGTGTGTGTGTGTGTGTGTGTGTGTGTGTGTGTGTGTGTGTGTGTGTGTGTGTGTGTGTGTGTGTGTGTGTGTGTGTGTGTGTGTGTGTGTGTGTGTGTGTGTGTGTGTGTGTGTGTGTGTGTGTGTGTGTGTGTGTGTGTGTGTGTGTGTGTGTGTGTGTGTGTGTGTGTGTGTGTGTGTGTGTGTGTGTGTGTGTGTGTGTGTGTGTGTGTGTAGCAACGTGATACAGAAGATAGGCCTATACCTTAAACATATTGCTAAATCTCATATATGATTAGGCCGCAGACTTCTCATATGGCTGCTGTTTTAGAAAGGGTAAGTGTACAGTTAGTTGGGGATTATTGCCAAATGGACCCCAAAAGGGTAATGCAGGACCCACTGTGGTAGCAAGAGTCTAATATATAACCGCTTTGATAAACCCGGCCCTGAAGAAGTCGACTCAAAAGCAGGAGTTGTGTTCTATTATAACTGGGTTGAATTGAACTCTGAACCCTGCATGCATACGCAAATGATGGGGACAGGGGGAATTGGTAATGCAGAGGATGTGTTGGCAGGTGACAGGCAGATTGTAGAAGGATGCCTCCAACACATTATTTAATATGAACATTCAAGATGGCAGTGTTTTGAGCACCTTTTCATTGTCAAAGATATAAGCCAATCTCTGTCTTTAAAATAATATTTGTATACTGTGCATATATGACCAATGATATTACTCTTTATATAGCTTTGGTGTTTAAATTGCTGCATATTTATATGCATAGATTTATTTATATACATAGATATATGCGTTGCAGACTAAAACCAGCTATACAGTCTCTGTTGCACAGAGCGCACTGCCTTGTTCAGTCACCTCAACAATAACATCCTTATCACTTCCTTATCACTGTATAGATTGTGTCAATTTGCAAGTCTGTAAATAAAGCCAATAACTGCTCTTGCGCTATCATTACAATCCATATCCTCATTTTGAGTCCTAGCCATAATGCAGTCCACGTTCACCATAACTAAACTTAAATGAATAAGCTATGTTCGCCTAGAAAAATGAGGTGCAAAGACAATGTAAGACTATGTATTAAATAGGTATTTTTTATATTAAGGATAGTTGCAACCATTTTTCAGCATGTTGAGAAGCAATGTAAGTTGTAAGCTGAAAACATTAAATACTGCATGATGCTGCATTATTAATTATAGCGCTGTCAGTTCTATGTTCATGGAATAATTAGAATGGATTTAGTGGTACCTGTATTTCTGTGATAAAACAATATTTATTTTCATCTTCCTTTGTGAAGTTTCTGTTATTCTCCATTACAAATACTGATAATGTTGTGGTAGTGTCAGACATAGAGCTAGCTTCCACTGTAGCCTCAGCTGCTATGAACTGCCCCGGTGACTTTTCACCAACATCACAATGTCCCCTCCTTGAATTCAACTTTAGCCTCCTATATGCTGTGTACCACTGTTTCTATTAACATCCAAGCTCACGTGAACAGTATGTTGTGAGGGAAGAGGTCAGGACGGCTGCTCTACATCGAGGAGGTGACATGCTTCCATTTAGAGTGGCTCTGTGCCAAGCTGCAAGCCCATTGGCTGATGGGCCAGGCCCTGCTGACACAAAAAGACCTGGCCTAGAAACAAGGAACAAAGACACACACACACACACACACACACACACACACACACACACACACACACACACACACACACACACACACACACACACACACACACACACACACACACACACACACACACACACACACACACACACACACACACACACACACGGCTATGCTCACTCATGTACACAGTGTATCCACAGACTACATTGTCTGTAAGTGCTCGCTCATGCATGCTCAGAGAGACTCCTCATTCCCAAAGCTGCCAGTCAACACCAACACGATTACATATGGTTCAATACCGAAACATGCTTAGTGTGAAAATATAGGCGTACAGTTCAGTAACTGCCATGAAGATCTTTTAGAATTTGATATTTCATGTTTTTGGGTGATAAAGAATTTGAAATCTATAGCGTATATCTCTTTCTACCGTCGACTGACTGTATTTTGTTTACAATGTGTCTGCGAGTGTTGCACTGATTAAATGTCACACAGTTGTGCATGCACTCACCAGACCGGCTCGGAATCAGCTGACTGGAAAGACAGTCAGCTGATTTACACAACATCAGTCAATTCAAATTCCAATAGATCTTAAATAAATGTTCATTTTAAGAATGGCATTTTAATGCAGATCACTATCAGGGCTGCTCGATTTGAAAACAATATTTAATTGTGATTATCTTTACTGAAATTGCAATATTGCATATTATCAAAGATATTGGAGAGATTGATATTTTTTTCCTCATTATTCTTCTTATCTTTGAAAGATATATTTAAAATGTTTTTTGTTTAGGTTTTTGAGAGGATCTGTACCACACAAGCTTTGTAATAGGTCTGTAGAATACAGTTTGTAGGCCTCTGCAGCCCCACATCATACAATCATTCGACCTTTTCTATAAACATATTTATCATGCAAATGAAGGGCATTCCAGGAAGTTGGCTTAGGAAATATGTAGCTGTTAAGCTTGTTTTAAATCGTTCCATATTTAGTTTTGGGCAGTTCAATGTTTTTTCAGTATTATCTTAAAAACATCTTCGACATAATAAATCCCTTTGGTGTGTTGTTGAGGAGTCAACATACTTTGTGTTGTCCTGGTAACGCAGGCTTCTTCAGCAGACAGACACGTTCACACTGATGACCGCAGTGTACACATAATGTGTCCCGCTCATTGTTGACATGTCCCTCTCTCTGTTCACAGTCATTCAGCATGGATGATATAGTCATAGCAGGGATATCGGGCCGTTTGCCCGAATCCAACAACCTGGAGGAATTCTGGGAAAACCTCATCAACGGTGTCGACATGGTGACGGAGGACGACCGGCGGTGGACACCAGGTAAAACCTCATAAAGATAGATCTATTTGATTGATTGGGTGAGAACTGCTTTTCTAAAAAAAGAAAGAAAGAATGTCTGTTTGGATGAATTCATTAGTTATTATTATTAGTTAGTTAAAAGGAAAAAAATACTTTCTGTATGTATAGTCCTGCAACACACACCAACAGCAGCTCCAGAACGACAGGATCTTCTCTTCATTTCTCCTAAATTCACCTAAAGTTAGCATTTCAAAATTACTCTTTTTCATATTTAAACATAAACTCTATTTAGCTGTAATGTCTTGTATGAGGGGAGAATTTACAATATATATCTTTACAGGCCAAAAATGTGAGTGTAAAATAACATACACCAAACCTTGATGCAAACAATGCATGTTTCGAAATGTTCAAACAAATCTTTGCATATGTTTTATGATGATTAAAATACATTCATCACGTTTCTTAGACAACAAAAAGATGTACTTTTTTTATTAACACTGAATTTGAACAGAAAGGCAGGGGAAAAGTAGCCTGTTTCTGTCCAAAGTAAACAACTACCAAAACTGCTAAAGCTGACTCTTTTCATTCACAATGTAGTACAGTTTAAAACAACAACATAAGCAGAATAAATAATGACATTCACTTCTTAAGATCATCACCTGTGTAGTGTAAGTTGCCAACATAGATGATTCTTCAAATCACTAACATCATTCTGACAGTTGCGATGGCCTCTTATCTCCTTGATAAGATAACCCTCTTGTGCTCACTTTGAAAGATAGCTGATTTCCCCTGTGTCACCAGAACAGCTCCTGTCTCAGCAGCTGACGTTGTAAACATTAATGCCGTCTGTGTGTAGATTTAAACTTGACCTCGTTATCTGTTGGCAGTTGCAGAGCTGCTCTAGAGACAAGTTTGGCCAGGCTCTGAAATGAAACGAAAAACAATACATATTGAATTATTGAATAGATACAAGTCTTAACAGATAGAGGTTCTGTGCAATTTTTTTTGAAATTATTCAAAACAAACGCCAACATTTTGTCACTGCATCAGTGAGCCATTTTGCAACCAAACCAGACAGTTATTAGAAGTTCCTGTAATCAGTTTTCTTTTGTCATTTTAAATCCAATGGTTATAAATGTAGGTTAATTGTAGGTGTTAAAGTAGATCTACTAGGAGTATGTGTTTGCATATGAGTGATAATGCAGCGTATAGCAGATGACGCTATTTTGTTTGGAAGCAGAAGTTGGATTAGGTCCAACTTTTGCCAAACAACGCTTTGTTTTTCTTCCCAGAGCCCTTTACGCTGGTACATTATACAAATGAATGAGGGGGCTGTGTGTTTTCAGATGAGGCTGAGCCATTTGCTGAGTTTAGCTCTCAGTGAGTGCTAGTTGGTCCCATCTTGATTAACGGATTTAGCAAGAAAAAGACAAAGTGCTGAGAATTTAGCAGCTGGTTTTCTCTCTCTTACTTTTCTATTTGACACCCTTGCCCACATTCCACTCTTTCCAGTGCTCCCTCACTACCCTTCAGTTGCTTCCTCTCTGTGAATAAAAGACCCATCCCTCAGATCCTGGCAACCATCTTAAGCACACATTCATGCGCTGAAAGAGCTGCACTGGGTCAGCTGAGACCACACACAAGGCATCTCGGGAGAGTAGGGACAAGAGTGAAACCCAGCACAGGTCAATGGCCAGAAGGGGTCCTTGAAAAGAGACAGTACAAAAAGAAAATGGTAAATCACTTCTTTACAAGAAATGCTGCTAGCCGGTTACAGTATGTGCAACTACAGGAAAACTGGTTAGCAGCCAAAGCAACAAGTAGTCTTATAAACAAGAAGACACATAGTAGCTTCTATTAAGCCCAGTGCCACAGTGAAGGTGGCTCAAAGAAACCTGAATATGGACTATTTTACTGCTGTGTTGGAAACTACTATTACGATACGTTCAGCATTGTGATCCTTCACTCTGCTGAACATTGTTTTTTGAAGATGACATGTTCACTGCATTAACTCCTCCTTATTCCAAGCTGGCAGGAGAAGAAGTCACAATCGGATCAACAATCTGAAAAGATTTTGTAGTCAAACCAGTAGCTATTATCCAAGTTAAAAAGACAGCCACTACAATAAGCTATGTGCAATCCAGCAGTTAGCCCTCCACATTTCGAGATTATAGGCAGCTAATAGAGCATTCTAAATGTCATGATGTTTTTCATATGAGGCTAGTGCGGCTGAAGATATTCCCATGCATACGTAAGACAGAGTGAGATTTTGCAGCACGTTTAGGAAAAAAGATGTACTTTGTTCTGAAAATACAGACACACAAGCACTTTAGTTGGTCTAATGGATGATGCATCTGAATAACATTCAAGTCAATTCCTAAACTTGGATGAAACAAACCATTAAGGGCATTAGTCCATGTTAGCAAACAGGTGACAAACTGTTTCACACGATACACTCCTCATTTAACCGTAAAACAACATACCAATGGTTATATAACCATCTAATATCTGAATTACAGCTAGTTTGTTACACTTACATGTTCTCTATACACCTGTGTCACTACTTTTATACCCCTTTCTACCAGCTTTCCCCACGTGAAAATACAGAAGCATAAGCGAGTCACTGCAACGTAGCTGCATAATGTCGGCTAGGTCCACTAATGTTGCAGCTTCTGCTACCTACTAAATAGTTGTTATTGCGCGTGAACATATATCAGATAATAACAACAAAATACGAATGTTTTTACAAAATAATACTGTTTCCATGTCCATTAATAACGCTCAGCATAACTGTGGGTCCCACACATAGACTGTATATATAAATGGACGTATTGTCCGTGACGTCACCCATGGGTTTCTGCAGATTTGCTGAGAAGCCCTTAGTAGGTGGAGTCTGCTGCTGCCGTCTTGACAGTGACATCAGAGCCTAACTCCCGCCTGCTCCAGCCTGATCCAAATAAGGGCAAAGAGGCGGAGCTGAGGCGGCATAAGATAAGTCAGATATTTAAATGAAGAATATTCCACCAGGCACCAACAAAACAAACACGTCCGAGTTCAAGTTGTGTTCCCCGGATCAGCCTTGCAGCTGAGCCCCTGTAGCATCCTGGAGCTAACAGAGCTAACGGAGCTAGCAGAGGAACAGAAAGCTAGAAGCAGCAGTCACAGCAGAGGTCTCCATCAAAGTGACCACGCCCTAATTTATGCAAAAACGTTAAGACCTAATATAACTAAAAGGGGCGCATTATAAAAAAATGCAATCCCCAATCCATTGTCATGAAGGTGGAATCTAACTATATACAGAATAATTTGTAATGCATCCAGGGGTAGAAACATGTTTATTTCTGCTGTAAAGTAGGGCATTTTAACATGGGGGTCCATGGAAATTCCTCCTTCTACAGCCTGCTTCTGCCGCTTGGTCCCACCCCCCCGAGAACATTTGTTCTGATACCGACTGTCTAGACTACATTACCCACCACCCAAATAATTCAGTTTCATATTAACTTTGTGTTATTTTTGTCTTTCCTAGGTCTGTACGGTCTTCCAAAGAGGAACGGTAAACTGAAGGACATCAGCCACTTTGACGCAGCCTTTTTCGGAGTGCACCCCAAACAGGCCAACACCATGGACCCCCAGCTCCGCCTCATGCTGGAGATCGCCTACGAGTCTATCGTAGATGGAGGTGAGGAAAACCGAGAGTGGGACAAGCACTGAAAATTAAAAACGACTGTCATTCTAGTGAAAGGGGGAAGAAATAGTTGGAAAGCAATACAGTAACCGTTCGCTTGATGAAGTGTGACTTTTGAATTTCCTCTGTGATTTCATTTCAAACAGAGCTCGAGTTATTAAGAGATTATCTAAGAAAGGGCTATGTGATGAAATAGAGTGTATGATCTAAAGACAATGCCATGTTGTGACGCAGGACTGAACCCAGCTGCTCTGCGCGGCAGTAAGACGGGGGTCTACATCGGGGTGAGCGGCTCCGAGGCTGGAGAGGCGTTCAGCAGGGATCCAGAGGAGCTGCTGGGCTACAGCATGACCGGCTGTCAGCGCGCCATGCTGGCCAACAGACTGTCCTACTTCTTCGACTTCAGCGGTACGCACACACAGCAACACACACCGACAGACTCAACTGGGAATGTGACAGAGAATTGTAAAACTTTACTCTTCTAATCAGGACTTTGTTATCACAACTATTCACCAAACTCTAATGGTGTCTATTGGGGATTTTGTGCCAAAACCCAAACTGGCCCGTTTTCAATTCGACTCCTACACTCTTAGATTTCATGACAGAGTGAGTTACGTCTGTATTCACACTCTAGGCTGAAAGAGGCTCCTTCCTTAAGTCGGAGGTTGTAAATACAGCGGCAAGCTTTATGACGGTCTTCCCTCTCTCAGGCAGAAACAGAAACAACGTCACTTTTTGTAACCAGTATTAGTATATCGAAAAATACAAAAATAATAATTAAATCTGATGCCTATGAGCTGCTTGGTCTTTGCAGAAGTCCCCGTTTACATACATCTTCATAATCAAATGCATACATTTACTGTTTTGTAGAATAGACACAAGTTTATAAGATCCTAATTTAAAATGTTTTAAATACAATGTAACCTTCAAGTTGTTTACAACTGTATGACAATATAAAATGTCTACACCTGTTTTTTCAATTTCAAGTGTTAGAAAAATATCACTTGTCACCGGCTTGATCTTCAATATCAGGATACATGTATTTATTATCCTTGCAAGAATGGAAGTAGTCATCACACACAGGGCTGCATGGGACAAATAGTTCCCAGAACAGTGTCCTTGACTTGCTTATATACAAGAGAGGGAGTTACACAGTCACAAGATGGAAGAATACCGGTTCAAAGCAGTATTCAATGTTTAGTTCAGGTTAGCTAAGGTCTGCGTAAGCAATAAACATGACAGTCATATGTCTATCTCCATAGAGGCCGAATCATCATGTTAATCGTTGTCACATAGCTATCATCTGCCTAAAACAGTTTGTCCTGACGCTCTTCTAGGTAATCATACATCCGGTTACGTACACAGCTACGTAGGGCCTTTGTTATCATGTGCTACTCTGATATTAGAAGAGCACATTCAGTATTTTCCCAACAATAAGGTAGACATGTTAATGTTTGCACGGAACAATTTCTACACAGTGTGTTGCACGAGGGACACAAACAGCGTTGCACATGTTAGGGTAACTGTTGGTCAGGACAGATACAGACTTCCTGTTGGACAGTTGAATGACTTCCTGTTGGAGGGTTTACTAACTCCCACTTCCCACTTGTTGGTTTGGAACGGCACTTACTGTAATGTGTTAGACCTGCCCTGCTACATAAATGCACATCTGGATCCAATGCTGCCCCCAAGTGGCCTGATATCTTTCAGTTCAGAGTACTTCTATGGACCACAAGTGATACAGTTGACATGCTACAGCTGTAACCCCCTCCTCTCCCCCCCCTGCAGGCCCCAGCACTGCCATCGACACGGCCTGCTCCTCCAGCCTGTTGGCTCTGGAGAACGCCTTCCATGGGATCCGCCAGGGCCACTGTGACGCCGCTCTGGTGGGGGGGGTCAACCTGCTGCTCAAGCCCAACACCTCGGTGCAGTTCATGAAGCTGGGCATGCTCAGTCCTGAGGGGACCTGCAAGTCCTTTGACGCATCAGGTGAGATAAAGAGGCAGAGTCTCAGCTCTTCATGTTTACTTTCCTCTATTCACCATGTATTTGTATACATATATACCAATACATCATTTCTATTGTTTCATCTGTTGGACAGGAAACGGATACTGCCGTTCTGAGGCAGCAGTGGCTGTGCTGCTGACGAAGCGCTCAATGGCTAAAAGAGTGTACGCCACAGTGCTGAACGCTGGCAACAACACAGATGGATACAAGGAGCAGGGTGAGGGTGCACGCTAACCGCCTGACAGTCACCAAGCAGTTATGATGTGATGTGTATAGTTATAATACTTGTCCTCTTTCTCCCTCAGGTGTGACCTTCCCTTCAGGTGAGATGCAGCAGAGGCTGGTTCGCTCTCTCTACCAGGCAGCTAATATAACTCCTGAGCAGGTGGAATATGTGGAGGCCCACGGCACAGGGACCAAGGTCAGTGCACACAGATCACACACATCGCCTGTGATCAGTGCTCGTCATGCCTCACCAGACGGATGGTCGAAAAGAAAATGCAAAAGTGAACTCGACACAACGTGTAATCTCCGCTCTCCTTCTGCAGGTTGGGGACCCACAGGAAGTGAACGGCATCGTCAGTGTGTTCTGTGACTCGAGGTCAGAGCCCCTGCTAATCGGCTCCACAAAGTCCAACATGGGCCATCCAGAACCGGCCTCTGGTCTGTCTGCTCTTGCTAAGGTGAGAGTTAAGGAGTGCTCTGAGGATTTATTTTTTATTCATATGTTTTGGGTGAACGTTTTTTTTACCTATTCCTTATGTTTTCAATGGAAGGTGGGACGAGAAACCTGCGATTTTAATTTATTTGGCAAATAATTCTGCAGCCAACTTAAATGACTATAGAGTGGTGCAGGAATTAGTCCTAAACCAAGAAATGAGTCGGCACTTTAGCTATATGGTTCGCTTGTCTCAAAGTCATTTTATTCCTTAATGGGTTTTTCGTAAGATGCCTGAAATAAGATCTATGGTAACACAAGCTGACAAGATGTTCACGTTTTGTATTATGATATAAAATTCATCACTGTATCACTTCTGAGGCTTTTACAAGTCGTAAAAAAGTGACTAGTTGAGAGTACCCAATGTCATCATGTTTTTCTATTCACTGTTACATGTCTGATATGTGTAATATCTAATGCAAAGTGCTTTGAGCATTTGGAAAAGCGCTCTTACAATTGAAATTTAAAGGTGGGGTAGGTAATTTTGGAGAAACCGGCTCGAGTGCGCTAGAATTTGGAAATACACAGCCGGAGAAAGTCTGCCACTTCCTTATAGAGCCCCTCCTCCAACACACACGAACGCGCACATGACCAATGACGGCACGAGATAAGTTTGTGCACAGATGGAAAGCTGACAGGCAGGTAGGCCATCCAGTTATTTTAGCCGGCCCGGCTAAAATGATTAGGCTTTTTACAGCGCTACGGCTTCCACAGATGACATTTTTTTATGGATTCTTTGTCAAAGCACTTCAGATATTCATTGCTATCAGGATGTTAAGAGCATTCCATGGAATATAACAAGTGTATCTCGAGCCGGTTTCTCAAACTTACCTACCCCACCTTTAAGTATTATAAACAAGCATTTTCAACAGATCTTATTTCAAAATCCAATTGTTTTTTATTATCGAGAGATGGCTTGCAATGCTAAATTCCGGGTCATCCAACAAATATGTCATCCCTTACAGTATGTCATTTCATCCTCCTAACTGCAGGATACATGTGCCACATTTAAAGAGGAAGAAAGGCAGATATCAATTAAACAGAAAAATACAAAAAATAACCTTATTTTTATAGCACCTTCCATAAAAGGAGGCAGCCCAAAGTGCTTAAAATGACAAATTTAAGAAAAAGTTACAAAATCAACACAGGAATAGTTTGATCACAATATAATACAAATATGAAAAATGATACCAGTCAATTTATTGATAATGAGCTATCTCAGCAACACTGAAATGCTGCTCTGTATCACGTCTGCTTTTCTTAATTGTTTGATTTTTTCCTCCACCACACAGGTGGTGCTTTCTCTAGAGCGAGGAGTCTGGGCCCCCAACCTGCACTACAACAGTGCGAACGCGGACATCCCAGCGCTCAGCGACGGTCGGGTTCAGGTGGTCGACCGGCCCATTCCCATCCGAGGCGGCATCGTAGGCATCAACTCGTTTGGATTCGGAGGTTCAAATGTTCACGTGATTCTCCGTCCAGCGGAGAAATCTACTGACACGGCCGCACCGCCCAGGACACTACCCAGGGTGCTTCAGGCCTGTGGCCGCACAGAGGAGGCAGTGAAGGCGCTGCTACAAAAAGGGAAGGAACACGCTGCTGATGAAAACTTCCTGTCTCTGCTGAATGAGGTTTCAGGAGCTCCTACTTCCAGCATGCCCTTCAGAGGCTACACCCTGATAGGCTCTCAGAGCGACGTCTCCGAGGTACAGCAGGGGCAGGCTGCCCCCAGGCCCATCTGGTACATCTGCTCAGGTGCAGTAATGCTTTCATTTCTTTATTCATGGACAGGAATGTTGTGAATGCACTGACTTGGATATGTTTAATCTGTCTTGTGGACAAACTTGAGGATGTAACAGGCTCATATATGCTGTCTAGTGGGGAAACATGATCATTACTTGTAAGATATATCAATATAAAAATAAACAACATAAATAACGAACAAGGCTATGGAGTAGTATGATCTAAAAGGAAGCTTGATTTTGAGGATGCACATGGTCATAGTTCTGAGAAATGTGTTGTGATGCTGAGGGCTGCTCGAGGTGAAGAGCCACGACATGACTGGCTTTGTCGCCATATTCGTAGTGTTCCTCTTGCCTTCAGTATAATTGTATCTTCCTTTTTCTATGTAGTGAAAATCTATTTCAGTTTGGAGATATTCAGTGTTTGCATAGGTCCAAAATAGCTTTTTTTAAATATATATATATATATATATACTATCAGTATCAGCGTGTCACCAGCCAGAGACCAGGAGGAAAAATGGTTATTAAAAAAAAAAAAGATCATAATTTGAAAAATTATTGACTCAAAAATAATATGATACAGTACTATTACGTCTGGGTCTCTGTTTCATATATGAGAGAGAGAGAGAGAGAGAGAAATAAATAAAGCCCCTTTGAATTGAATTGAATTGAATTGAATTGAATTGAATTGAATTGAGAGAGAGAGAGAGAGAGAGAGAGAGAGAGAGAGAGAGAGAGAGAGAGAGAGAGAGAGAGAGAGAGAGAGAGAGAGAGAGAGAGAGAGAGAGAGAGAGAGAGAGAGAGAGAGAGAGAGAGAGAGAGAGAGAGAGAGAGAGAGAGAGAGAGAGAGAGAGAGAGAGAGAGAGAGAGAGAGAGAGAGAGAGAGAGAGAGAGAGAGAGAGAGAGATCGTTTTTGTTAGCTTCTGGTGCTAGCGAGCTACGCTAACAGATATCAGGAGTTTTTTCAACAACAAAGTGGAGGAGAGTCCTCTCCTGGCACCCCAAAAATAAATCTCTGGCGCCGCCACTCAGCCTGACTATTTGTGTTGGGGGGGCCCGACTTTTTTTTTTTTCTCCAAAGGGGGGGCCTGACAGAAAAAGTTTGGGAACCACTGGTGTAGAACATATCAACCATTATATGTACCTTTTTGGAAACAATGTAATGTCTCTAATGGCCTTTTGATTGTGAGTGTCTTTATAAGGAAATGCTATATTGCTGAGCTAAGGTGTGTGTATGTATTCCCAGGTATGGGGACTCAGTGGGCCGGGATGGGCCGCAGCCTCATGCAGCTGCCTGACTTCAGAGAGTCCATCCTGAAGTCGGACGTGGCTCTGAAGGAGACCGGCCTGGTGGTGTCCAGCCTGCTCATGGACGCAGACGAGGCCACTTTTGAAGACACCGTTCACGCCTTCGTTGGCCTGGCTGCCATACAGGTAGAGTAAAGACGCCATGCGTAATGCGGGAACTCTTGCAAATGTATGTCATTTGATATACACTACAGGGTAGGAAATTCATGTAAATATGTTTTACTTTGATTTAGATATAAGTTATTTCATATAATGTAACTGATATAGAGCAAAAGCAGGTTTAATTGTATCGCCGTAGTGAATCAGAAAATACAGAAACTATGGGAATAATCACATTTGTTTTGTGGCCTTTTCCAGATAGCTCAGATCGACCTGCTCACTAAGCTGGGCCTTGTGCCTGATGGGATCGTGGGTCACTCTGTAGGAGAGCTGGCCTGTGGCTACGCTGACGGCTCCCTCAGCCACACTGAGGCCCTGCTGGCTGCCTATTGGAGGGGCCGCTGCATCAAGGAGGCCAACCTTCCTCCAGGAGGCATGGCTGCCATCGGTGAGAGACAGCTGGGATTGTTTTCCATATTTTAAAATATGCTTGCATGAAATATGCACAATGTCTTACATGAAATGAAAATCGCCGTAGTCTAGGTGTCGGGATTTTAAAAATCTTTCAGTCAAATTACATTCTTATTGATAATATGTGACCTGCTGTCTGTCGGATGTTACAACAGCGCATTCAAAGATATACTGGATTTATGTTAACAACTTGTGTTATGGCCCTTTTGGTACTGGTACATCGCCCCCACCCTGTTGGCTGCTCTGAAGAATTACACTTAGTATTTGTTTTTATTAGATGGTACACATCTTTTACATTAGTATGTGTTTTGTTCCAGGATTAACGTGGCAGGAGTGTATAGCTCAGTGTCCTAAGGGAGTGGTCCCTGCCTGCCACAATGCTGAGGACACCGTCACCATCTCCGGCCCTCAGGTCAGACATTCCTTCAGAACCTGGTAACACTCAGATAACCTGAGTAATGCACAGTCTGACTATACTGAACAAAACAAAATCGAGTTGACTACGTTTCAATTAACTTTTCGTGACCGCTAGAGGCTCAACAAAGACTTGGTACCTCTATCGTTATGTACAAAAGAATAACGTTAGGTTTAAAATGCTATTGGTGCAAAATAATAAGTTTAGAAACACTACTTCAAAAATGCAAACCGTTTTTGAAAAAGGAGAAGAAGAATACAGTAATTTGTCAACAGCTATAACATAACTACACAGAAAACAATGCTTTGGACTTTGTTAAAACAATGTCAGGCTTAGAAGAACAATAGAATGTATTTTCTAATGAAAGACTGCTTTTCACTCATCTAGTGTTTCCCAGGTGCAGGATGTTGTGTATTGACAGGTGTGTTGTGTGTGTTCCATCAGGCAGCCATCACTGCGTTTGTTTCCGAGCTGAAAGAGCAGGGAGTGTTTGCAAAGGAGGTGCGCAGCGCTGGTGTCGCCTTCCACTCCTACTACATGGCCTCCATCGCCCCCACCCTGCTGGCTGCTCTGAAGAAGGTACGTAGCTCTGCTGCATTCCAACAGTGAGCAACAGTGCAGCTCTGCTTCGACATTCTCATTAAGAGTTTATTATCGTCATGTAAAGACAGCATGATGAACGTGTTGGTTGCTTTAATTTAGAACCTTTCTTTTTTTGGATTCTTGGCATGTCAGAATGTTATCTCTTAAATTCAAATATGTGTCAAAAAGCATGCATATAGTCAAAATAATAGTAGTAGTGAAGTGATGTCGTATTTCTCTAGGCCAACCCGGAAGTAGGCAACACAAGGGCTTCCTTGACAAAAAGCCAATGGGATTTTTCCTTTGGATTTTGGAATATTGCGCAAAACAAAATATGTCAAAACGTTTATGATACTTAAGCAGGATAATGTGCACATATTAACCAAAACCCTTTTTGAGGCATTAAAGCAATTGCCAGAAGTAAAAAGCTAGCACATCAGCACCACTAAGCTAAAGGCAGCTAACGTTTGGTGTGATGACGTTAAATAGTTTCTTGTTAGTAAACACCTTTTTTAAGATGCGTAAAAGCTGCAGACATTCACCAGTGGGGTATTTATTGATGTATTTTATGTTGTGGAACAAAACTAGAAAATCCCTTTAGCTTGTGTTAACCACATACCTCATTTCAGGAATCTAATAACATAGTTGGACTCATTGCTGCCGCACTCTTTTGATAAGTAATGTGAAATGTCTTCTTGTGTGAAGGTGATCAAGGAGCCTCGGCTGCGCTCCCCCCGCTGGGTTAGCACCAGCATCCCTCAGGCAGACTGGGACTCTCCTCTGGCTCTGTACAGCTCGGCTGATTACCACGTCAACAACCTGGTGAGCCCCGTGCTCTTCCACGAGGGCCTCAGCCTGGTGCCGGAGAACGCTGTGACTGTGGAGATAGCCCCTCACGCTCTGCTGCAGGTATGCAATCAAGACCACAGAACCCTTGTGTCCTGGGAATTGTAGTCCTATAGAGTTCATTCACTACAGAGACTGCCAATGTTCTGATTAACTTAACATGTTTCCTGCTCGTTTTCTGCACAGGCGATCCTGAAGCGTAGCTTGAAGCAGACATGTTCCATCCTCCCGTTGATGAAGAGAGGCCACGCCAACAACCTGGAGTTCTTCCTGTCAAACGTTGGGAAAATCTACATGAACGGGTCAGTAAACGCCTCACTTCAATGTTTAGTCGAACACATGGTGATGATTTGATCATAAAGCAAGAAATAATAAATAAAGGAAATTAAACATGTAAGGAATAGCAAAGGTGTTGATATATATGGATAATTTTAATTATGTTAAATATATATAAATATAGATACAAATGTCAATGTGTGTATTATTAGATAATTACCTATCATTTAATATAAAGACTTTATTGAGCATACGTATAAGGCATAAGTAGATAATACATACTATGAGAACAACACAATATACAAACATTTCAAGGAAATCAAAAAGGAATCTGAAAATATAAATATAATTACAAAGTTTAACAGTTATTTTTCAATTAGTTGGCATAGATAACATTATAAGACACAAAGATTTGAGAAAAGGCTTAAAATAAAAAAAGGCATAAATCTTGCAACCTTACCTAACTTACTACTATCTTGTTTAGTCATAACAAAACAACAATTTGAGGTCCATTTGCTTCTCTTTGTTCCTGGAAGCAGTTTCCGATTGCTAATATTGAATCTTTTAATGCTCCTCTTCAGCCTCAACGTGGACAGTAACAGCCTCTGCCCGGCGGTGAAGTACCCTGTGCCGGTGGGAACCCCTCTGATCTCGCCCCTGCTGCAGTGGGACCACTCCCAGACCTGGGACGTTCCCAAGGCCGAGGATTTCTCCTCAGGCTCAGGAGGATCCAACTCTGCCGTTGTCTATAATATCGGTAAGAAATTATCATCTGGGTCAAAAACTAGTTCTGCTTTCTTTTGTCATATTAATATTAAGAAAAGGTGCTTTAGAATTAAATTTAGATTTTAAACCCTTCTTTGGCCAAAAATAGACATCAACCCAGAGTCTCCAGACTACTACATGCTTGGTCACTGCATCGATGGGCGTGTCCTCTACCCGGCCACGGGCTACCTGGTGCTGGCTTGGCGTACCTTGATGAGAAGCCTAGGCGCTGTCATGGAGAGCACCCCTGTAACCTTTGAGGACATCACCATCCACAGGGCCACCATCCTGCCAAAGAGCGGTGAGAGCACAGCAGGGGGTGTGAGCATTGAGGGGGGTCTTTGATTAGGATGTAATGATGAACCTGTAATGTCTCTTTTCTCTCCTCACCTTTCTGTTCATCACAGGCTCGGTCCAGCTGAAGGTGCACCTCATGCCTTCCACCAACAAGTTTGAGGTTTCAGAGAATGGAAACCTGGCTGTCAGTGGTACGTAGATTCTCAACCTGCATTGTTTGACAGTGCAAACACACAGGAGAGTTTCTGGACAGACCAGACTTCTTTCAATTTGAATGTTTGATTTAGAAATGTGGGTTTTAGTCAACTTCACTTCTGGTCTATGTCGTGTTTTCAACATCAAATGTTGTGTCACTGAGCGGCTGAATAGTTCACCTGGTAGAAATGGCGGCCCATGTACAGTGGCTCATTCCCCAATAAAGTGGACCCGGGTTTGAGTCCAATAATCGGCGCATGTGTGTCTTTGATGCCTCCAAATCCTAGACAATATCTGTCTTACTTATAGATGTAGGTTTAGGACTACTTCCACATAAGGATGTCTGTCATACGTTTTATGATCCAATTTTATTTGAATTACATTTTTTACTTTATATGGTTCTTTGTTTAGGCCTGCATTATAATGAGTCCACCACATAGTATTCATATGCCTCTATCAGGTATGGCTCCTATCCTCTTTGATCACTACTTGATGTGTCAATGGGACAAAATGGAAGTAATGGGGGTTTATGCAGCGATGTGTAAGTCTCAACCAGCAGTTCCAGTGACAATGATAATCAACGTCAGTCCCTTGTAGAGATGATCCATAACAAGAGGTCGACCTAGGCATCAGGGTCTGCTTCTGTGTATAAACTGCAATAATCCTAGAAAATGATCCTTTTGTTGCCCCCCTTTTTATTTTCAAAATGCAGTCTCACCAGTAACCTCTGCCTTCCTTCTGCTCTTTATCCCTTGTGATTTTCAGGTAAGGTGAGCATCTTGGAGGATGCAGCCCTTGACTCATTCCACAGTCAGATAAAAAACCAAGTGGCCTACATCGCCGGTGACTCCAAAATGAAGCTGACCGCACATGACATCTACAAAGAGCTGCGACTGCGCGGATACGACTACGGAAAGACCTTCCAAGGAATCTTAGAATCCAACAATGCAGGTGTGTGTCTGTTTTTCATTTATCAACCCAACACTCTGGTGTTCTATATTGTTTGTGCTGATTGGCTACCGTAATGTGATTGGCTGCCTCCAGGAGACAGTGGGAAGCTGCAGTGGTCCGGAAACTGGGTGACCTTTCTGGACACCATGCTGCAGATGATGGTGGTGGGGCTGTCAGGGCGCAGTCTGCGTCTGCCCACCAGGATCCGCTCCGTGTGCATCGACCCATCTCTGCATCTGGAGAAGGTCTGCGACGACGCTGAGGGAAAACAAGGTGTGGTTTCACTTTAATGAAAAAATTGTTTCTTTCATGTCCAAATTATGTAAACAAGTGGTGTTTAGAGGTTAAACTGTAAACAGATAATGTATATAGAAAGATCCCTATGCCATTTAGAAATATAAATTCCTCTCTTTTGTGTCCAGATATTTAAAATGTTGGAACTGAGCTAACGTGCTAACCTTCTATAGGTCTTGAACTAATTATCTCTTTCATTCCCGTAGCTGCCGATGTCCATGTAAACCGTTGCCTTGACCACATTGTTGCCGGTGGAGTCCAGATCAGCGGTCTGCACGCCACTGTGGCCCCCCGCCGACAGCAGCAGCAGAGCCCCCCCACCCTGGAGGAGTTTGTGTTTGTTCCCTACGTGGACACAGAGTGCCTGACGTCCAATGGGAAGGTTGCAGAGCAGCTCAGGCTCTGTAAAGGTACAGACACCTGCCAGGAAGGCTTTCTGAATGTTGCTATTTCTTATGTGAGGCAATGCAAAGTTGACATCGCTTCACACTTCTTTGTTATGATGACCTCACAATAATCAAGACAACATAACTTATAGGAATGGGAACCATACATTTTCCTAATTTCTATTCTTTTAGTGCAGTGGTTCTCAAACTTTTTCTGTCAGGCGGGGGGAAAAAGTTGGGCCCCCCTAACACAAATAGTCACGTAATGGGCCAATGTAACATTTCTTAAAATACATCAATATGAACGTGAGCAACAAAAAGAAAAAAAATCCCTTTGCTAGAACAGTGATAATAAAACAATGCTCCATAAGTCTGTGTGCCCCACTTTGAGAAACACTGTTTTAGTGTGTCATATGCTTATTTCACAGAAAGAAAACATATTTTTAAAACCCTTTACACAATTAATTTTCAAATTCACAATAGATATGTATTTTTATATTCATAGGACATCAACTAATTGCATACAGTTAATGTTATTAACTACGATAATTCAAAAGTAATCTTTTCATTCATTAAATGATTCACAAGTTAGTTTTAATAGGTGCCATCTGTTGCTTCGCTAAAGAACAGTCCGTGGATCACGGCCTCCTACCTTTGCAACCAATCTTCTCATGGTGCTGACACAACAACAAAAACGGAATATATCACTTTGTGCAGCGTCATCCATCGAGTGCCTTATGTATATTTATGAACCAATAGGCAGAACCAAAATTCTCAAAAATTGGAACCAAGTTTTTCTTCCCAAACTCCAATTAGGTTTTTATAAAAGATTGATCAAGTTGGAGAGTTGGAACAAATGAATGCATAGGTGGGAAGAGTTTGCTTGGAAATGACTACTACGATACTTACTATTTTCTTGACATTTTTATTTGCTATGACAGCTTGAAGTTTACATGACACAACAGCAGACCTAATCCTCAAACTTATAGAAAACATATGGCCTTATTAAACTGTTGTAAGTTGTTGGTTTTATTTATTTTGTTCAACCTGTTTCCTTTTTTTGTATCATCTCCCACATCATTTCCTAAGACTTTTTCCCCACTCTTTGCATCCAGGTCTAATACAAAGACTGCAGCGAAAGTTGGCCCCCCATGGTGTGAAGCTGTCCATCCCCGGCCTGCAGGGGGAATCAGAGGGCCCTCTCCCCAGCCCGGAGCCCTCTGAGCCGGGCCTGCTGCGGCTGCTGACCCTGCTCTGCGGCTTGGAGCTAAACGGAAACCTTCATTCTGAACTGCAGCAGACTGTGGAGAAGCACCGGGGGTGCCTGCTGCAGGACGAGCTGCTGCAGGGCCTCCTGGACAACCCCCCCCTCAGACACTGCCTGGACACTACCCTGGAGAACTGCATGCCTGGCAAGATCAAAGTCCTGGAGGTAAGACTGTGTAACAGATTAAAAACTGACAGAAAACAAAAGTCATGTAGATTCAGAATGGATGAATTATGATTTAGGCCCTGTGTCCACAGAGCGTATTTTTGTCAGAAAGGTGCAGGCAGGAGGCTCGGGGAGAGTAGGGTGGCCGACAGGTGCAAAGGCACTTCAACGGCCCTAAACACTTCCATTTGCAGCGTTTACCAAAAGCACTGCATAATTGAAACGCTGCAAATACAAAACACTAAAAGGAGCTCAAAACACAACGGAAACCAGGGGACAGTAAAAAGTGACGCACACAGATGGATTCGGAGCACTTGCTGCAGTTCAGGACTATAAAGTCGTCTGTCACTGTCGCAGAGTTAGTCTGGTTTATTATTCTAATGTTCTGTCAGTATATCTGAAATAACTACGTTAGCTAGCTAGCTTACAGCAGATTTGCAATAATGTGATCTCCTGGTTAAATTAAGCCTATAAAACATTTTTGGGTCTTTGTTATGATAGTTTCGGCCTGAAAGACATAAAATCAGGCTTCTCCCACAATTTCTACGACTTCACCCGCGGCTTTTTTGAACCAATAGAAGTGATCAAACCGGGCACATAAAAATGTTGGTGCGCTTAGAAAAAAGACTTATGTACTCTCTCCTAATAAGAAACCATTTAAAAAAAGATGCTGTCTCTCAGAAAAGACACCATGTGGACACAGGATGATAGTCTCTAAAGATCTAGTATTAACCCTCTTCACCTCCTGACCCCTCTCAGGCTCTCTCCAGTGACGGGCAGCTCTTCTCTCGCATTCTATCGCTGCTCCACATCCAGCCCATGCTGCGGGTGGACTACACTGCTACAGCGCCCCAACTTGACCTCATGACCCCCCACCAGGCCACTCTGGAGGAGATGGCAGTGGCCTCAGCTCAGTGGGACCCCATGACAGGCCCGGCCCCTGGAGGCGCAGTAGCAGACCTCGTGGTGTGTAACCATGCCTGGGGCCCCTTGAGGACGGACCCTGGAGTGCTGTTGGCAAATCTGGCTTCTGGAGCCAAAGAGGGGGGGTTCGTTCTCCTCCACACCCTGCTGAAGGGGGAGACTCTGGGGGAGATGGTCGCCTTCCTCTCCAGCACCGCTCAGAACAACGCCCAGCAAGGACTCCTCACACAGGTTAGTGGAGACAATGTGCAAATCAATTCTTCATAACATTACCCTTCTACCTTTTTATATCTACTGCTTTTTTTCCCCTCTTTTCTTTTGTATTCTCATATTGTGTTTTATTTGAAAGAATGTAAACTCATGTAACATGCTGAAATGTTAAACATAGGGTATTCTATGCGATTATGCTTAAATTATATTAAATTAAATGAAAAAGGACAGTTTCTGCCCTCTAGTGGTAAAAAGTAAGTGAGCTTTAAAAGTTCATGATATGCTCTAGTAGTATTTGTTATCCTATTGCTACATTCTATAAATGTGAGTTGTACATCATATGTTCTAACATTAGCTGCAGGAGTAAGTATACAAAAGTGTGCAGATTATGTCTTAAGACAAACCAAATAAAAGGCTTACTTTAAAACTTGGATATCATAAATGTGTATTTTGATATTAAAATGTTATAACAAATTAATGACCCCAGACATTTTTTAAAGACCTGCAGAAATCCAGGCCTCTGTATTTATATGACTTGAAGAGAGACTTGAGTTTTGTAAGATATAAACAGTAAAATAGTAAGTAACTACATTTCCCTTTTTTTTTTTTTTAACATCCCTATGATGCGACCTCTAAAATTGTAGCAATTTTTTCAATAATTACTGTAATTTTCGGACTAAAAGGCGCACCTGAATATAAGCCGCAGCAGCTAAATTGAATGATGTGTACATATATAAGCCGCACTAGACTATAAGCCGCAGGTGTTTTAATGTTTAATTAGCATATGTAAGGGTTCGTGCACAGAGGGGATTGTCGGGAAAGAGATGGCTGTTTGAGGAAGCTCCCATTTATTAACATTTCAACAAACAAGTTGCGTATTTGCATAACGTATTCAAGTGTTACCATTTAGTGCAATAGTAGCTACAGAACATGTACTGTGCTGTGTAAACTGTACTGTATCACATAGCGTTTCAGACACACAAACTTTTCAACTTTCAAACTTTAACGGTGCGCTCCCAGCGCACGTACCGGCAGTGATCTAGAGCAGTGGTTTTCATCCAGTGGTACGGGGACAAAGTGTCTCACTCTCGTAATGTCCGTCTGTCTTGCTCTCGTTCTGTCTCTCGTACCACTCTCGGTTCCACTTTTACTTTTGCGCGCTACCTGTCTCACTCTTTTCCGGCCTCCAGCTTTTCCTGCTGGAGCCCGCCGCTTAAAGGTGGGGGGTGCGGATCGGCCATAGAGCCCATAGAGTTAAAGGTGGTGGACTGTAACCTGTAAAATCCATAGATTTAG
Organism: Notothenia rossii; assembly: GCF_949606895.1. Lineage (NCBI taxonomy): Eukaryota > Metazoa > Chordata > Actinopteri > Perciformes > Nototheniidae > Notothenia > Notothenia rossii. The sequence goes on along the minus strand of NC_136910.1, from coordinate 23,418,835 downwards.
GAGGTCCCCTAGTGGCCGTTAGCTGTAAAAATCCATAGATTAGCCGCACCGTTATATAAGCCGCAGCGTCGAAAAATGGGGAAAAAGGCGCGGCTTATAGTCCGAAAATTACGGTATGTCAATCTGTATACTTTCAACACACCGAAGCTGGAAGCCCAAAGAAACCATTTTAGTTTTAGTTAAGTGAGTGGCGATGCTAACCTCAGATCGAGTGTGTCAGTGTGTGTTGATATTCTGCTGATACTCTCTCCCTCTCCTCACAGGCTGAATGGCAGAAGGTGTTCTCTGAGGCCTCTCTCAGCCTGGTGACTGTCAGGAAGTCTTTCTATGGCTCCGCCCTCTTTCTGTGTCGCTGTCAAACTTCTGTCAAACAGCCCCTTTTCCTGCCTGTGGACAGCACCGACTACAAGTGGGTGGAAACACTCAAGGTGAGTTTAAAATGCTTCTGTATATGTCCTCCAGTGTCTTTCAACCATTATGTATTCATCGAGTCAAGTTAAAAGGAGTAGAACATTGTTTGTATTAAAAAAAACACATTGAAAACAGTCCTACTGTGTGTTTTACTCTTGTTGCTTTTGTTGCTATGACACCCAAATTATCGTACGGGGAATTAATAAATGTTAATTTTATCTTATTTTATCATCTAACTGTTTTTGTGTTTCAGGCGAAGCTGGCAGAGCCATCAGACACACCAGTGTGGCTGACCGCCTCTCAAGCCCACTGTGGCATTGTGGGAATGGTCAACTGTCTACGGCAGGAGCCAGGGGGCGACCGAATACGGTAAGACTGATCTCTACCATTACAACTTTTGTTATGTTAACAGAATTCTACCTTTAAGACTGTATACTGTAAGTGCATAAAACATTGATCCCACATGTGTTTTACTTATTATATGTTATAATTAAGCAATAGCTCACGACAGGCCGTGGTATATGCTCATTATATCATATTGCATCACAGCTAAGGGGCGTGGTTCGGCCCGACGCAAAGCGGAGGGCCGAACCACGCCCCTCAGCTGTGATATAATGAGCATATACCACGGCCTGAAGTGAGCTATTGCTTTTATAAAACGGTTACCAAGTGTGGCAACATGAAAGAAAAATACACACTCTAATTTAAATAGTTTTTATTAGTAAATAATGATGTTCAAAATAAAATAGTCCCTCCGTTGCCTTCTGCACAAAACATAGTGCAAGGTGGTTGCTATGCAACAACACTAACAGCAAGCGAACATATTAGACAGAGAGCGTTGATCCATTATTTGGCTGTTTATTTACATTCATGTGTATGTTGCTGTTTATTGTGCATCCACTGAAAAACTGTCCAGCATCAGTAGTATTGCTTACGTGGTCACTTGTATAGGTTGAGGTTGTTCGAGGCTGTTGCTTGGCGTGGTGAGAATATTGCTCCACTTTCTCCGGTCCCCGAGATTGGGCTTCCAGTAGCTCTGGAGAGAGCTTTCGCACCTGTGGCCACTAACGGTCATAATTTCTCTGCTTTGTTTCAAGACCCGCATCAGAAAGCTTTTGAATGGTGGTACTTTTCCAGTTGGTCTACCTGCTCTTCACGTAGCTCTGCATGTCGTAGTTTAGGTGCTTTTTTTTCTGGAGATAGGCACTGCTCAATCCACTCCTCAATACTATAGTAAGACCCCCCCGGAGGTCGAAGTTAATCTTAAATGTTTCCATTTTATGCTTTGTAAGTTTGTTTCGTAAACGGAAGAAATTTAAATATATTTATAAAACTGACAACTCAAATCAAGCAATCTGATTGGTCGATAGTGTTTTTGCGGACCTCTTTGATTACAGATTTGAAAACATCGTTCCTTGCTTTAAAAGTAGCACAATTCATTATGTTAAACCTAAAAGTATCTAGATATCCCTGACCTAATGCCAAAGGAACTGCACACTGAATATGTTTTGATGTCTATGTCTGGACCACTGCATCAAAAAGGAGGGATTCTGCCCCGTTACTTCTCCGCTGCTTTCTTGTTCCAGTATGAAAAGCAAATTGCAGGCAGTTTGCTTTTCAGCCCAACGGTATACTGTTTTTCTCAGACGCGGAGGGATACTGACTTGTTGTGAAAAGTAACTTATATACCACGGCTAAGAACCAATCAGATTGCTTGATTTGACTTGTACGTTTTATAATGAGCTTATAATGATCCCCATTAGCACTAGCACTATTTTTTATTAGGGTCCAAACACATACAGCCAAACACACATTTAGACACTTCAGTCACACAAACATAACAAATTGAAACACCTTATCTCATGCTATTAATAATTTAGTAATTGACTGACTGAATTAGCTGTTTAGTCAGTTAGTGGCACTGCATACTGATTCTGGGGGACGCATGTTTAAATTGGATTACTAGTGTCCCTTGTGTATTATAAAATTACTAACATTACATACATAACATACATATTGGGTACATGTAATCATTTTCTGTATTGTGGTCTCTCTTTTTCATTTCAGCTCTGCATTTGTGTCCAATCTGAATGAGTCTTCAGTAGCACCGAGTCTCCAGCCGGGTCAGGAGTCGATGCAGTCGGTGCTGGGGGGGGACCTGGTGATGAACGTGTTCAGAGACGGACAGTGGGGCGTCTTTAGGCACCAGCTCATCACTCAAGGTAACTAATATCAAATCTCATATTCACATATTCTAGTTAGATTGATATGGTTCTGCCACTGTTTTAACCCTTAGCCGCTCTCACACCAAGTACTTGGCCGTACTTAGTTCCCTGCACTTAGTTCCCCCATGGAACTATCTAGCAGATCGTGTTCACACCGGAATAAGTTCCCTGAGGGAAGATTACGCAAAGCCGCTGACGTCACTTATTCTTCTTCTGCTTTGGGTTTACTGGTAGGCCGCAAACCACTTCACGGCGTATACCGCCACCCAAAGTCCCCGGCCGGAAGTCCCCGGAGTTGGGGACTGGCTTCAGTAGAAGCTGCTGGGAATCCCAGCAGCTTCTACTGAAGCCTTCCGAGTAAATCGCCAGAACGCCGACACCTCCTCATATCCACCGCTCCCATGTTTTTTTTTGTGTTGCCATAAGTTATTCTCTCTCCGTTGGTGCGCGGGGCTAATGCTAATGCTAATAATGCTAATGCCAGCAAATACAATGGCGGCTTTACAAAACCTTTCCGAGTTTTACAGGGCGTGGTTTGCAATTCACCCAGCCAATTAGAAATTGGTACTTTTTTCTCCCCAGGAAAGTACCACCTCTCTAGCAGAGACTGAAAATGGGGGAAAAGTTCTCATGAACTAAGTTTTATTTTTGGTGTGCGCGCAAAATCCCAGGAACTATCGGAACTAAACGGGAAAAGTGCTCCTGTGTGAAAGCGCCTCTTGTGTGGTGTTCATATTTTTGTTACTCAGTCAGTGCCTTTTTGGGCTTCAATTCAACACAATCAAACTATTTTATGTTCAAATACTCAACAGATGTTTACTCGATTTACAAGCAATATAAACGGCACATATGGTTAATATTTGCCCTTTTACATTTGTTAGATCGCATTAATGAACTAAAGTGCTACTCGTTTTTCTGCCCGCTGACCGGCTGGTCCTGTGGCTCGTCTTTTTTGTGTATCTAGTTGATGCTCAATCTCATCCTCTTCTTCAAAGTCACTGTCAGACTCAGAACTCTCAGAAATGTGATCCTCACATTCTGAAACCTCTTCATCCTCCTCTACATCATCAAGAATATGGTTCTCTCTCTTCCAGAATCATTTGCAAGCCCCTCTTAGCAGAGAATCGTTTGGCCATCTTGATCAGTTGTGATAAGGACCCAAACTGGCAAAGCTATATTTATTGTGTCTTGCCCCAAATTTGCAGTTTGGATAGAGTGGGAAAAAGATTAAGATTGGTTCCCACAAGACATAATGCGGGAATGTGAGAGCAGACAGGTGTCCGTGCTTCAATTTATCAACAACCACACACACACACACACACACACACACACACACACACACACACACACACACACACACCTGCACACACACACACACCTGCACAGGACCTACAATCTCCACACTTTTGTTAGCCCTGTGTCCAGTGGACCCGAACACCCTTTATGTAATGTGTAGGGGGGGTACAGTGGGTGGTCATTGAAAATGTGTTCAGATAATGAGCCAAGGCCATTGAGTGTGGGTTTGAAAAAATTATTTATCATATCATTTTTCTTTAGCTAAATAATGAAAACGGGTCCCACAGACCCGAATACCATACAAGGGTTAAACTACAACCATTATATTCAGTTAGTTGGATAACAGATGTACTGTCGAACAACAACATCAGTATTGGCAGAACACTGTTGGTGTTGCTGTTGAGGAAAATATGTGTTTTAGAGGAAAGATGTGGAAAAAAGTTTAAAATAATTCAGTATTGATGAAAACGGATAACAGATCCACGCAATTTGTATTCCTGCTTACTTTAATGGCAACTATTCATTATTTCAGGAGTATTATTGGCAGGATATCAGCTCTGTTTTCTGGATTTTCATTCATTTATTCATATTAACATTTCAAAGTACAAATGAGAGGCTTTATAGGATGTAATTGTTGCAATGGCACTGTTCAGTACCGCATACCACTGTCTAGCCTAATGCCAAGCAAAACAAAATGACTTCCCTTTGATAGTCCATTTGGCTTATGGTTCCATTGAAGCATGTGTCTTTGTTTTTGCTTGACAGATCTGAGTGAAGAAGTGACGGAGCAGGCCTACGTCAATGTGCTGACTCGAGGTGACCTCTCCTCTCTGCGCTGGATTGCCTCCCCGCTCCGCTACTTTGTGCCCAGCAACCCCAATGTGCAGCTGTGTCACGTCTACTACAGCTCGCTCAACTTCAGAGACATCATGCTGGCCACCGGCAAGCTGCCGCCTGACGCTATTCCAGGTACAGAGTGTGAATCAGACACACAGCAAGAAGTCTCACACAGTAACCCACCGCATCATGTAGTGCCCGCAATTAGACAACTTACCTCTCCTTTTCATCGTACATGATAAAGGTGACCTGGCCCTGCAGCAGTGCATGTTGGGTATGGAGTTTTCCGGTCGTGACCCTGCTGGAAAGCGTGTGATGGGGCTGCTTCCTGCCAGAGGCCTGGCTACATGTGTGGATGCTGACAAACGCTTCCTGTGGGATGTTCCCTCCAGCTGGTCAGTGTGTGTGTGTGTGTGTGTGTGTGTGTGTGTGTGTGTGTGTGTGTGTGTGTGTGTGTGTGTGTGTGTGTGTGTGTGTGTGTGTGTGTGTGTGTGTGTGTGTGTGTGTGTGTGTGTGTGTGTGTGTGTGTGTGTGTGTGTGTGTGTGTGTGTGTGTGTGTGTGTGTGTGTGTGTGTGTGTGTGTGTGTGTGTGTGTGTGTGTGTGTGTGTGTGTGTGTGTGTGTGTGTGTGTGTGTGTGTGTGTGTGTGTGTGTGTGTGTGTGTGTGTGTGTGTGTGTGTGTGTGTGTGTGTGTGTGTGTGTGTGTGTGTGTGTGTACACGTACACGTGTGTGTACACACTACTGTGATGCTATCTTTATTTTTGTTCATGAATAAACAAGAATAAGAGAGCTGCAGACACTATATTCCAAATATGGTATTGCCCAGGGGTTCCCAAACTTTGGACCCCCATATAGCATTATCCTCTGGCGGGGACCCCCCTGTTGCAATTTTTTTTTTTTTAATGATGTGTACAAGTGCCTCACGATGGAGCATGCAGTGTGTTGCCACTACATTTGGGGCCTTCTGCCTGATAAAAGCTGTCACTCTGCTTTTTTTGCCTGTCATAGCCCCGCTGCCCCATCTGAACACACACCCACACAACGAGACCAGTCAAGTCCATTTGAGATGATGTACTCATCAAAAACTTGGAAAATGTCTCACTGGAAGCAGTGCTTTGCAAAATAATATTTCCTCAACAAAGTTGTCTTCTGAAATAAATCTGATGTATGCACAACAATCCGTGCTCTCATCCAGCTGCAGAGCGAAATATTCACTAGCTCTCACTTGCTCCAAAAGCTGAGCAGATACTCAGTTTCACTCTCAGTAGCGGCAGTTCCATTCTGATTGGCTTGAAGGGCAGTTGTGTGATTCAAAAAGACATGTCATGCTTTTCCGGTTATTACCCGTCCCCTTGTGTGTTTATGAAGGTTTTTCTGCATGTAAACGGTGTGCAGAGTCAAAACCCTCAAAGTACACCCTGTAGCGAGTAAAATACCTCCCCAAAACGCCTCGTTGGTGAAACGTCATCATGAAGTCATCGTCATTTGATTCTTCCGGGTACGTGCTTTCGTAAGCACGTACCCGGAACTAAATGGGCCAATCCGTGGAGCCGTTACGTTACGTCCGCGGAGCCGTTACGTTAAGCCCCCGCTGATTGGTCCAAATTGACCAATCCACACACACACTCAGTGCAGGCAGCCCTGCTGATTTCTGCTCCGTGCTGCAGGCTGAGAACAGACAGTTTGGATCGCGTGAAATTCTCTCTGCAGACCCATTCTCACAGCGTTTATCAACCTATAAACCTTTTTCTTACTCAATATCAAGCCACACTTATTGTTTTTATTTCGGCTGTGACTTTGTGGTTGAGTTTGGCTGTGTTTGGCTGTGTATCGCTAAACAAGGAAATCACGGAGGGGGGAGGGGGAGCTGCAGCGAGCCGTTTAGGCGAGAAATTGAATACTGCTGAATACACATACTTTACAGAGATGCTGTATGCGAAACCAATGTGAGTTTGGAAAATTGCACAGTATTTTTCTATTTTAGTATACCTCAACTATGGAATTATGATCAGTGGAAATGGCCATGACACCTCTCCTTTAAAAGATTGGCATCAAAGGACACATAGATTGATAGATATAAAGTTATTAATAACATCTAAAAGAAAAAAACTTAAAAAAAAAACAAATCCTGTTTCCCTCTTTGCGTGACTCCCCGGGTGCCCCCTGGCGGCCCCCCGAGGGTCGGGGCCACTTTGGAAACACTGGTATAGCCAGGGGTGCACATAAGTGGTACGCAGGTACGCATGCGCGGCAATAATCTGAAATGCGTACCGTCACTTGTGTCACAAAGCGCATTTGCGTACCGACGTACTTGTGAAGCTTTTCCAGAAGACGGTTAGATCACCGGACGACAGAGTCGGTTTCCGTGTGCACAGACAGGGCTGCTGTTAACGTCGGTCTGTACAGCAGCACTGTGCTAAAACAGCTGATCACAACCCCCCCCCATTGACATTCGCGATACAGAGGGCTTCATACTCCACAAGCACCCCCCCCCCCCCCCCCCGCGCTGACATTCGTGATACAGAGGGCTTCATGGGAACTTTGAGGGGAGCCAGAAGTTGGAGTACCAAACACTGACTGCAGGTACTCATCTGAGTACCTCACTGAGAAAGTTGTGTGCACCCCTGGGTATAGCCTACTGTATTTATAAAGTATGAGTACATGTTGGTGCTCCTACTACTCCAACAGCATCTGCAATCTCATTACATAACTGTGATCATGGAGGCTAATCCAACGCTTTAGGCTGGACTAAATTGACACACTGATATCCTTGTCTTTTGAATAGAATGTCTAAATAAGAATGTTTGAAATTGAACACTTAGTCTGCTAATTTAGCATTCAAAAACACGACATTCGGTAACACAATCACTAAGCTTTGTCAGCGAGACCTCAGTGTGTGTTCTGCATGTACGGCTGTGTTTGTGGTAAAAAATGTTTTAACCTTTCCGGCGGAACCTCTGAATAAACAAACATTGATTTGTACTTGTATCATTTGCTCTTACACATGGAATAAACAAGCGTCTTGCCTTTTTGTCCTCTAAATATACAACTACGTTTCTGCATGGATGCTGTCACATCAGCATAAATACTCCATACTATATAATAAATGTTTTTAATAATAGTTTAATAACATCCTGATGCTGCTGTGTTCAGGACTCTGGAGCAGGCGGCCTCGGTGCCGGTGGTCTACGCCACAGCCTTCTACTCTCTGGTTGTGCGTGGCAGGCTCCGCCCCGGCGAGACGGTTCTCATCCACTCAGGGTCAGGGGGCGTCGGCCAGGCCGCCATCGCCATAGCACTCAGCAAGAAGTGTAAAGTCTTCACTACAGTCGGTGAGCATTTCACACTCATCATTACACACTGTCATACAGACAAAAATAATGAGCTCTGATAGGATTTCTCATTCACTGCGGAATGTTTATTTATTCACAGTGACCGTTATTTTATTAAATTTTTGTAGTCATTCTTGTCATCATCTTATCATAACTACATGGTTTCCATGGGTCCTTAAAAAGTCTTAGTACTATAACACATAGGCCTAAAAACCTTTAGAATTTTCTTTCAAAAATATTACATGTATCCTTCATGCTTCTGCAAGTGTGACTGCAAAATACAAATGGGTATTTGTTATTTAATTTGATGTGGTTTTAAAAAAGTCTTAAATAAAACTGCTGTAATCCTGAATTGGAAGTATCATGAATCATCTCATCATTGAAACTTGGTGTGAAACTGAATTAACGTGTGTGTGTGTGTGTGTGTGTGTGTGTGTGTGTGTGTGTGTGTGTGTGTGTGTGTGTGTGTGTGTGTGTGTGTGTGTGTGTGTGTGTGTGTGTGTGTGTGTGTGTGTGTGTGTGTGTGTGTGTGTGTGTGTGTGTGTGTGTGTGTGTGTGTGTGTGTGTGTGTGTGTGTGTGTGTGTGTGTGTGTGTGTGTGTGTGTGTGTGTGTGTGTGTGTGTGTGTGTGTGTGTGTGTGTGTGTGTGTAGGCTCAGCAGAGAAGCGGTCCTACCTGCAGCAGAGGTTCCCTCAGCTCTCAGCAGAGTCCTTCGCTAACTCCAGAGACACTTCCTTTGAACAGCACATCCTGCTGCACACACAGGGCAAAGGTCAGACTGGCTTTCTGTAGTAACCCCTGCTGGGACACAATTTGATCATTATCTCAATTTAGGATTTAAAAAAACTAGTGCAGTCCTCAACCGGGATGTGTTTTTGATGCTTCTTCTTTGGTTTTGAAACATGTTGGATGTGTGTGTTTCAGGTGCGGATCTGGTGCTGAACTCTCTGGCAGAGGAGAAGCTGCAGGCCAGTATTCGATGCCTCGCCAGACACGGACGCTTCCTGGAGATCGGCAAATACGATCTGTCAAACAACAACCCACTGGGTCAGTTCACCTCAGGCTCACACACTTTAGCATATTGTAACATTATTTATAGAGTTGATACTAACACTGCAATTGTGCCTGTGCCATTGTGCACAGAATAAAAAGCTCAAAGTGCATTTTTAAACCACAACCACTCTTTTAATTGTCCAAGGCCTGGTAAATGTTTTGCATGCTTGGCTCTGATGTCATGTTGCTGTAATCTCTCCAGGCATGGCTCTGTTCCTGAAGAACGTGGCCTTCCACGGCATCCTGTTGGATGCCCTCTTTGAAGAAGGCAACCATGAGTGGGAGGATGTGTCCAAGCTGCTGAAGGAAGGCATTATGGGAGGTGTAGTTCAGCCTCTAAAGACCACAGTGTTTGAGAGGGACCAAGTGGAGGAGGCGTTCAGATACATGGCTCAGGGCAAACACATCGGCAAAGTCCTCCTGCAGGTCAGTGTCTCATCTAGCACTTATTCCAAATATACCAAGCTTTCATGATTGAAATTAGAAAAAAGAACTGAAAGATATATGGCATATGTGTTTTGCAGTTGTTAATAATTGTTTTATGGCTCTGTCTTTAAAAAAAATAAAAACCGACATCACACTAGTTTACTTCCTCTTACTGGGCGTTCTCTTTACACAGGTGTGTCATGAGGAGAAGGGTTCAGCAGTCCAAGCTGCTTCCCGTGTGTCTTTCCCAGCTATCTGTCGCACCTTCTGCCCCTCCTCCCATTCCTACATCATCACTGGAGGACTGGGGGGCTTCGGTCTGGAGCTGGCTCAATGGCTCACTGAGAGAGGAGCCCACAAACTGGTGCTGACCTCCAGATCAGGCATCAGGAACGGTAAGCACTATAGGAGTAACTGAGCTGATGTCAGGGGTGATGAAATGTAGCTGTGGGAAAAACACAGGCAGCGCAAAGGATAATGCTAATTAAAAATGGTTGGTAGACAACAAGATTAGCTGCCTTACCATTGTGTCATATTTTGTGGTATTTATTAGGGTGTACACATTTATCGCGTCACATATTTCCTCCAAAAAACATCAAATAATTCAGCAGGTTAGTGCACTTATAACCTGAAGGCTACCAGAAAGGTTATTTTAACTTCACTTGTTCAGTTAAACTAACCTTAGCCAGTCAAGCTCACTGCTCCACTGCAGTTCACGATGGTCTGCCACGGATAAATATACAGTAGGGAAAACACTGGAATATTTGATTTAAATTTGAAATGTATGTACTTTTTCCTCCTGGGTGTCCCCATCCACTTTTCGGGTATACAATTACAGGAGAAACACTGCTTTTGTCAGTATTGTTATTAAAGTTGGTAACAGACAAGTTTAGCTCGCTAATGTTGCCAGAAAAATGTGTAGTAAAATCCAGAGACTGAAATCTTCCTTTTTTTTGGTTAGTCCGATTGGGACGTGAACCGGCGCCCCTTCGGTCCCTACAGACTGAGCCACTATAGTTTGCCATTACCTACAGCTGCCTTGCTAGTGCTGTATTCAGTGTGATTACATGGTTACTATTGCCTACCAGTGTTATGCGCTAATTCCTCTAGGTGCTATCGCTGTAACTCGTTTTTTCACAGTTCCGCTTTGTAATTGTTGCTAGGTTACCAGGCGAAGCGAGTTCGTGAATGGAAGTCACAGGGTGTGGAGGTGCTGGTGTCGACCAATGACGTCAGCACACTGCAGGGAACAGAGCGACTCATCGCTGAGGCCGGCTCACTGGGCCCTCTGGGGGGGGTCTTCCACCTCGCCATGGTAACACACTAGACCATCAGTGGCATTATAAGTGTTTTTGTTTGTTGTTAATGCTGAACATTCTGCTTATGGACGCCCCAGTATTTGCTCTATAATCAATATTTTGAACAGAATTATTCCTTAGTATGTTATGGTACTATGGCAGAAGTTCTTAACTGTGTTTATTTCACGCTAGCACTGCTGTCTAATCCAAACTCGCAGTTAAAACCAACCTTTCTGGTGTTATTGATCTAAAAATACTTCGACATTTAAATTCACATCTCATCTCAACTTATTTTGCATGTTTGTTATGTCATTACCAGGTGTTGAAAGATGGCATGTTGGAGAATCTGACTCCAGAGCTTTTCCTCGATGTTAACAAACCTAAATATGATGGAACCGTAAACCTGGACAAGTAAGACACACTCAACCATCCCTCTTCTAATATCAGAGACCTTTCCTTTGCTTCTCTCTGGATCTTAATGAGCTTTATTTCCTCTCCAGAGTGACGAGAAAGTCTTGTCCAGACCTGCAGCATTTCGTGGCCTTCTCCTCCGTCAGCTGCGGCCGTGGCAACGTTGGCCAGAGTAACTACGGTTACGCCAACTCGGCCATGGAGCGTGTGTGTGAGAAGCGCAGACACGATGGCTTACCTGGACTGGCGGTTCAGTGGGGAGCCATCGGCGATGTGGGCGTGGTGCTGGAGACCATGGGGGGCAACGACGCAGTGATCGGTGGCACGCTCCCACAGCGCATCACTTCCTGTCTGGAGGTGCTGGACCGCTTCCTGTGCCAGCAGCGCCCGGTGATGTCCAGCTTCGTGCTGGCGGAGAGGACTGTGGTGAAGAGTGAGGCGGGAAGCAAGAGAGACCTGGTGGATGCTGTCGGACACATCCTGGGTAAGGGACACGCTATATGACTGAATCATTTTCCTTGTTAGGTTGAGTTAATTGTGTTAAATCAACAAGTTTAACAAACCTGAAACTTGATTATAACCGTGCTCTGAGATGGAAAAACAATGGCTGATGAGACATTCAGCTGTCTTTATTTACTATATATTTTTACGATACAGATACAACAAAACAAAGTTAGTAGAAGCCTGAGGCCAAAAAGCATAGCTTGTAAAATAATTATCTCAAATATAAATACTGTATATAATAAATATTCTGCGAAATGCCTTTAAAAATATTAATATACGTTTTAAGTCTCAAGGGTCGGATTTCACAAAGCCGTGTACAGGGGTTGAAATAATTATATTTAATGAAAAGAAATGACTTGTATATACAGATCAAAATACGATTTGCCATACACCTATAATCATTTGTTTCTTAAAGTAGAATTGTGTAGCAAAATTGTTCTGCTAACAGGAGTTAAAGTACCCAACCTAAAACATTTTCTCTATTCAAGGCATTTAACCAAAAATCGGTCCAAAAGCAATCATTACCCTAATTCTTTGTAGTCATAGTAAGCAGGATCCTAACTGTCCCCCCCCCCCTCAGGTGTGCGGGATGTGAGCAGCCTGAACCCTGATGCCTCTCTGGCTGACCTGGGCCTGGACTCTTTGATGGGTGTTGAAGTTCGCCAGACTCTGGAGCGGGACTACGACATCGTCATGGCGATGAGGGAAATCCGCCAGATCACCATCAACAAGCTGCGAGAGCTGGCCAGTAGCAAGCCAAGCGGAACAAATGGTAATAGTAAGAGCGGATCATGAGTAAATATCACTGAGAGATCAGTCTAAATCCAGTTCTTTGTTATTGATAAATGTTCTGTCTTTGCTACTTCCTAATCGCCAGACTCTCATAACACCGCAGCTAAGAGGGAAAGTGTTCACGCTCTGTTGGAGTCTGATCTGACCCAGCTGTTGGTGAACCCCGACGGCCCCACGGTGACCCCCCTCAACAAGGTTCAGAGCCAGGAGAGGGCCCTGTTCCTCGTCCATCCTATCGAGGGCTCCATCCACGCCTTCAAGACTCTCACCTCCAAACTCAGCATTCCCTGCTACGGCCTGCAATGCACTAAAGGTATTATTTTTTAACCAATTCTATTCATCTTATTCACAAAAAGCTTCAAAATACAAGACATGATGGAGATCTGTAGAATGGGACATCCCAACTAGCTATCCAAGTTTTAGAATAGGGGCCCAGACACTAAAGAGAAAGCATTTATAATATACTAACACACCTAGAATTAAAGAGTTACATTACATGTCACTTGTTAGAATTAAAGAGTTAATGTATTATACAGAAACATTCACAAGCTAAAAATCACTAACCAAGTACCCTAAAACTAATATAACCCTAACTATAATAGCCCTTAAACATGAATTTAATCAATTTAAATATTGGTTTCAAATTGGTTAGATACAGATACAGATATAGGACAAAGGGAACCTAATGGTTTCAATGAAATGCTCTTAGAATAACTGGTTTAGAAGTTCCCAGACATAAAGTATATCCAATCTTTTCCATATTGGCTTAGCAACTGCTGCCTCAAGCTATTTTCAGAGCCAGAACCACCCTCAAATCCCATATTTATTAGGTGTTTTTCCCTAAACCGATTATGCAATATATCAAGCTCATACTTGTTTCTCCCCCCCCCCAGCCGCTCCTCTGGACAGCATCAAGTCTCTGGCAGCGTTCTATTTGGACTGCATCAGACAGGTGCAGCCGGACGGGCCCTATCGGATCGCTGGATACTCCTTTGGGGCCTGTGTGGCGTTTGAAATGTGCTCCCAGCTTCAGACCCTGAACCTACCTGTGGAGTACCTCTTCCTGTTCGACGGATCACACTCTTATGTGGCAGCTTACACCCAGGTGAGAGAAAAGAGCCAACATGACCATAATCTGACGATATTTTAGTACACAGCAATTTACACATTTGGGGAAATCTTAACATTTAAAATAACTGTATGTTGATGATGTCATGTTAACTAAGTGTTTGGTTTCCAGAGTTACAGGGCCAAGCTGACCCCAGGCAAAGAGTCTGAGGCTGAAACTGAAGCCCTGTGTGCCTTCATCCAGCAGTTCACCGGCATCGCATACAACAAGGTACACAGCCCCGGACACTTGCACACAAAATGTATTTGAATGTAACTAATAGTGTTTCTTTTTAAGTATTTCCTTAATCCTTTTTAAGTTGTTTTTTAAAGCACTTTGAATAGCTGAAATGTGCTCTATAAATAACCGTGGCTGTCTCTCTGCACTGCAGCTCCTGGTGGTCCTCCTCCCGCTGGCGGACCTGGAGGCCCGGGTCAGCACGGCGGTGGACCTGATCACCTCCGCCCACAAGAACATCAGCCGGGAGCTGCTGCACTTCGCAGCCACCACCTTCTACTACAAGCTGAAGGCTGCTGACGGCTACGTGCCCACAACAAAGTTCCATGGCAACGTGACGTTACTGCGAGCCAAAACCAGCAGCGAGTACGAACAGAACCTGGGGTCTGACTACAAGCTCAGAGAGGTCATGTCCATAATCATTTATTCTTTTAATCACATTTTTCTATTTTTTTCCCCTTTTTTATTTTTACTTGTTTCCTTTTTTTCTTCTTTGACTTATTCTACTATTATTATTATGATTATTTAATAATTTTCATTGTTTTTAAATTATTTAAATATAACACAGATTTCAAATTTTCATTATTTCCTTTTTTTCTTCTTCTCTGAATATTATTATTTTTTAATTAATAATGAATGTTCATGTTTTACTTTAGCTTTATAGCTAGTTGACGAGGCCCCCCTCAGAAAGTCTTTGTATATCTCTCTGCTCAGATACTGATTTGTGTGTGTGTGTGTGTGTGTGTGTGTGTGTGTGTGTGTGTGTGTGTGTGTGTGTGTGTGTGTGTGTGTGTGTGTGTGTGTGTGTGTGTGTGTGTGTGTGTGTGTGTGTGTGTGTGTGTGTGTGTGTGTGTGTGTGTGTGTGTGTGTGTGTGTGTGTGTGTGTGTGTGTGTGTGTGTGTGTGTGTGTGTGTGTGTGTGTCTCCAGGTATGTGATGGGAAGCTGTCAGTCCACATCATCAAGGGAGACCACCGCTCCTTCCTGCAGGGGGAGGGGGTGGAGTCCATCAGCTCCATCATCCACAGCTCCCTGTCTGACCCCCCAGCCACACCTCCATCTGCATACTAACGCCACAACATTCCCAACATGTCTGACTCCAGTGAGTTCAGGATGTAGACCTTTAACCTTGTTAGAATAACACACAGCATGTTTCAGTCCTGTGCCATTTTGCCCTAAATTCCCTAATGCACCTTAATGCACCTTCTCAAATCTCATTGATCAATTCAGGCAATGGACTGACTCTCTTACCTTTCAGAGCTCTTCTCTTCCTGTCAAATGGTGCCGTCAGTTAATACCTTAGCTATTCTAAGATAGGTCTCCCTATGTTACTGTATTTCATTTAAACTTTTTTTGGATTGTAGCAGGAATCCCAATTTTTATTTCTTATCATGAGCCAGCTATACAGTGGCCAATAACTAATTAGTTAGGAAGTTATTAGAAAACGACTGTTCTAACTACTTACACAGGCTTTGTTCAAAGCAGAATCCAAGAAAATTAGGATTTTTTCTATTTAGGGAAAAATATGCACAACACAAAATCATTCATTACATAACATGTTTGTACAGGCTCCTTCCATCTATTTATAAAATGACCAAGCAATACTCAAAGCTATCAGGCTTCAATGGAAGACAAACTGAGAGCAGTTTAAAAAGGTATCTGTAGCTAACAGCAAAGCAGGCAGACACATAAATACTTAAGTGTCCCATTTCTTACCGTTATTATGGAGGAAATTGGCAAATGATATCTTAACTGTGAGTAGACCAGCTCTTACAGCATCTGCTCAGATAGAACCAGTCTCCCAGGGACTTACAAATCATTTGGCATCTCAGGAACTCTTTTATTTTCCTCTAAATGTCTCCCATACAGAGAATTGGACGGCTATTAGCTTCTGAGTTTGACAGTAATAGAAGCATGTGTAACGAGCTCATTGGTCAATCCCTGTGTTACTTTTTTCAGTGACCAGACATTGAATCCATATCAAGCCACAAGTGTTAGGTTCAAGGCTACAATGAATATCATGCACATATCAACGTGTTACTCAGAACATCTGGCTCTGGAGAGCGCAGTGTGAACATGGTGTGTTCAAAAGAGACGTGTGTTTAAAGGCTGCCAAGAAGTATTTTGGTTGTAGCTCAGCAGGTTATAAGACTTTCTTTCTTAATCCTAGTATCCTCCTGTTGTGACCAGATATCATTGACCCCCAAATGACTGTTACAAACGTCGTATCAGTAAAGAGCATTTGCATGTATTTGAATGACCAGTACACTTCATTGCTGGATGAATTCGTTTTTGGCATTATTGATGCCAGTAAATATCATTCAATCATTTGTAATTAACATGTCTAAATGGTAATAGATTGTCTTACACACCATGTTACACCTGTGCTTCTAACATCACAACAACTATACAAAAAGAATGTAGCCTAGAATAGCATGAGAGGCAGGCTCAGTAACAGTATAAACACACGACCCTGTTACACTGCCATAGGAAACAAAATACTTGTGGACTGGCAAAAGAGGACCTGATAGTATTGGTTATATGGACATTTGGAGTCTTTTTTTTGTTTTATTTTGTATTTATTTTATTTTATTTTGTCCAAAAGAAATGTGTTTACCTGTGTTAGAGGTAGCAATCATATCACTTTAAAAGTGTTGCTGTTGGTTTCATAATGTTTTGCTTTTATGCAAAGCAGGTTGTTAACGGTTACAAACAAATTATGGAAAGCATCCTACAACTAAATATGTGTATTAATGTAGTGCATAGTTGCTAACAGTGTCATTAAATACTTAACAAATATATTGATAAACCATTCTGATTTGTAAAACAGATGGTTATGACATGCTGAAAAAACACATTCAAATTCAGTCTATTTTTAAGGGATTGTTTTTATTTGTTTTGATCAATTTCCCTTAAGTACTATTATGCCCTGGTACTAATGAAAAATAGGTATTAATTTTGTAACAAACTGTTATTATTTGTATCCTGCAGTACTAAAAACAATGTGTAGAAATGAAGATGCTGCGTTACAAGATGGATAACTCGTGACAGGGCTTACCTTGATTCATAAGGCAGTGTTTATGAAATAGACACACTGATCAGCAAACAAGGAAATAATAATATCTGATAAGGTAAAAGGGTCTGTCCAGGCACATTTTTCCCAGCTTACAAACGTGTTACTGATCTGTGTGAACACAAGGTGTTACTGAGGGCCAAAACTAGTGACTGTTACAGTATTTGAATAGTGAATAGGTACCTTAATGTGTCACTAAATTGCTTTGTCTTTCCTTAAATCAGCTGTTAGGTTGTGAATGACTACTAAGGCCGCCGTTGTATTAGGACACAACTGATCTAGTAGGGGGATCTCCTCTTTCCTGGGGTCTTTGCTGGAAGGCCTTATCCTCCCAGAGCTGTCTCTGACTTCCATGACCCTCACTTAATTTCATGACCCCCCCCCCCCGCAGCAGTCAGCGTGACCTCTGAGACCTCCACCTGGTCTATGAAGAGTCCGCTGACCGGAGGCAGACGTGGGGAGTGATTGCTGTGAAGAGGAGAAGGAAGAGACAGTGTATGCTCATCTCTTATATTATTGTAATATTTCCAGTATTCTTTTGTTATGACTAATAAAGGCATCTCGCTAATAAGTGTATGACTATTTTGTGTTTTTCCCAAAATTCTCCTTAAAGGGAGATAAAGAATATGTGAATGTGTGGACAATCTACAGGGCTTACTGTGAAAACGGCTTAGTAAAGCAAAGCAAATGACATTGTGTGCAGGTCACATTTAGATTGAAGAAATGCTGTATTAATCAGCTTTTCCAATTTACACTATGGTAGAATTAAGTCACATTTTGTATGTTTGAATCTATGGTTTGAATGTACATATGGTAGATTTAGTGTCCAGAACCCATGTTTTTTAAGTAATTTTTTTATTATTATGATTATTAAATGGTTAGTATTAGAGGCTACTGATCCACAATCCTTACTGTCATGTGGGTGTTCTGTTTTTCATCAAGAAGCTTAAGATGACATAAATTTAAAAAATGAACACATGTATTGCAATATCTAAAACTAAATCTGTAGACAGAGCAACTGCGCCATGCAGTGATTCGAGTGGAATCTACATTATCAGAATATATTGTAACACAAAGTATGGCACAGGTTGCAGTTAACAGAAATGTCACTACATTTCATGAATGAAATCAAAAATATTTTATTTTCAATAGGCTATAAACACCTATGTTCCCCAGACAGTAAGGCCTAACATGATATTACACTGGGCGTGGATAAACCATGGTGTTGAACTATTGTTTTAGCCTATTAAGTTTAGTTTTTGGAACAAATGTCATTTATTTCAGACTCAGTTAGATCAGGTGGAGGCGTTTAAAGGTGACATACACATTTTGAGTGGGACTGCATTCAAATAAAAGGAAACAATAGTCCTTTGTTAGAATATATGGGAACTCGATTCCTTCTGCTCACAAGAACACATATTTACCATCTTTACCATCCCATGGTAGAGCACATTCTTTAAAAAAGCATTTTTAATAAATGACTACTCCAAATGTAGCTCTGATTATATTTGCTTACGCTAGGGGGCAGTGAACGCCACGTAGCGTCTAGCCTGCCGGAAATAGAAACAGAAACAGGACGTGACGAAGGCGGAAAAAAATCAACAACAACACGATACCGACATGGCTGCTGACAGTGATGTGAGTTTCTTTAGTCAAATAACTCGATATAGAAGGGTTAGCATTGTTGTCTAAGCGTGTATTGCTTTAGGGCAGATTATAATATATATGTATTTAAATTAAATGAACCCGTTTGTTTCTCTCGCAGCCTGAGTCAGAGGTGTTTGAGATCACCGACTTCACCACCGCGTCAGAGTGGGAACGGTAAGACAACATGACATGTCAGAAGGAACTGAGAACTGTTGTAACACCATGGCTGCTGGGGTATCATTAACATCATGTTTATCTTATTATATTGGGAACATGTTGCTGTTTTATTGTCAAGAACGTGCTGTCAAATAGGCTACCAGTGTGCATAATGAAGTCCGAACAGTATTAGCATTCTCCCTGGTATACATCAACATGAAGTGAGCTAGTGTAGGCTACAATGATAGAGTCATGTGAAGTTTGTGAAGCCTCCTCCCGTTCTGCGGCTCGCGTTTATTGTAGGAACTGTGAGGTGTCAAGTAACTAAGTACATTTACTCAAGTACTGTACTTAAGTACAGCTTTGAGCTACTTGTAATTTACTTGAATGTTTCAATTTGATGCTACTTTGTGCTTCTACCCCACTACAGTTCAGAGGTACATGGTGTACTTCTACTCCCCTACATGTATTGAATACCTTTAGTTACTTTACACATGTGGATGAATTATGTGAAATATAATCAAGTGTTAAATCAGACTTTAGTTCCACCTGGAGTAAATCCACAAGCTACCCTGCAGTATACAAAGTCATTCAAACTAGCTGCACCTTTACCAGCTTTGAGAACACTTTCATGATCAATCATTATAAAACATATCATATCTATTATTCTGAAATGGACCAATCTGCACAATGACTACTTTTACTGTCGCTACTTTCACTATATTTTGATGAGAATACTTTTCTACTTTTGCTTGAGGAACATTTTGAATGCAGGACTTTTACTGTAACAGAGTATTCCTACACTCTGGGACTATTACTTTTACTCAAGTACAAGATCTGAGTACTTCTACTTTTACTAAGTACTAGATCTGAGTACTTCTCCCATCTCTGTTTACTGTAGGAACATGGATGAAGGGACTTCAAAATAAAAGCTAAACTCTGGTGTTTCTGGAAATTATACCTTTATTTGTTAATGTCAGTAAGTGTAGCAAAATGAAATGTGAAAAGGATATTTTATAATGACATTGGTATATTATAATTCAAAGGAAAAGGCGTGTTGCCTGGCACTGGTTTCACTTCAGATTGATAGCATACCTCTTCAGAATGTCAATGAGTCAATACCAGGACACTCTGATTGGATATTTCAAAAATAAAGCCCTTCAATTGTGTAATGTACGCATTGTTTGGATGAAAACAGGGGAGGTAACTATAGAACAACAAGCTGTCTTCACCGCAAGCCTTTGCACCCTAACCTCACAGATGCATAGTAGATCCGGTCAGAAAGTCTCTGAGCCACTATCAGGACATTCTATTGGGAATTGAAGATCTGTGTAATTAGAGCAATATGTTCACATTGTGTTGTAAATAATATCAAAGAAATAGCCTGTTGCCAAATCGATAGCAGACCACCTATAGTGGGTATAGTATAGTAGTGCACTTTGATTACCATCAATCTTAAGCCCAAATATATTCCCCTTAAAAAAATGTGAAGATGAAGAGCAGCCATTATTCAGATTTGATCAGATAGAGCCAGAGAATGGGTTTAAGGGTTATGGGTTTTGTGCTTTTTATAATATTGAATTGATTAGTATTATGCGCCATTATATTGATGACAATCTGTCAATGGACTAATTAACTAATACCAAGATAGCTCATGTCCAGACAAACGTTTATTGATACATGCCAACATACAGTAGGGCTCTGTTTATATCCAACCAATGACTGCCTCTGACAGCTCAACTCGTCTCTCCTTTGAAAGGTTTGTGTCCAGAGTGGAGGAGGTACTGAATGAATGGAAGCTGATCGGCCTCTCTGCAGGGAGTGTGAACCCAGAGAAGGTCTGCTGCTCTCAATGAGCATCACATGTTCACATGACAAACACCAGTAGGTTCTTCACCTTTACTCATGTCTCATTATTCTTTGTTTGAACATAGGGTGAATACACCTCTGGCACCTGGGGGGAAAAGTGTCTGGATATCAACTTTGCTGACTTTAAGTTCTACATTACTCATTACTTCCTGAAACAAGAGTGTGAGAAGGACAATGGGAAGGACAAGCTGGAGGAAGGTACACTTATCTCTGAGGTCGCATTCACACCTAATAGTCCGCTCTCTGGTGCGCACCAGACCACAGTTTGTTGCATTGTTTCATTTTTCAGAAAGTTCGGTTTGCGTTCACACGGGCAAAACTCAAACGGACTATAAACTTTAAACACAAGTCATGTGCACGGAAATGCTGTTCAACCATTGGTCAGACATTAAGGGGGTAAAAACGCAAGTCCCGGCAATTTCTACCGGAGCCTCCGCCATGGAGCATCTGCACTTTCGGCAGGTTATTCTCATGCTGCTGTTAATCTGGAGAGCATATCAACAGCAACGGCGCATATGATTATATAATCAGACAACGTCCGTTACAAAACATTATAAGACATATAATGAGAGACGTTCTGCAGCAAGGAGGGGCGTTTCACCGACGACAGGTGTTCTTATTTGTATGTATAGTTTTTAGTTTGATAGTTGGTTGTACTTTACACAAAACTGTTCAACACTTCATTCTGCTTCACTCTTTCGCTAACGATTTTGAACATACCCGCGTTCTTGTGACACGTAAATACGACACTTCCTATGTTTTGGTGCGGACTGCGTTCAAACCAGCAATGAACCGGTCCAGAGTTTACTAGCAAGCGGTCCGAGACCACCTATTTTAGCGGACCAGAGTCCGGTTGTTTAGTTCACTTAAGAGGTCTCGGAGTGTGTTCACACCGACCCAAATGAACCGCACCAAGCGGCTAAACGCACCAGGGTTTGATTCAACCGGACTATACAAGGCAGGTGTGAATGCGACCTTAATGTCCCATAATATGTTGTTTACCTGATGAGTAAAAAGCAAGGTTAGTAGTTGCACTTTAACTTAATGTTGTACAGTTGTGTGTGTGCTTTTTGCATATCCCCTTTCCATATTGTAGGCATAAAGCTTAGGCCTAAAGACATTGTAAAAAACATAATGTATTTCCTCAATCTCTTCTGGACAAAAACCTATTGAGTCCTAAAAGTTCAGAAAGGCAGTAAAATTGTATAAGAAAAGTCCAAATAAACTTGAATCAGTAGTACTGCTTGTTAAACAATTATAATGGAGTTTAATAAGGAGAAGATCTTCATTTGTCTTTTATCATATTTTATATATTCCCTATGTTTCCCACACGCCATTATAATGGCCACATGTCTTAATTCCCTTATGCTGTTATCATAGTGAATGTGGACCCTTTCCTCCCCATCACAGTACGTGTGTGTCTAACTCTGGTTGTTGTGTGTAGACTCCTTCCCCCTGGCCATGCAGGACCTTCTGTGTATGAACAACGACTTCCCCCCCCGAGCTCACTGCCTGGTCCGATGGTGAGTTCCTGCTTTTATTATGTTTTTATTTCTGTTCCCTGTCAAGTATGTCTGAAAATTACAGTTAACTACTCAGCTGTACACACTTTAATTTATTTCAAGTTACAGAGGCTCACTTACTTTTTGAATGAAGGCATACCTCATTGACATCAGATAACCAGTCAGAGATTTGTAAACACAATTAAAAATGGGGATGTCATGTTCCTGTCTAACAGCCAACATTGATCAAATTGGCTTGAGGGAGTACACATTTTCATTTGTAATGGCAGTTTTTACTTGTCAAAATGTTGCCTCATAGAAAGTAGAATGTAACCTAAAACCATCCAGCCACCAGGAGGCCCCATATCATCATCATTATTGTTTTATCACAGCTATGAGGCTGATATGGGTAAATGGGCATTTAGCAATCAAAGGGTCTGTCGCAAACTTCTATGTAATATAAGCATAAACCAGGCTTCTAAAATGCACACTCACCGATAGTGGACCAGATGGGGAAAGATGGAACAGTGGAGAAGTCTATGAAACTGATACCTGTGTTCTGCTGTATCTTTGTTTCCTCTCTCAGGTACGGCATCAGAGAGTTTGTGGTCATCACTCCAGGAACTAACTGTGAGGCCATCATCAGTGAGTCCAAATGCAACCTGCTGCACAGCTCTGTGTCCATCGCTCTGGCCAACAGCGGCTGGTGAGTCCCCCTCATCTCTAGACAAACACACATGAAAAGAGCCCCTTGTAAATATTCTGGCTGTGTTTTGTGTTACTCCAATGAGTTGTTGTTCCAAGAGATGGAACACATTGAATTCTTGAAAGTAACGCCTGCCCCTCTTCCTCCGACTCTCTCAGCCAGGTGCCCATGTTCGTGCAGATCCAGCAGAAGTGGAGGCGGGTGTATGCTGGAGAGTGCCAGGGGCCGGGGGTGCGCACAGACTTTGAGATGGTCCACCTTCGCAAAGTGCCGAGTCAGTACAATCACCTGTCAGGTCTGCTGGACATCTTCAAGGCTAAGATAGTAAGTGGAACAAGACACACTAGAAACAAATATAATATTTGAACAAATGTGATGTCTCACCCAGCTTTAACTTACAGTAGCTCCCTTCAAGGATTATGTATGAATGGTGTCATTGCCATGGAGCTCATTTCCTGCCATAACTCCACAAACATACTCAACATGTTTTACAAATGCCCTATGATTCACTAACAAACCCAAAACCCGATCTACAAACTAATGCATTTTGGTTTGTTAATTCTCCAAGTACAAAAACATAAATCCTACAAAGACAATTTGTGGAAAAATCCACAGCATAACCACAGTGAAATATTTGTCAAAGAGTAACGTAATATTTTGTAGGATTTATTTCTTTGTACTTGTTGAATATATTTGAGTCTACTTGTAATACCTATGCTGTTCCTATTTGCAAAACAAGCATTCGTTTTTTTATTGTGTTTAGTATTTGCAAACCACATTGGGTTTGGCAACAAAATATGATCCATACATTGCAACTTTAAATAAGAAGCTGTCTAGAGAATGATGAGTGAGGCAATAAATGCTTGACTGCGCTGCTGTATACGGCTGTCATCTGATTAGTTCCACATAGCAATATCAGCAGTAATCAAGAAAATATTTTGAATATGCTCTATCCAAAGTAAAACAACTGCATGTCATACAGACAGAACAAATCATTGTAATAATAAATAATTAGACAGACAGGTACAAACTGTGAAGTCCACTGAGACAAATGTAACATTTGTGATATTGGGTTATATAAATAAACATTGATTGATTGATTGACACATGGTAAAGGTTTTCTGTCTTTTCATAGAATGGAATTATGGTGTAATGTGTCTTTTATTAGACATGCACACTTTGCAATGTCCATGCTGACAGGGTATATTGTGCAGCCCTGGTTCCAAAGTTCCTAGAACAGTTTTGTCAGAAAGGACTAATTCATTTTGTACCTTTTTCTATTGATTGATTTCCTCCTCAGGGTTGTAACCTGTCCCCTCTGCCTCCGATCAACATCGCTATCCGCTTCACGTACATCCTGCAGGACTGGCAGCAGCACGCCTGGCCTCAGCAGCCTCCAGGTACTCGATACATGGGAGGATTTAGAAACACATTATCAGAGAGGCCAACTCAGTGGGCATGTTTAAAGACCAGCTAAAGACACATCTTTTTAGATTAGCTTTTCATTAGCAACTCCCCATTTTAAATGTTCTTTTAGTCTTTATTATTTACCTACCTAATAATAATATTTATAATAATTTTTAATAAGATTTATTTTGTTAGCGCTTTTACAGGTGCTCAAAGTCGCTTTACAAAGATAGTGAAAAGAAAAGAACAGCAAATAAATATAGTTAAAGTCAAATAAAAGTCAAGCAATACAAAAACAATCACACATTAAAAGCCAGATTGAAGAGGTGAGTTTTTGTGAGTTTTTTGAAGGTGGTGAGGTCGGTGCAGTCTCTGATGGGTTGGGGGAGTGAGTTCCAGAGGGAGGGGGCTGCGACGGAGAAGGCTCTGTCCCCCCAGGTCCGGTGATTGGTGCGGGTGGGGATGGATAGGAGGTTGGCTTCTGATGAGCGGAGGCAGCGGGAAGGGGTGTGGTGGTGCAGCAGGTCTGTGAGGTAGGGGGGGGGGCCTGATTGTTGAGGGCTTTGTGCGTTATGAGGAGGACTTTGAAGTTGATTCTTTGACGGACGGGGAGCCAGTGGAGGTTCTGGAGGATGGGAGTGATGTGGTCTTGGGAGCGGGTGTGGGTGAGGAGGCGGGCAGCAGAGTTCTGGATATGTTGGAGTTTATTGAGGAGGTTGGATGGTACGCCGTCGAGCAAGGGTCACCAACCTTTTTTCCCAAGAGCCCCCCAAATGACTCCTGTTGGAAGTTGCCCCCCCCCCCCACACACACACACGCACACACACAAGGGGGGGGGGGGGAGCAACAGCGGTAATTAAAGTTTCAAAGTCTCAAAATGCTACAACTACTGTTAAGTATTTTGTTAAAGGAGGATGAAAGCGTAATTAAGGAGCACTATTGGAGTGACTTTGATGGTTATTGGACTCAGGATTCATTCATTTGGATTCCCGCTGTATGAAGAAATTAAAGGACGCCGCAAGTGGAAACAATTGACAAAGGGATTGAACTGTTTAAAACACATGCTCAAAGTAAGCCGGATTTTGCTGATGTGTTTATGTGGATTCAAAAGTCGTAAATAATCTACAAAATGGAGGAGACCGATCTGATCGGAGCAACTGTGACAAATAATCCAACTGAAACCGGCATGGACAATGACTGTTTTAAAAATGCGCTTATCCAGACAAGCCTGGTTTGGACACTTTACGGGCAGAAGAAACATTTCTATTAAAGAAAGAATTATACATTTCTGTCTTTTTATGCCTTTAATATACTAACTTGAATTTGTATTCAAATTAATTAATCAATTATTTTTTATTTGTTATTGTAATTTAGAGACAAGGCCTTTAGTGACAATCATGTATTGTTACAATTATATGTAAAAGAAAAGTCTAAATATGATATTTGGCCTCAAATCATCTGAGGCCTGGCGTCCCCCCTGCGATCTTTGGCACCCCATGTTGGGAACCACTGCCGTAGAGGATGCTATTGCAGTAGTCGAGTCATGAAGTGATGAATGCATGAATCAGGGTTTCAGCAGCAGAGGAGGAGAGAGATGGGCAGAGACGGGCAATGTTTTTGAGTTGGAAAAAGGCGGTGATTTATGTGGTGGTTGAATTTGAGCTGACTGTCGAAGATGACCCCGAGGTTGCAGATGTGAGGGGGTGGGGATAGGGTGTTGCTGTCAAGGGTGAAGTTGAAATTCTGGACGGTTTTGGTACGGGATGGGGGGCCGATGATGATGATGATGATATCATCTCTTATGATCAACTCTATATTGTTTCATTATTCTTAAAGGATTTTATCTTATTTTATTAATATAACATTTTTCAATAGCATTATTTATTTTTACGTTGTTCTTTTTCTATATCTTAATCATTTAACCTTTTATTAGAATTATTGCATTTGTATTACTATTATCTTTTTATTTGTATTTCTGTACACTTAATTTTATGGGGTTTTATATGTTATATTGTTGCATTGATTCAATTGTCTTGTCTCGTATCTGTCAGAGAGAAATCATTATTTATTTGTATGATCATACCTTTGAGCTTCTTGTGTCTATTAGAATGGGAGGGATGAAACCCTCTTTAATGGTCTCACATGCAGAGCACACAGCACACACAGTGAAATGTGTGAAACATTTACCCCATCCTAGTACCTGGAGTCTAGTACTAGGAGCAGTGGGCAGCTATTGTACAGCGCCCGGGGAGCAATGGTAGTGGGGGGAAGGGGGTTGTCCGGTGCCTTGCTCAAGGGCACCACGGCAGAGCAGGAGGTGAACTGGGACCTCTCCAAGTAGCAGTCCACACTCCATATTTAGGTCTGTTCGGGGACTTGAACCGGCGACCGTACGGCCCACAGTCCAAGCCCCTACTGACTGTGCCACTGCCGGACATGATAACCTGATAACATGTTATACGTTGCAGCATGTACCTGTCAAAGTATGAACAAATCATCTGAGGGGAATTTCCTGTTGTTGATTTTTAACTCGTGGTATGTCATTTTGTAAAGCACTTTGAGCTGCATGTGTTGTATGAAAAGTGCTTTATAAATAAAGCTTTATTATTATTAACAAATCATTTCACATGTAGATGTAATGTAGGTTTGTACAATGGCTCTCCTGATATCACAGTACAACAATTCCAGATACAATATAACAGTAATAGATTCAAACCATTGTGTTATTGCAGTAATCATCATTAAATAATGTCCAAAGTTACTACACATTGATGTGAAGTATTAACTCCTTGATATTCAAATGTAAATATATATTGTTGTGTGTTTTGTTTGGCTCTCTGGCAGACTTCGACACACTCCTGGGGGGTGAGGTAGGAGGGGTGGAGTTTGGGAAGCTTCCATTTGGAGCCTGTGAG
The DNA here is from genome assembly GCF_949606895.1 of Notothenia rossii. NCBI lineage: Eukaryota > Metazoa > Chordata > Actinopteri > Perciformes > Nototheniidae > Notothenia > Notothenia rossii. The sequence goes on along the minus strand of NC_136910.1, from coordinate 23,391,633 downwards.
GAGCCAATACGGTAAATACATGTGAACTCTATATGCTCACTGTACAGCACACCGTCACTACTGTACAGAACACTGTCACTACTGTACAGAACACTGTAGGTACAGAACACTGTCACTACTGTACAGCACACTGTCACTACTGTACAGAACACTGTAGGTACAGAACACTGTCACTACTGTACAGAACACTGTCACTACTGTACAGAACACTGTAGGTACAGAACACTGTCACTACTGTACAGCACACTGTCACTACTGTACAGAACACTGTCACTACTGTACAGAACACTGTAGGTACAGAACACTGTCACTACTGTACAGCACACCGTCACTACTGTACAGAACACTGTCACTACTGTACAGAACACTGTAGGTACAGAACACTGTCACTACTGTACAGAACACTGTCACTACTGTACAGAACACTGTAGGTACAGAACACTGTCACTACTGTACAGCACACTGTCACTACTGTACAGCACACCGTCACTACAGTACAGAACACTGTCACTACTGTACAGAACACTGTAGGTACAGAACACTGTCACTACTGTACAGAACACCGTCACTACTGTACAGAACACTGTAGGTACAGAACACTGTCACTACTGTACAGAACACTCACTACAGTTCAGAACACTGTCACTACTGTACAGAACACTGTAGGTACAGAACACTGTCACTACTGTACAGAACACTGTCACTACAGTACAGAACACTGTAGGTACAGAACACTGTCACTATTGTACAGAACACCATCACTACTGTACAGAACACTGTAGGTACAGAACACTGTCACTACTGTACAGAACACTGTCACTACTGTACAGCACACTGTCACTACTGTACAGCACACCGTCACTACTGTACAGCACACTGTTACTACTGTACAGAACACTGTCACTACAGTACAGAACACCGTCACTACAGTAAAGAACACTGTCACTACTGTACAGCACACTGTAGGTACAGAACACTGTCACTACTGTACAGAACACCATCACTACTGTACAGAACACTGTAGGTACAGAACACTGTCACTACTGTACAGAACACTGTAGGTACAGAACACTGTCACTACTGTACAGAACACTGTCACTACTGTACAGAACACCGTCACTACAGTACAGAACACTGTAGGTACAGAACACTGTCACTACTGTACAGAACACTGTCACTACTGTACAGCACACTGTCACTACTGTACTGAACACTGTAGGTACAGAACGCTGTCACTACTGTACAGAACACTGTACAGAACACTGTCACTACAGTACAGAACACTGTAGGTACAGAACGCTGTCACTACTGTACAGAACACTGTCACTACAGTACAGAACACTGTCACTACTGTACAGAACACTGTAGGTACAGAACGCTGTCACTACTGTACAGAACACTGTACAGAACACTGTCACTACAGTACAGAACACCGTCACTACTGTACAGAACACCATCACTACTGTACAGCACACTGTTACTACTGTACAGAACACTGTACAGAACACAGTACAGAACACTGTCACTACAGTACAGAACACTGTCACTACTGTACAGAACACCATCACTACTGGACAGAACACTGTAGGTATAGAACACTGTCACTACTGTACAGAACACTGTCACTACAGTACAGAACACTGTCACTACTGTACAGCACACTGTAGGTACAGAACACTGTCACTACAGTACAGAACACTGTAGGTACAGAACACTGTCACTACTGTACAGAACACAGTACAGAACACTGTCACTACAGTACAGAACACCGTCACTACTGTACAGAACACCATCACTACTGTACAGCACACTGTAGGTACAGAACACTGTCACTACAGTACAGAACACTGTCACTATTGTACAGAACAGTGTCACTACTGTACAGCACACTGTAGGTACAGAACACTGTCACTACAGTACAGAACACTGTCACTATTGTACAGAACAGTGTCACTACTGTACAGAACACCATCACTACTGTACAGAACACTGTAGGTACAGAACACTGTCACTACAGTACAGAACACTGTCACTACTGTACAGCACACTGTCACTACTGTACAATGCATGTGAGAACTTTATTACATAGAAATGAGAGTCAGTATTTTATGTTTTATGTCCTCTTTGTGCTAGCTGGGGAGGTCACTGTGGAATTATTATTTTTGTTTCTGTTTGCTTATGTGTTTCTCTTTTGCTATTTTACATGCATATATTTGTAGCTTTACTTAAAACTGTTGATTTTAAAGAAAAAAATGTTTTTCTTTTGTGCTAAAACATCTATTTAATACATTTCTGTCTCTGTTTTCTAATGTTTTAGTGAGCTTCACCTTGCGACCACCTGGCCTCACCTGGCGGAGGGCATAGTTGTGGATAACGATGTTTACAGGTGAGTTTCCTGGTGTTCTATGGGGGCGGTCTCTGTGTCCTCTAATAATGAGAGAACACATGTCTAACACTAACTAACAGGGGCGGAGAAGTTAGAATGAGATGAATGAGTTGTGGTGGCAGGTGTTCTTATCAGTGACCAATAATCAATATGCTCTCTCTGTTTGTTTACCTCTGAAGTGACCTTGACCCTCTCCAAGCTCCTCATTGGTCAGTCCGGGTCAGAACAGCTGATAATCCTCAGTGTTTATTGGGTAAGATCATCCCTTTCCGCACATTTTTACTTAAATATGGCTATTTTTCTTTCCTTTCGCCTTCTCTGTCATTTTCTTAGTAAACATCTTACCAGCCACCAATTATGCTTATATAGCCGGTTCTGCCGTTTTTTCAAATCAACTTCCTGCTCTACTAGTACAATTAAGTTCAAGATTTGAGCTATTACAGTGGGCCTTAAACCCACTCTTCCAAGCTGTTGGAAGACAATTGCTACGGGTCGGGTTAACCGAATATTTTCTTAACGGTGTTATGCGGTGTTATGCCGTGTTATGCATGCCCACCAAAAAGGAAATGATACAGTTCCCAAACCTAACTTTGCCGTACAACTCATTGTCTGTGAGTTTTGGCTTTCCGCTATTAATGTCACCCTCCCTTGCAGGTGACTTCCTGACAGAGTTCTTTAAGCTGTGCGGCAGAAAGGAGTCCACAGAAGAGGTTCTTGGGAGAGGAATGCCTGAAGAGGAGGGCAAAGGTTAGGTCCCTGTCTGCTTACAGTGGAATTGATAGCATTATGGTAACTGCTGGGTGTGATTACTAACAGCTGCTGTCCCCCCCCCCCCCACCTGCAGAGAACAGCGACATTAGCTCAGCTTTATCCAAGCTGACGGAGCCGGCCGCAGCCGTCCCCATTTCCAAACTGTCCGTCTCCAACATAGTGCACAGCGCCCGGAAACACATCCGCCGCCACCGCCACATCGACGAGTCCCCGCTCAAAACTGATGTGCTCAACTCCGTCCTCCTGGTAAGGTTCATTAGGACAATAGAGCTAGTGACATTATTACAAACACAAAGTGCTACTTGCAAATGATTCACTAAGGGCACAAAATAAACGCAAATACCTTATATTTTAAATGATGTTCTATGTTTCTATTTCCATTCACTTGCTGCTACTTGCTTCAATGGCTAGTAATATAACATCACAGCATAACACAAACAAGTAGCATCTCTATTTTGGAATCTGTTAGATTTAGTTTATTGATCCTAATCAGGGGCAAGATTTGTTACAAAGACACTGCATATTCATTAGCACATTCAGGTGCTATAATAAATTAACTTGTTATTATTAATAACAATATTCAACAAAAAATATATACATTTTAAATATAGGAAAAAGTAGAAAAACACTACTACCAAAAGAAATGTTAAACATAAGAAATGTATACATTATAAAGTGTGCAAAGAAGTTACAGTTTTTAAATTCATATTTAAATATTGAAATGCAGTGAGGCAGAGCTGAATGGAGTACTGTTTACTATATGAATGCCTTGATTAAACAGCTATTCTCAAGGTGAAAACAAAAAATGCTTTCATCATTATGTCTTTAAATAATTGATGTAAAATAAATAGATTATTAACAATAACAGAGGAAAGCCTCATCAAAGTTCTTCCAGCATATGTTATTGTTTCTGTGACAACGGTATCCTGACAACTGTAACTAGTGTTGTCCGGCATCGCCCCTCTGCTTTTTATGATCTGTTTGCGCTGATATCTTTGTGTTTGACTACAAGCTCTAGGAGCACCAACCAGAGCAGGCTTGTCCTCATACATTGTATGAATAGCTCAACCTGATAGTGGTAAAGAGCGCACAGCTTTAAAGACAACACTGAGGCCGTCCACAGCTCACCTGGTAGAGCAGGCAGCCGTGTGCTGGGCCTCAGTCCCTGCTGTGGCAGATGCAGGTTTGAATACGGCCTGTGGTTCCTTAACACGTCATCCCCTCTACCTCCACCTTTCAAGTTCCCTATTATAAAGTAAATGGAAACTTCTGGAGCAAGGAGTGGAAACACAATAACACACGGGGGAGCTCGTACAGCAAACACTGAAGATTTCTTTGAAGTTACGGTCAGAGAAGTGACATTTGCTGCAGCCACGAAGCGACACAGCTCCTGCCTAACCAATTCTGAAGATCTACCCCCAGAGCCCAAACAAGACATAACAAACAAATAACTAAAACACCTCTATCAGCTGAGGCCAACAGGCAGGAATAAGGACACACAGTGACTCTCTCACTGAGAGTGTAGCACCCCAAGGTCGCAGGCCTGTGCTCAGCGAGGGGAATAGAAAGAAGTGATAAACTGGGTCAAAGGTATGGGCCTAGGAACATATTTTCTTAAACATAAAGGGTACACTGGCCCTGAAAAATATTTTGTGAAGTTAAGATATTTTCAAGTAGAAGTGCTTTGAGCCTTTGCCAAAAGGAAAACACACGGGGTGCAGTGTTTGTTCTCAAGGCATCTTCAAAAATCCTCATCTTCGTGTCAATTTGCATCTTTCTATTGCCTAGTTCTGTATTTACAACTAAAATGTTCCCTATTTCCCCAAAGGGACGAATAAAGTACATTCTTAAGCACACTGCCACATTCACTTCATGTTCATTCTGATCGCAGTGTGTGTGCATTGGAAGGGTTTAGGCTGTGTCCAATGAGTGTTGACACTGCTGGATGGGTTTACATACCTTCATAATGGAATTTCACTTTTCTATTGTGTGTTTCTTGTGTCAGTTTCTCTTCCCAGATGCAGCTGTGGAGAAGTCCTCAGAGAGCAGCAGGAATAGAACTGCACCGACCAACACCAGTGGGATAACAGAGCAGGAGAAAACTCCAGACTATGTATGTGTGTTGGTGGAGATTGAGAACCACAAACCTTATTACCTTGATATCAAACATGGTTAAATATCGTTTCAGAAATGAAAAACTCATAAATGGCCAGAGCAAACTTTTGGAAAGGTAATTTTGCAATCAACATAATTACCATTGCAAAGTAACTATATCATTCATAGTTCTGTTTTATTAAACAAGAGGTTCCAAGGTTGTGTTGGAACATTTCTGATAGTTTTATTCAATGTGTTATGACAGAGTTTAAAGGTAGCTTTTAGTTTTTCTCTTTTAATATTTCATGTTCTTATTCACTTTTCATAATCTAATATGCACGTTTATCTGTTTTCTCAATGTGTTATGTAGATATTTGTATTCTATTTTATTTGACCATTTAATGAGACATTTTACTCTAATTTCCTGTGTTTATGTTAATAACTTAATTTTCTGTAAAAATAAATATTTTAAATATATATATTATCTTGTATTGCACATTCTTACTCAAACTTCTTCAGTTTATATAAATATTTCTAATCATATTTTATATCATATTTGATTAGACATATATATATATATATATATATATATATATATATGTATTAATTTATTTAATTCTAAAACTGTCTGGAAACCCAATCATCCCGGGATAAATCAAGTATTCTGATGTGATCCCCCCCCCCTCTGTGTGCAGAACCTGTACCAGCATCTGAAGTCCGCCCCCAATGACAGCCTGACGTACCGGCTGGCTCTGTGTGTATGTCTGGTGAACTACACCCATGGGGGGCTGCGGGCGATGGCCCACCTCTGGCAGGAGTTTGTTCTGGAGCTGAGATACCGCTGGGAGAACAACTACCTGGTCTACGGGTGGGTAACACACACACTAAGGCTTCTCCTAGGATGGGAACGTGTGATCAATCAGCACCACACATACAGTTTAACATTGAGAAACACAATCTTAAAGAGAATCATTCTGAAAGCTGTAAATATGTCATGTTGGCAGTTTTGCATACTCTTGTCTACATTTCCTTTATACATTCCTGACCTCCTGTTTTGAGTATTCAAACACAGATCGAATGCAACATCATTATTTGTGTAAGGCTGCAGGAGTTTATGAGATGAGGTCGATGTAGTCGCTCAATCCACTAGATACACTGTCGCTCATGCCAACCTTTCCCCTCCCTGTGCCTCCTGATCTGCAGACTGGCCGCTGGACCTCCTGATCTTCGCTGTTGTCTTCTGCATCAGAAGCTCCAGGTAGCAACGCTTATGCAAAATGCACAAGACACACCCACTCGCACGTCTATCCACACCACCTTCTTGTATGGGACATATTGTGCACACTATAGTTAAGACCCTGAAAGAAGCGAACACAGTGAAGCACCAGAGCGAGCTTACTGAACACGTAGACAACACGTCCAAATATATTCAAGGAGCAAAACTTTTAAAAATCGAAAGGTGCAGACCATCCCCAAGGCCTGTGGTGGATTCCTGTGCTCCTCAATCTTCAGACTTCAACGTGTTTATGAACAAACAATATGGAGGATGTGTTGTGTTGCTCATAGCACTTAAACAACACATTGAAACCTTTTCAGAGCAGTAGCTGTTCTGACTAATCTTTCCAGCTGCTTTTACGCCACATGATTGATTTGGATCAGCTCGGAAATGCCTTGGGAAATGCTTAACGCTAAATTATGAAGTAGTTCTGCTGATTTACAAACAACAAGCAGACAGAGAAATCCAGCCTACATCTTAACCTGCTCGGAAGAGGCAATGATCTGAGAGCTGAAGGGAATTACTTAAAAACAAATCCAATCTAAATAATTTAGATCCCTGCATGTAGACATGTTTGTAACAAATGATGAAATAGTGTTATTAAGCCCATCTTACATTTCATAATGGAGGAGATTATTCCTATGACTGGCAAACTGAAGGCAAATGATCACACTAATAGTCTGACCCGGGGTCTCCCTATGAACATTTTCAACTTCCACCCATGCCAACTGAACAAATGAATACATTATTTAAAAAAGATAAGCTTAGCAAACACATCCATGATGCAGCAGCCTGTGGGAAACATCCCAAAGCATTTTTCTTTCTACACTAAACTTCCTAACTGTACACTCCTTTGCTCATTCTGTAATGGTGGTGTCAGGTCGGAATAATGCTGTAAATCACATAAATGTCTGAAGCATCACATTTGAAGAGAATTAAAGGCATGAATGTTAAGTTCCAAAGCTCGAAACAAGTCTTATGTTCCTGCGTAGATGCTGAACTGCTGCATCGAGAGGAAGAGGGCCAGAGATGAGGCCCGTAAGGTGCTGGAGGGAAACAGAGGGAGGGAGCGCAAGGTGTCCGGGGGGGGGCCCAGCGACCGCCCCACAGCAGAGGCTGCAGCCGGATCAACCAGAGAGGTGTCTCCTGGGAAGTCCTGGGACTCGTGGAGCGACAGCGAGGACGAGTTCTTCGAGTGCCTGAGTGACCAGGGGGAGGGGGAGGCTCCTCACGCTGAGGGAGACAAGGAGGGCAGTAAGGTCAAAGCAGAGGGGAGGCTACATCCCCATGGCAACATGATTCTACTGAACTCTACAGAGCCGCTCTACATTCCTGTCACTCAGGTCAGTATCTGTCCGTCTGTCACTGCTTCACACACATATTCTAAAAGTCATAGGTTTAAAGGGGCCCCATCATGCACATTTCATTTTCAGATTTATATTTACTTCCCCTTATGTCACATGTCTCCATGCTTCAATGATCAAAAAGCTCTTTGTTTTCTAATACTGCCTGTACTGCAGCAACTCTTTTCACCCTCTGTCTGAAACCAGAGACCAGTCTGCTCTGATTGGTTAGCTGGCTGTCTCTGTTGTGATTGGCCAACTGCTTAGACAACCCCTTAGCCTATCACTTACAATAGGGGTGCGAGTGTTACACATGTCATTATGTTCATGAAGTAGGTAAGGTTAGGGGTGTGCAGACCTAATAGTACTACCGGTAATTATTTCTAAATGTTGCTTTCATTATAATCATATTTATAAATGTAATACCATATTCAACAAGCAATTATGCTTACATAGAGGTAATAATATAGGGGGTCAAAAAGAAAAATGGTGATTTAAAAAAAGTCACGTCATAGGGTAAGATAAGTCTTATACTTGTTTTGTATGTATCATTTGGAGTATCCCATGATTACCAGGGTGATAATCAAAGCCTGTATATAGTTCTACTTGAACAACAAACATTTAAAGTGTGTGTGTGTGTGTGTGTGTGTGTGTGTGTGTGTGTGTGTGTGTGTGTGTGTGTGTGTGTGTGTGTGTGTGTGTGTGTGTGTGTGTGTGTGTGTGTGTGTGTGTGTGTGTGTGTGTGTGTGTGTGTGTGTGTGTGTGTGTGTGTGTGTGTGTGTGTGTGTGTGTGTGTGTGTGTGTGTGTGTTCCAGGAGCCTGCCCCCATGACGGAGGACCTGCTGGAGGAGCAGTCTGAGGTGCTGGCTAAGCTGGGCACCTCGGCTGAAGGGACTCACCTCAGGGCCCGCATGCAGAGCGCCTGTCTGCTCTCTGACATGGAGTCCTTTAAGGTGAGCCCGGAACCCCTGCACAGACTCAATCTGTACACGACAACACACAATAATCATCATAGGATTTGAGTCTAATCCCCGGCTCCCTATATCTTTAAGTTGTTATGCTCTCCAGCAAGACCCCCTGATGCTCTTGCTCTGTGTTTGTAAAGGGACAGTGTGCACCATAGTGCTTCATTTTACGTAATTGAACATGCAGGCCAAAGGTCTTCAACGATGTAAAAAAGAAATATGGGTTCTCTCAAATGTTGGTGTCATTAATTTGTTTTGTTTTTTTATTTATTTGTATCAAATTCATTAACACCTGCTATAAAACAGCTTGTAGCTCCTGGTGCTTTGCCTTATTGGTTGTGATCAGAGTGAATATAACAGCTGTTATACACAGGTTTAGTTTAGTCATGCACCCTGGGAGTCGGACGCTTCTAAGGAAATTTTTACAAATTATAAATATTTTGACTGATTTTTGCAATTGCCATGTGATTTGTAAGATTAGAGGGAATTATTATTATTTTTTAATATTATTTACTTTGTATTTTAAAAATGTATTTTTTTGTACCAAACAAAGAAGTTAGATACCGTTTGAAGTCCAGGGGCCTCATGTGTAACGGCGTGCGTAGAATTCACGTGGGAAGGTTGCTTATATAGTAGAAATCCAAAAAATAGGTACAGATATTTTCCGATTCACCAAACATTGCGTACCGGTGAGGAAGGGGCGTATGGCACTTCCTACGCCGGTTTCCCTTTATAAATCACAATCGACTCGAAATGCGGTGCAGCTTTTGCGGGCTTCACGTAACGCCCATATTTGCCTATAAATAGTCAAAGAAACGCCCTTTCATTCATTCATTTTGACTGACTGCATGAAGAAGGTAGCAGAAAATGACGACAGAACAGCTAAAAAAACCATCTCACACCGTGTCAGATTTTGGTTATTTTGGGGAGGTCGAGATAAATCATATTGTTTGGTGGATGCAGTTTGAACCAGAGTAGCAGCATGGAGGTCGGATCGTCACCAAAATAAATAAATAAGTGGTCCGCAAAAGGTTCATGACAAAATAAATACACATAGCCTTCCTCAGGCAGTTTGTTTGTACCGGGGAAAGGAGACACCCCCTTGATGATAAACTGTAAGAAATGATCGGGGGATCCCTCCGGAGTGGAGTCATGACGACTTGATCTGAATTATTTGTTTGTATTTGGTGGTTTGTGTCCCAGCAGCAGCCTGTGCATCTCAACCCCCCCAGTTAAAGGAAATACAACTAATGTGTTGTGTTATATTAGCTGTACAATTTACGTGTTCTGGTGTTCTTAGTTTCCATACCTCCTGTGTTTTACGATCAAGTCTTAGCAAACGGCATAAAACATGATTAAACGTGTTAGTATATAAAACCATGCTCGTATACAACCTATAGAAATGCAAAACGGCATCAGTTTAGACGTAATTCTGTCCTCCTGCTTACCGCATCATTTATGGGAAAACATTTCATAACATTAACACAACATATTCGAGGTGGTTTTAAATAACATATCTGTATTTATTTATTTCTCCCAGTTATGTTTTTGTGTGCACTGAGGAGTCTCAAACAGGCGTTTGTTAAATCATTTTAAGATTGGCTTTAATCAATGTTTGAAAATGAATTCTTCATATATGATAAATGAGAGGTAACATTTTCTTTATGGTATTATTTCCACATATTTCTCTCCATTCTTCCTTCTGCCAACGGTGTCGCAGTTTCTCGTCTCTCCCGTGTTTGTGCTTAGTGCGTACGCATGGGTTAGAGTTTGCGTGGAGGACCGCACGTTTTCCTGTCAAGTTAGTATTTTATAAATCGCAAACATTGCGTAGAAACTGGCGTACGCCATTTGTTGAGCATATATCCCTTTTATAAATGAGGCCCCAGGGCTTCGCTGCATGTTTTTAATAATAATTAAGGGATATTTTCTGGTAATTATATAATCTCAATTAAATCATCTCCTTTTGTTTTCTTGTGATTATGAAAAAAGGAAGTATTGAAAAATAAGAGCTCTATTTTATTTATCTCTAGTGGTGAATATATTTTCGAGGTCTTGGTTTATTCCATGGCTCTTCAGAAAGTCCTTCTTAATGACGTAGGGATGCACATGGATTTATTTCAAGTGAAATTTGAACAGCGAGATACTAAACCGTTCTCCCGTCCCTCCGCAGGCAGCTAACCCGGGCTGTGCTCTGGACGACTTTGTGCGCTGGTACTCTCCTAGAGATTACGTGGAGGAGGAGGTGGAGGATGAGAAGGGGAACATGGTTCTGAAAGGCATGATGAGTTCCAGGATGATGATCCCAGGAAACATGTGGGTGGAGGCCTGGGAGTCCGCCAGGGTGACCCCTGCCCGCCGCCAGAGGAGACTGTTCGACGACACCAAGGAGGCCGAGAAGGTCATTTACACAATTCAACTGACGTAGCAGATGAATGTGTGATATATATACCTGGCTGCTAAATCCTAAGAACTGTTATAGGATGTGTATTTTTATTTTATTTTGTAACTGTTTATTTTTTATTATATCATAACTTAGTACTTTTTTTTAATGCATGTCACATATTTAACATATGTAACATTAAGCTGTCTGTGGCTGTTTTTCCTGCTGTAACTACACAAATGTCTCCTCCGTGGGACTAACAAAGGGATTCTGATTCTGACTCTGAATGTGAGAGTAATCCTGGTTTTGGCTTGTCTTTTCAGGTTCTTCACTATTTGGCTGTGCAGAAACCTGCTGACGTGACTCAAAATCTCCTGCCGTGCATACTCCATGCTGCTATTCTGAAGTTGAAGGAAGAAGGTGAGTTAGGCTGTGTAATGACATCAGTGACAGTAAACTCTAGGGGCTAAATCACCTCAATATTATCAACACATAATAATACATCAGAAGCTATTAAACATCAAGGTGTGACAATCAGGATTTTAACCAAATTCTTACAAAGCCTTGGATTGTAGAAGGATATTTACATGGAAGACTTAGAATACATTCCACCAAAGCAATGAGCCCTTCACAAGAAGGAGTCATCTCAGTACATCTTAAGGGTCCGAGTTAGTAGGGAGAAAACTGCTGTGTCAGACAGTGAGATGAAAACTCTGTATTATTATTATTATTATTATTATTATTATTGGTATTTTAATTGAATACACTGTTAAGATATTGATCATAGCAGCTTTAAAAAATAAGTACAATGTTAAACTTTCTGTATGAGCCTAATATAGTTGACTGATGAAGTGTTCATCCATTGTGTGAATCACAACCAAAGATGTAGGCATGTCGGTGGAACATTTTTGCTACAAGGCCATTTGTACTGCCATCAAGTAGCTTCCAAGTTTCCAAAACAACAAGAACAAAGCTCTTTTTTTTTTACAATGTTCTATTAGTATGATTATGTACACCTGTTGTTGGAAAGGGGTCAGATGTTGTTTCTTATGTACAGTGGGGCAAAAAAGTATTTAGTCAGCCACCAATTGTGCAAGTTGTCCCAATTAAAAAGATGAGAGAGGCCTGTAATTTTCATGCTAGGTATACCTCAACTATGAGAGACAAAGTGAGAAAAAAAAAATCCAGAAAATTACATTGTCTGATTTTTAAAGAATTTATTTGCAAATTATGGTGGAAAATAAGTATTTGGTCAATAACAAAAGTTCATCTCAATACTTTGTCATTGCCAACAAAGGGTATATAACAGAGGTCAAACGTTTTCTGTAAGTCTTCACAAGGTTTTCACACACTGTTGCTGGTATTTTGGCCCATTCCTCCATGCAGATCTCCTCTAGAGCAGTGATGTTTTGGGGCTGTCGCTGGGCAACACAGACTTTCAACTCCCTCCAAAGATTTTCTATGGGGTTGAGATCTGGAGACTGGCTAGGCCACTCCAGGACCTTGAAATGCTTCTTACGAAGCCACTCCTTCGTTGCCCGGGCGGTGTGTTTGGGAACATTGTCATGCTGAAAGACCCAGCCACGTTTCATCTTCAACGCCCTTGCTGATTGAAGGAGGTTGTCACTCAAAATCTCACGATACATGGCCCCATTCATTCTTTCCTTTACACGGATCAGTCGTCCTGGTCCCTTTGCAGAAAAACAGCCCCAAAGCAGGATGTTTCCACCCCCATGTTTCACAGTAGGTATGGTGTTCTTTGGATGCAACTCAGCATTCTTTCTCCTCCAAACACGTCTAGTTGAGTTTTTACCAAAAAGTTCTATTTTGATTTCATCTGACCATATGACATTCTCCCAATCCTCTTCTGGATCATCTAAATGCTCTCTAGCAAACTTCAGACGGGCCTGGACATGTACTGGCTTAAGCAGGGGGACACGTCTGGCACTGCAGGATTTGAGTCCCTGGCGGCGTAGTGTGTTACTGATGGTAGCCTTTGTTACTTTGGTCCCAGCTCTCTGCAGGTCATTGACTAGGTCCCCCCGTGTGGTTCTGGGATTTTTGCTCACCGTTCTTGTGATCCTTTTGACCCCACAGGGTGAGATCTTGCGTGGAGCCCCAGATCGAGGGAGATTATCAGTGGTCTTGTATGTCTTCCATTTTCTAATAATTGCTCCCACAGTTGATTTCTTCACACCAAGCTGCTTACCTATTGCAGATTCAGTCTTCCCAGCCTGGTGCAGGTCTACAATTTTGTTTCTGGTGTCCTTTGACAGCTCTTTGGTCTTGGCCATAGTGGAGTTTGGAGTTTGACTGTTTGAGGTTGTGGACAGGTGTCTTTTATACTGATAACGAGTTCAAACAGGTGCCATTAATACAGTTAACAAGTGGAGGACAGAGGAGGCTCTTAAAGAAGAAGTTACAGGTCTGTGAGAGCCAGAAATCTTGTTTGTTTGTTGGTGACCAAATACTTATTTTCCACCATAATTTGCAAATAAATTCTTTAAAAATCAGACAATGTGATTTTCTGGATTTATTTTTTCTCATTTTGTCTCTCATAGTTGAGGTATACCTAGGATGAAAATTACAGGCCTCTCATCTTTTTAAGTGGGAGAACTTGCACAATTGGTGGCTGACTAAATACATTTTTGCCCCACTGTAACAGTGTTTGCCTCTCGATTCAAGAATAACACAAATGTAATGTATGAATGCTGTCAACCGTGAGTAGCAACAAAGACTGGAAATGTGAAAGTAATCCAAATGGCTCCTCTTTAAGAACGGGATTGAGTGTGTGGGACACAAACATTGCGGGGACAGCATAGGGACTGTGGAGGGAACATTCCATATTTTCCTTCTTAAATAAATTGCCTGCTAACTATTACTATAACAAACCTTGCTATTTTTTTCTTTTCCCTTTCTCCCTCTCTCCACTTAATCCTCTAACTCACAGAGTCAGTGGAAGACATCCCATCAGTGAAAAAAAGCATCCAGCAGGCGATCAGTCAGGCCAGCAAGCTGCTGCACACCCTCAGCCACGACTACAAGAAGCTGGAGGTGAGAGACAGGATGAGAAGTAACTTCACAAGCTGGTCATCTGACCAGGATTTAGAGAATGATAAGCACTGGGAAAGTTGGCTGTGCAATAATATGAGATTAATAATCATTAGAGAAATGTCAGTGTCAATTTAAAGCTGTTTTGATGGCAAAACACACACGTTTCAGCTTTTCTCACTGAAACGTGATGTCATATGATTCTCTGAAGAATAGTGTAGGTGTTATCAATGTGGCAGCGTACTCTGAGAAAAATATTAGTTAGGTGCATTACTAAATCATTTATCATTCAATACTCAATCCTAGACATATTAAGATTAGAATAGTATAACATGAAATAACTATATACAGTTGTTTCAACACACTCCATTTCTTTTATACAGTTGAAGAAAAGCTAGGAAAACCCAGACCCAGATGGTATTGTGGGAACTGTGACCCCTCTGGCATTTGGAGCTAGTTTACCTATTTAAGAAAAACAATCACCTTTTCTTTGATGAACCCAAGAGTGAAACTAAGCTCCAAACCACAAAGTGAAGAAGCACACAAGTTTAGAGACCTTCTCTCCAATTGAGAACTTTCAGTTCCTTAATACTTGCTTACAAATCCATATGAAGAGAAATACATCATTGAAAAACCCTTGTAATCTGCACTGACAATTGTAACAGCCATGTTTCTGGGTTTGCCTCTGAACAGTCGGATCTCCTTGCTCATTGTTGGATCATTTATGCATGATCGCAGTGGAACCTAGCTTAGCATACTCTTACCCCGGGATTCCACCGGGTCCGTCTGCGCCGCGGTTTTGTTCAGACCTTCTACAGCGTCATACCCCACCGGGCGCGTTTCGGAAGCGGAGCGTCTTGCGTGCCGGCTCACAGTTTTTGTTGATTTGGGCATATTTCCTGGACAGGCTACTTTGTACAGACAAAATTAATAATAATTGTTATAGTCCAGTTATAAACGACATGAATCAAAGATGTGTTGCTGTATTTAGTGGCAAAAAAAAAATGCATTCATCATCATAATTATTATATAATTTACACAGTGCCTGTAAACCGGAGGAGAACGTTGGCATTTCTCCTCCTACTTGAAAGAGTACGGAGGGATAGGGTCTGCAAAATTACTTTATTTTGGGGATTGACTGTATGCTCAAAGCGGTCCACTTCCTGCCAGGTGCCTCTGCAACGCCTCACGCCTCGCGTCAAAAATAGACCAGCCGCCTATTTTTAGCGGAGCCCAGCGCCGAGACGCTTCTGGTACTCTTCTGGTACTCTTCTGGAACTCTTCTGGGACTCTTCTGGGACTCTTCTGGGACTCTTCTGGGACTCTTCTGGGACTCTTCTGGGCCGTAACGCGGAGCGTCTGGTGGAATAGCACCCATTGACTAGAGTGGCCGCGACCGCTGTGAACGCCGCGGCGCAGACGGACCCGGTAGAATACAGGGGTTAAGCTGCCTTCACATGATATGAGATTTGTTCTTGGCTCACCACAAGGTATGGCACAGAGCCTTGGGGTGGCAGCTAGTTAGCTTTGTTTCTATGGTTATGTCCCCTGCTTAATACAGCTGTATTCTAATTGGTTGTGCTTTGTATGGTCAGCATGATGAATTGTATTACAAATTGCCTTATAGTTAGTTAAGTTCCATTGCCTTTGTCCTTCCTGCTCCTGTTCTCACAGCTCATTGGCTCTCTCCTATCTGCAGGACTTCATTAACCAGCTGATGGCTCTGGAGACAGCCATCACTCAGGCTCGGTCTCTGAAGGCCAAGTTTGCCACTTGTGAGGGCGGGACGGCAGAGGACACAGAAGAGCTAGAGAAGTAAGTTACACATGGTTTTATTTGAGCAGCGTGTCAGAAATAGACACAGAGAAAGACATTCTGTACAACTGTGAGGTGTTGTGACGCCAAACAGGGCCTCAAATGTAAACCATACAAATCTGTAAAGTTTTGTGACATCATCTTACACAGTTAGTTGTGACAAAATCTGTCAAAAGACCTAAACAGATGGTATTGCTGCTCTGTAGGACCACATTTTGAGAACTAAATATGTTGAGGCATCTCTTAGCTTCGATGCGCCACAAACCTGGAACTATCTCTTGTGAATTGTCTTTTTGTTTGTTTTCTTGTTCATTATAATCTGTTAATCTGTTAATGCCTATGTTAAGCACTTTGAATTGCCTTTGTGATTGTATAAATAAATAACCTGAACCAGTGCCACTGAAGTCATGTTTAACTTCCTGCTCCAGGTTTGTGAGCTCTCTCCTGGAGGATCCAGAGGTGGTGGTGCTGGGGGCTGGGCAGGGGCCGGCCGGCAGCATCATCCACAGGCTGTTCATCAACTCTCAGAGGGTAAGACCCCCCCTCTCCCCCTGGTTGTCTCATTATATGGTGGTGGTACTTCAGTGTATTGTTTCATGTGTTTTCTCACTGTGATGTTGTTAAGTAGCTTTTTGAGGTAATGGGCAACCAGCGTTTCCTCAGATCTTCACACATGATTTTTTTTTATACATTTCCTGTATTCGAATGTATTTTTTCTGTGTCTTTTCCTGCTGCTTACGTGAAGCTGGCTGACTTCACCAGTGACGAGGTAACCATAGCAACGAGACTTCCTGTAAACCTCTACCCCTCAACAGTCCCTGAGTAACACAGAAATATACAAACATGCCTGGTCTCCAGATTATTCTTTTAACTCATTTGACTAATTCATACCTCCAATAGAGTTGTGCAGGAATGAGTCCTAAAACCTGGACATTAGTGAGTATTATTTACAAGATCTGTGATTAACACAAGCTGAAGAGATTTCCAGGTTTTGTTCTACGACATATAATCAGTAAATACCCCACCCCACATTACCATCGCTAAGCCAAAGGCTACAAATGTTTAGCATTGAGCGTTCCCTTGTCTCATTTGGTCGTTTTTATGACACAAAGAAGTTTCAGGCATTCACCTGCGGGGGATTTCCTGACTTATTTCATGTTGTAGAACTGGGGTTACGTACTGTAAACCAGCTTCTATGAGTATAGGCGCAGCCCTCTAAGGCTATCGCTATTGGGTAATCCCTCCTGCACGTGTGCAGCACTGACTTAATCCACGCCCACCTATGACGTGGGCCCCACCTCCGGGCTCACTTCCGTATAAATAGGAAGTAGGCCCTACCATCTACTCCCACGCAAACAGCTTTTCTTCAGCTATTCGCGGAGCCAGTGGGGCCCGACCCTTAGAGGGCTGCGCCTATACTCATAGAAGCTGGGTTACACAGTGATGCAAATTAGTCGCTTTTCGGCGCCTCCCGCTTTTTTAACGCTGCTTTGGGTGACTTAAGTAATTCGTGGAGAACCGAAGAGTTTTCGTTTTTGGGGGGGGGGGGGGGTCCGTCCGTTAGTCCGTCCGACTGACTGATTGACTCACTTCAAAAAAGAAGAAGAAATCTAGATCGCAAAATAATTAAACAAGCGAGTGCCTGTTTTTCCTGGCCAAGGACAGGTTCCTTGAACACAACACGAGCGTAACGTGTCTTCACGTAGTTATGTCCTCGTCTGAAAGGAGTATAGACTAGACTAGAGTTTGCTCTTCAAATATTGCAGTACCCATAAGGAGCCGTACACATGCCGCAGTGTTTGCGTGGCTGTGTCTTTAGTTGTAAGCACAGTGGCGATATGTTGGTATTAGCATCTGGTTAGCTAGCTATGCTAACAAATTTAAAGAGCTTTTCTACAACCAGGTGGAAGAGAGCTCTCTCCTGAGAGGCTCAAATAACCTCAGCTCAGTGAGGTTATGGCACACCTTGATATGATCATTATAATTACTTATGAGACATTGGAGACTAAATGAAAAACAGGTATAAAATACTATATGACAGTAACAAAAAAGTTGTTGAAAATAACAAGAATAGAGTTTAAAAGGGGAGTGATTTGTAAAATATCCCAAAAGAAAAATCTGCTTACAGTTCTGTTTCAAATCGGTGTTGAAAGATGTACCCATCCTCATGTTGCTCTCAAAGTGCACCAGATTGATGCTTTTAACTTCAATATTTAAAACAAAATCTTCCCGGGGGAGCATGCCCCCGGACCCCCCTAGAGGAGGTTAGGTCCCCCCCACTTAAATCATGTTCACATGGATACTAAATACATTTGAACACATCTTGTGTCCATATCTTTCTGTTTTGGTGGTCATGCCACACTGTGCACATGCATGCATGCGCGAGTCATGGCAACTTATCTGGATTAAGAGGTTGCTTTTTCTTTGAGCAGCATGAAAGAAAAGCCAAATGAATTGGCTGTGATTTTAGTTTTTTTAAGCAGAGGTTGAGTTCAATCATTTGTACGGCCCTCGGAGGTTTCCCACCCCTGCTGTAAGTAATAATAAAAACCCTTGATTTATAACTTAACATCTCTGTCTCCTATTGATCTGAGTATATTATAAAGAATAGTCAGTTAATTGAAGCATTATAGCACAGGCCTTTGTCAGATGGTATATTACGCAGTTTTTTTCCTGCTTCGAATAGTTCTCTCTTTTTTCACCATACCTGTGTTTGCATCACTGGTTACAGTACGTAACCCCAGTTCTATATCGTATAAGGCTTCGCCCTCTAAGGCTATCGCTATTGGGTTAAGGGCGAAGCAGGATGTATTCTACGCCCCACTGATTCCGTCCGTTACCAGAAGCACAAAACACACCTACTTAGTTAATAACCCATGTCCATTTCGTCTTGCGTAAATGGAGCATCAAATTCCCAGGGAATATAGCATTTAAAAAATGAATATTCTCCATCAGGGAACGAGGGTAGGCTTACTTAGGCTACCTGTCGTTTATAAAAGATAGAGACCGAGTCTCATTAAATAAAACGATCAAGAGAGGGGAAAAAGGGCAGCTTTCTAAGTGCCTACAGGCAGGAGAGAGGGCACGCAATTAAAAACCCCGACATTACTCATTCTGACAGGCTATTCTGTACTGAATGTGTCAGAGAGGAATGGGAGACATCCCTCAAATAAAAACGAATAAAAGAACGGGGTGAAGACCAAGATGCAGCAGTGCAAATGTCTTCCACTGTCATTCCTCTGTGCAACGCCGTAGAGGTTGAAACTCCCCTGGTGCTGTGCGCTTTAATGTTCTCCGGGGGATCCAACCCAGCGGAGACATACGCCTGTGACACTGCCTCACACAGCCAGTGTGACAGGCGCTGTGCAGATAGAGGCTGCCCTAATGAGCGCTCTCTATAATGCACAAACAGACGCTGGGATTTGCGTAAAGCAGCCGTGCGTGCAATATAGCCTGCCAGCGCGCGCACGGGACAGAGGAGATGAAATGTGGCTTCTTCCTCCGATGTGTGAGGAGGGGGAAAGAAGCCCTTCAAGGTTATCACTCTTGATCTAAAAGAGCTTGTGATCACCTTTGGCATAAACGCCGGGTTCGGGCGCAATACAGCTGAGCTGCCATCTCCTTGGATCTGGAGACATGACGGAGCCACCGAGAGAGCAGACAAGTCACTCACCCTTTTAGTCAGAGCTAAGAGCAGAGCTACTTTGGCTGACAAAAACTTCAGGGGAACCTGATATAAAGGTTCAAAAGGAGCTTTACCCAGTGCGCGCAGCACTACAGCCAAATCCCATTGAGGCGCTAAAGCGTGTGACACCGGTCTGAGTCTCTGTATTCCTCGTAGGAAACGTTTTGTCAGAGGGTGACTAAACACCTTGCTGATCTCAAAACCTACGTGGCATGAGGAAATGGCAGCCGCATATGTTTTTATCGTGCTATAGGCCAAATTCCTGTCCAGCAACAGCTGATGAATGACAGCACGTGAGGCAGGGGACACGTAACGGGGTCCAAGCCTTTCCCTACACACCAACGCTGGAACGCTGTCCATTTGGCTGTGTAAGACGCCCTGGTGGACGTGGCCCTAGACCCCTGAATAGTACTCACAACATCTTGAGGGAGGCCAAGCCTCTCTAATTGTTCCCGCTCAGGGGCCATGCCCACAAACGTTGGCCTAACATTGGCTGACTGCTGATCGCTCCCTCCACCTGGGAGAGAGCATCCCCCCGCCACGGAATTTCCCACGGTCTCCCTGACAGCATCCGCTGTATGCAGGGAAACCAGGACGCTCCCGTGCGCTCCGGGGCTATTAAGACCGCTATCAGTCGCTCCTCCTGCACTCGGTCCAGGAACCGAGGGATCAGAGGGACTGGTGGGAAAGCGTACAGTAACACCCTGGGCCAAGGTCTGTGCGAGAACGCGTCCACCCCCAGAGGGGGGTGATCCTGCCTTCTCAGGGAAAACCAGAGAGCACATTGCGCATTCCCGCATGCAGCGAACAGATCCACCTCCGCTCTCCCGAACCTGCTCCACACCTGGGAGACCAGCTTGGGGTGGAGGCTCCAGTCCCCTTGTCGAGGACCTCCTCTGGACATGAGGTCTGCCCCTCTGTTCAGCTCGCCGGGAATATATACTGCTCTGACAGAGAGTACGTGTGTGTCCGCCCAGCACAACAGCCTCCTGGCTGTATCCAGCAGCTGCGCTGATCGTACACCTACCTGATGATTTATGTATGCTGCCGCTGCCTTGTTGTCCGTTCGAATCAACACATGATGATTCCACAGCAACGGGGTGAAGTGCCGGATTACTCTCCATATGGCGAGTAATTCCAGCACGTTTATATGAAGGGACATGTGAGGCGGCCACTGTCCCCTCACTGCCTGCGACATGCATGTTCCCCCCCACCCTGAGAGCGATGCGTCTGTAAACACCGAGGTGTGTGACGTCACTCTGCAGAGGGGAACCCCCACTGACAGGACGTGGGGATTTTTCCAGTAGGTCAGATCTAAACCTACGGACAGAGGAATGCACACCATGCGTCTCTTCTGACGCACGGGGTCGATGCGCAGGCGAATAAACCACCTCTGAAGTCTCCTCATGTGAAGGAGACCCAGGGGAATCACCACGTGACCAGCTGAAAAAGTGCGTGCAGCCAGAGAATATCCGAACGGCAGTCGATTGAAATGGTAAGCTATTCCCTGGAATGAGAAACGCAGGGATTACCTGGGTTTTGGGATGATGGTTATGTGGAAGTAAGTATCCTTCAGGTCTATGGAGGTGCACCAATCTCCCTGGTGAACACACTCCATTACCTGTTTGATTGTCAGCCTATGAAACGGTCTTTTCATTATCACCCTGTTGAATGCTGACAGATCTAGGATGGGTCTAATCCCCCCAGTCTTTTTCGGGATAAGAAAATAACGGGAGAAAAACCCCCGATTTTCTTTCCCCTGAGGAACCCTGGAAAATGCTTTCTTTAACAGGAGTCTCCACAGCTCTGACTGGAGCGCAAGACACTGTTTTTGGGATGACAGGAGCGTTTTCTGAATCCCCTCGAACTGCGGGGGGGGGGGGGGGTAAGGCAAATTGCAGAGAGTACCCTCTGCTGATCAGCCTGCTCATCCATCCGTCCATTAAACATAGCCGCCTCCACTCTGAGCACCGCTCTGAGAGCGGACGTACCTGTTTTTGTTGTGCTGTGGTAGTCATGGTGACAAGCCATGCCAGAGCCCTTGCCGCCGTTGCCCGTGAAGCAACCCAAGGGGGGCCCCGCCCTAAAGGGCTTTGAAGGGGTCTCCACACGCTGCATCACACACCGGCTCTCATCCTGTTTCTGTTTAGGAGAAGGCTCATAAACAGGACCTTCAGGCGGGTTTATGCTCCAACTCGTGGAGGTGTGTGCAGTGCTATTCACCTCGTGCGTAATAGCCGTGCTATGCTTAATACGACTGTGTGTAGGCACAACTGGGACTGAGAAAAAACCGCACTGCTTGTTAGCCGAAAGGATAGAAGCAGCCAATTTAAATGTCAAGCCCTGCTGTCTTTTAACCGACTGGTTAAATACCGCAGGCTTATACAGCGAGCCTTGCTGTTTTCTAACCGACAGATTAGAAACAGCTGGCTCAAACGGCGAGTCCCTCTGTCTATTACCCGAAAAGGAAAAAACAGATGGAATATGCAACAAGTCCCGCTGCCTTTTAACCAATAGATTAATGGCAGCCGGCCTGACTAGTGTGGGGGACATGTGAGACACAGTTGCTACAGACACACTGTTGAGATTTGAATCATTTTTATTAACAATCCTCTCTTCCCACATAACCCCCCCAAAGAGTCATCTTCGGTTCTGTTTCCTCGGAGGTTCTCTCGGAGGAGCAGACCAGGAGCGGGGGTTCTTCCTTCCCCTCCGACTCGACGCCTGCAGATCCTCTCTCTGTGGCGGAGGAGCGGAGACCTGGGACGGAGCCCCTGCAGCTGCCGAAGGGCGATTCTGATGCCGTTGCTGTTCTCGCCGTTGCCCGCGCTGCCCCCGCTGAGACTGTTGCGGGGGCTGCGGGTGCTGTCGTTGCTGTCGCTGCTGTTGCTGAGGACGTTTGTCCTGAAGCCAGCTAGCTTGACGCCTTATGTCGTCTGCCTGCTACGCGGCAGACTTCATAGACTCCACCATGGTGTTGAATTGTGGCCCAAACAGTCCGTCCGGACTGACTGGAGCCTCCAGCAGCTCCTTTCCTGCACCCTCCGGTATATTCCCCTGCTGGAGCCAGAGGTACCGTTGAACCTGTGTCGCCCATGTTGCAATCCGCGCCTGCGAGACTGCGACTGCTGCGCACAGGGTAAGTGCAGTACTAGCCGCCTTACCTATCTCCTCAGCCTCCACTGAGGACATAGTTTTTGACTGTTCGGATATTTCCACCATGGAGTTTGATAGCAACGCTATATTGTTAGCCGCCGCCGACGCCTGGAACGCACACTGATGCATGCGGTCAGTCTGTCGGGCAACAAACCGATCTTTGGTGGCAGCCAACATGGGTTGCCGTCCGGAAACCGTGCTAGCCTGCCTAGCCCCAAAGAATGCCGTGAGGTTCGGCTCTAGAGGAGGCACGGTCGGGAAACTCACGTCCGTGAATCCCTCCACTCTCGTGAGGGGCACGTATGTCCCTATCGGAGCTTTCATTGCTCCAGGGTCCCTCGCTGCCCCCTCCTGGTACTTCCTTATGGCCGGGAAGCGTGGCCAGATCGGGTCACTCCTAACCCTGTGCACCCGGGAGAACGTCCCGGATATATCATACGGCGGTGAGCTCTCCTGAGCTAGGGGAACGGGGAGATTTCTCCAGGCGGCCGCCTTAGATATAATCTCCGGAAGTTCTAGGAGGATCCCGCCAATTGATGGCAACGCCGTGGCGTCGGAGATAGGGATCGCTGGATCGTATACCGGCCCTGCACCGGGCCCCATACCTGTCTCCTCCGTCCGGAGGGGAGAGATGATGGGGGAATCACCCGGTGATCCCTGAATGGAGGGGACGTAGTCGTCCGACTCGCGCCCTCCACTCGGATCCAGGAAGTCAAGGACTTTGTCCCCGAAGTACTCCTCCTGCCAATCGTCCTCAGCGGCCGCAGCAGCGAGAGCGTCCGCTCTCTGCTGTCTGAGGGCCAGCGGGAGACGGGCACAATGCGAGCAAGACACCCCGGGATTGAGAGCAGCGTTCGCATGCTCTAATCCCAGGCAGGACTCACACTGTGAGTGCCTGTCAAAACTCATAATGTAGCCCGTTCCGCATACGAGGCAATCCCTGACACAGCCTTGACTTTCCTGTCCAGTCTCCATTTTACCGGAAAACAGAAACTTTTTAGGAGGAATGCTTTCTTTTCGGTAAGTAGCTCTTAACAGAACTGTTTTTGCCTGACAATGCTTCTGCAACGGGGTGCTGAAGAAAAGTGGGAGTAGATGGTAGGGCCTACTTCCTATTTATACGGAAGTGAGCCCAGAGGTGGGGCCCACGTCATAGGTGGGCGTGGATTAAGTCTGGCAGTGCTGCACACGTGCAGGAGGGATTACCCAATAGCGATAGCCTTAGAGGGCGAAGCCTTATACGATATAGAACAACACATGTAAATCTCTTCAGCTTGTGGTCTAACAGACTTTATTGACTTTGAGACAAGGAAACATGAAGTGGTCAAAGGCAGACTCATTTCCATGTTTTAGGACTCATTACTGAACAAAACACAACTGGCGATACATGCCAAACGAAAGCTATCATCGACAGCGTTATGATGAGATCCTGGGTTAGATTTTGATACAGAAAACAGTCATATACATATGTACAGTATATTCCAAAGATGAATGTCATTGTGCACCGTTAAAGGAGGGGTAGAATGTAATCTTACTAAGACTGTGCCCTCATTTTAGTCTCTAAAGTGAATCTTTGTTCCTGACTCATGGAGTTCAACCTGATGTGTCCTTTAATCGTGATGGAATTGTTCTATTCAATGTAGAATAATTCAGTGGCACCAGTTACATGTTTGCCACAGATGGGTGATGAAGCTTACATGAGTGTGTTTACCTACTGTATAAACTGGTGTACCAGGCTGCAAACTACACACACCTCCACACCCTTCCTCTGCGGGTTAGTAACATTTACCTTCCCCCCCAAAGGCTGCTCTCCTGTCCCCGATGGAGGATGAATTTGGGCTAGAGAAGAAGCCGGGCGGAGGCAGCAACAAGGTGCCGGACTTCCCCCCCCCGGCGGGGCGGGAGATCCTGCTGCGGACCTGCGTCCCCCGCCCGGCCCCCTACTCCAAAGCTCTGCCTCAGAGGCTCTTCTGCGTGCTGATGAAGGAGGAGTTCAGGCTGGCGGGGGCCTTCTCCTCAGACACCACCTTCTTCTGAGGCCCCTCTGAAACCATGTGACCCCCTGAAGACAGAGCAGGAGGAGCAGGGACGTCAACAGGATTTACTTTCTCTGTTGCTTGTTTGTGGGGACCATTCCTTGTTCAGTAAATGTTTTATTTAAGCATGACATGTTTGTGCTGGCTAGAGAGTATATCTCGCCAACACTCATGAGCCTTATCAAGAAAGTAGTGAGAATTATTCTCGTTCTCATATTGGTGAAACAGTACACTTTCACCCATGTATTACATTCCAACACATCTCTTATTTCAACTTTGGCTTTTAAAAACACTTCACCAGAGTTTTAGACACAAGATGTCTATTGTAAATGGGCAAAACTTCAAAAACAACAATTCTTTTTAGGGGAGATTTGATGTTTATGAAGGTTCTGAGATGGTATATAATACGTGTTATACTTCTGAGTAACAAGATATAAATAGCTACGTCAGTGTGTGCGCAGTAAGGGTTTAGCTGATAATACATTTAGGCATTTCCAGGTATAAGCATTTGCTAATACCTGTAAATAATGTTGGACAGGAATGCTAGGTAATAATAAATAGGTGCACTCACACATTAATATATCCAACTCTGAAGTACTATTACGTACTTATTTTTAGAAAATAAAGCTTTACTTATCGCAGCCTCAAAAGTGAGCCTTTATTCAAATGAGAAATGGTTGTATTGTCATTCTAACCAATGCTCTGTCAGTGTATTATTAAAGTAACAGTGATGTCCTCTGTGTGTACAGAGCTGTACTGTGTTGCTGGAACAAAGAGCGTCTCACCTAGAAATAAACACTTCTTCTATCTCAGTCACTGACTGGCCGTGTGTATGTACAGAGTTGGAGTTAGCAGAGTCTGGTCGGAGGAGGAGGTCTTTTCTTTTGCAGCATCCACAGCACTTGATTGGCTGTTCAGAGCACCGTTCAGTAAAGGAGTCTCGTAGCTGTTTTTCTCTGACTGGTTCCCCGTTTAGTTTATCGTGTGTACAAGTACGTATAGCTAAACTTATATGTGTGGTTGATGCAGTACACAGTCCTACCGATGGTGTCAAAAAGTATTTTAGCTCATTCAATGTCCATTTATTCTGTTGGGCGCTTTGGGCTCAATTCTTACATGAACAGTGCTATACAAATAAAGTTATTATTATTATTGTATAAAGTACAACAGTCATTCTTGTTTAGTTAAACTATACATACCAATGAATTGTGTGTATCCATGCCAGTTATTCTTTTAACATAAATGATAACTTGGCTGGTTAGCGAGTGACATGTTGATTGTGAGGTAGTGCTCGAAGAAGTTTTAAAATCCTTTGCTTGAAAAAATACCTATAAGAAAATGTAAAAAACATTATTTATGTTTGACAATATGACACCATCAGTGTTGTGTAACTATACCATGGGTCTGTATCATAAAGTGTTACTCTTTGGTTCTCAAGTTGTTGTTTTATTGGTCATTGGTATTTTTCAAAATAAATTGAATACGTTATGCCTAAGAAGACAAATAACATTCGATCACAAAATTACTTTTCTCAGCAGTGTGGGTTCTTGGGTTTGTAAAAGGTCTAAAAGCAGTAAAAGAGATGCGGAAAATCCGTTCAAAAGTTAGAAAATAATTAAGAAAAAATAACAATTAAAAGCCTTTGGTTGAGCCAGGTACAACCTGCTGACACTGCCACACATTATGTTTTCAGCTTTTCATGAATAGAAAACCTACAAGAATACTTTTGGATTGCATCAAACATCAAACAGCGTTCTACTCTCCTCGGTAAATGACAATATTCTTATCGGTCTCGTGGATCTTAATCTCGTACAGCAGGCTGGGCGGCAGCAGCTTCACCATGTGATCCCAGATGTAAACAGCCACGTTCTCAGTGGTGCTGAGTGGACAGAAGAGAGCAGGAATGAGTGTAATGTGAACACCATCTGGGGGAACTAAATGAAACTGAAGAGGAAACTCACCTGACAACTTTGGCAAAGTATGGGACGTCCTTATCCAGGTTTTTATGGTCCAGTGGAATCATGATGACTTCCTGTAGTACAGAATAAATGTCATTCAGTCAGTAAAAAGCCACAGAAGACACTGTTCTGCTGATTATTTCGGTTTTAAGGCCTGCAATGCTACTGTTCTGATTCGCCCCACATTTCTCAACACAGAAACTTAAATGTTTGTATTTGATGTTGCTCTGTGTATGCAAGAAGGGTGAACTGTTTGCTATCACATAAGCCATATCAACTGTTGATAATACTGTATGTCTAACTTGTGATAATGCCCAAAGTTTGTGACAGTGTCAGGAACTGTTAAAAATGCAGCTCGATCATTGAGATATCACGTCGGATGATATAATAAAGTATTCCTTCTTCTGTTCTTACCTCGATGTGCGCCTTCAAGTCTGTCAGGTTCATGACCATCCCGGTGTGAGCATCGATCTGTGGGCGTTCACAGGAGGAGGGTCACACACACATCCAACAGATCGTTTGAGTTGGTCATTTAAATGTTTTGGGGGAAATTGTGATGACTACAAATACATGAAGTGCATCAATTCTGTTCCTCTCTACTGAAGGAAACAAATGATGGTGCAGAAATAAATACTGAATTATACTATGGAATTCTATCTTATTCTTTTTTGAATGATCAGTTACGAAACCTAAAATATTTCTCCAAATATAATTAATATTCAAAATGACAGATGGCTGATGAAGCTTGAAATATCTTTCGAAAAATTTCTCAAAACGTAACACAGCAGTTTGATTTAGTATAACAAAAGATAGATACTGACCTTTCCACGCACTGTTACCTCCACTGTGGACAGACAGGAGGACATTGAGTGACTGGGAATGGCAATGTAAAAGCAAGCAACATTTTTACAATACAAAGAGTGTGACAAACCTTTGTAGTTGTGTCCGTGACCGTTGGGATTGTTGCATTTTCCATAAACTCTTTTATTCTCCTCATCACTCAGGTGAATGCTGGAAAATAAGTTCAAGTAAAAACAAGGAAGGAACATAAGAGAAGTGTTTATAGATGTACCTCGGACACTCAACTTTGGTTATCAATACATTGTTTTAATTCATCTCAAACCATTATCTAGTTCTAGTTTCTCAAGTTGTAGATTTCCAAACCATGCGTTAAGATGCCAACGCTCTGGTGCATTACAGATTCATTAGAATCACAATTAGACCGTTGTTATAACCTCCTGACAGCGCCCGCCCAATATGGCACTGTGTAACTTTACAATAGGGGGGGGGGCGTCCATGCAAATATTGCCATTTCCATTTTTGTATAATATATGGAGCAGCCCTATAAATAAACAAACAGGCTCTATTTATTTAAAGTGCAATAAATATTGTTTCACTTATACATAAAAGTGATAAACAATAGTAATTTCAATATAGTGATAATCATTTTGGCAATAATCATGCAGGATAATGTCTATTCATGGCTACACATGTTCAGAAATCTCGTTTAAATTCCAAATGTAGCCGCTGGGTACCACGGTAAATATTTTTCCTACGTCGCCGACAGCACGTGAAGGCAGCACCAGCAGTTTACGCATGGCTTCAGATAAACTATAAATCCCATAAAACAGAGATATAAAACTGCCAAAGGTTTTGTTCACTTAAAAATGTTTGGCAGTAAACAAGGACGGCTATTGGTAACATTGAACGGTCGCTTTTTGTACACTGTAGACAGGAAACGGACTTCCGTACCGGGAAGCAGTCCTTTAACCGTCGAGTATTCACCATTTCTGTCCTAACATAAAACGGCTACCTTTAATTTAATTAAGAACAACCCTACAACCTGGTCACGCTTCCCAACTTCTATCGGCACAAACCTGTATGTGTATTACCGCGAGATTTAGGTAATATGTATATAACGTATGTATATAATGGTCTGTAAATAAAAACGTAATGACGTAGCTGCTACCTGTGGAGTCGGTGGCAGGCGCTGAAGCTCTGGACTCGGGTGATGTATCCGAGCCGCTCCGCTGCACCGTCGGTCACTGAGGATCCAGCCATGGTCGATATTCTACCTGAGAGAGGCTCTGGAGACTGTTTGCTGAGAGCTGGGATGAGCAGGATGAAAAGGTCCGCTGCTGCTCGAAGCTCCCGCCCCCCGTGACTCAAACTGCCCGGCCATTGGCTTAAAGCAGGGCGTAAAGTAGCTCACATGTCCAAGATAGTTATCAAAACCCCTCAGGCAAACATCAGTCTGGATACAATGCATTCTATTACAACTAAAGAGGAGAGATTGGTTTTATATTAAAGAACATTTGGTAAAATTGTGAGAAAACACTACTCGAATATAGGCTTTATTTTTGCATTTGTGATTCATGACGTCACTGTTTACATCGCTGATTTGCTCCCCAACGGCGTTACAACAACAACAACAACAACAACAACAACAACGGGGGAGTGCGTCGGGTCGATGATCGTGTTGCTTTTAATCATAGGAGATAATGATTAGCAGCTCTATCTGTAGACCCGGCTTGGGAACCAACATGGCAAGCATTGGGTCGCTAGTTTAAATCCCATGGACCAAGTGCAGAGAGTGGGTTGGTGCTCTGCTCTAAGAAAGCGGTTTTCAACCTGTGGACCGCGACCCCCTAGTGGTCCGTGAAGGCAATGCAAGTGGGCCGCCAAATATATTTATACATATATATATTTAACTATAACATATGGGAGATGACATTCCCATCTCAGACAAAAACTAAACTAAAACAGAAGAAATAAAGATAAGTCAGTATGATCACTTCAACATTTCACAAACAAAAATAGGTTCACAACCAAATACCACCAAAAACACAACATGGCAAGCATATTTATTGTTTTTTTAATTGATTTATTATTGCACTCTTCGTTAGAGCTCATTATTTCCCATTTCATGGCGTGTTGAGCCACCCTTTGATTTTTTGTGGCAATCATTTTTTCCAAAATAAATTGTATTTTTAATCTTTAAACTTTAAAATTAAGATTACTCCTTGATTGACTTTTAAAAATATGTATTTTAGCCAGAAGAATAGTTATTAACTGTATGCGGTCTTCAACTAAAAGCCCAAATAAAATATTAAAGGGTTAAATGTAAATTCAATATTTGCCGCCGAATAATTTGCAAAACATTATGTTTTGTGTGGAAACATTTTCATTATTAAGAATTGTTTTTATTTCAACCTCTTTTCCTTTCTCTTCTGTTAACTTCTGTTAGACAGCTATCATACTGAATAAATATGTACTCTGAATGTATGCAAAAATGTATGACATATGGCTGTCTAACAGAAGTTAAATTCATTTCTCACTTATTCTGACAATGTACTTAACCCCAAATAAAAGAACCCAATAAAAAGAGTTGTTAAATAATAGTGAAGTCACGTTGTAATTACAATAACTCATCTCTCTCTCATTTTATTTTTGAGCTTTGCTTAAAGCCACTGTGTCAAGTGTCCATCTTGGGTTGCCGTCCGGACAGTAAAACAGTAAAATAAGTGTCTCCTGTTCACCAAAACATACCCATCTGTTATGGAAAAAGAAAGTATTACAAAAGTATTCTAAAAATCTGAATACTGTAGTGCCGAGAGATAGGGAGTCAGAGGCGGTGCAAGGAAGGTGCAAAAGGGTACTTTATTAGAGAGCAACTAAGGTCATGTTGTCCGGTTGCAGTCTGGGAAGAAGAGAGAGAAGCCAGGAGGGCACACAATATATATAGACCACCATAACATGTCCGTGTGGGAACAATACCCCCAACTGTAGTTCCATGTGTGAATTATGTAACTAATAGGTGGTCACCACACAAGAATTCAAACATGGCAAAAAAAAAAAAAAATCCTCTCGTCCGTGGAGGAAGCACCACAGGGGCCGAGGAAGGTGGGGTTGCAGGTGAGGGCCGGGCCATGGAACGAGCCACGAAACTGTAGTTCCATGTGTGAATTATGTAACTAATAAGTGCTCACCACAATACGTTTTAAGACACGTAACTGTAACTATATTCTGATTACTTTCAGAGCATGTATTCTGTATTCAGTAACTGATTACGTTTACAAAGTAACCCTCCCAACCCTGCCTAGAAGTGATCCTTCATTAGAGTGAAGAGTCTGCTAAGCTTCATGCGGTCCGCAGTACCTGAGCGTGCTCCACTAGCACCCCCCCCCCCTCTGTTAGAGTTTTACTCGCTACAGGGTGTACTTTGAGGGTTTTTGACTCTGGAGACCATTTACATGCATAAAAACCTTCATAACACACAAGGGGACGGGTAACCGGAAAAGCATGACATGGGACCTTTAAAACACAAATGTTCAATCTTTGTATAACATGCAAGGTGAATAATAAAAAAAACTGTTCAATCAACTGTTGGACAATTAAATCCTTATGTACCATCTTCATATTTCCCTAATTATTAACCTTGCTTTAATCAAAACAAGAAAATCTATATTCTTGTAAACTGTTGAGAGATAACATTTTGATGTACAGCAGGGGTGTCCAAACTACGGCCCTGGGGACAAATGCGGCCCGCGAGCCATTTTGAATCGGCCTTCAGCAAATTAAAAAAGTATAATGAAATATGGCCCAGAAATAAAAATTGTTCTTTTCTTATATTGTACTACTTAAATATATATGTACCAATATATTACACAGCAGTATGCATGTGTCAATAAGACAGCTTTTAAAATAAATTCAGTCAATTCATGTTGAAAACATTTTCTAACAAATCTTAGTTGATGAAAAAAAAGCCCAATAACTTATTTCCATAACAAGCTTAAAATAGACCCTTCTTATTTCCCTTTATTATAATCACTCTGAAGCTTCTGTTTTAAGGGATGAGTTGCCAACAACATAAATGAAAGAGAGCTGTGATGTAGGCTGTTTTAAAAAAAAAAAAGCATAGTCATGTATCAAGCCTAATTTATCTACATTTTGCTAATGTATAACTTACGAGGCAATATACCTCTATAAGTGGCCCAGCCCTTTGTATATTTTTCTGTATGTGGCCCTCGGTGAAAAGAGTTTGGACACCCCTGATGTACAGTATAAAAACATTGTACTGTAGATGCTTCAGAATTGGTCGAACTATAAAATATACAATTATTCCAAATAGGAATAATATGGTATAAGTAGCAAAAAGTACCCTTTAGTTAAAAAATGTGTTATAGTAGTAGTCAGATTATTGTAATGCATGATTGTAAAACTGTTGCTTAATTAAGTCAAGCTTTTTTTCATTTGTGTCCTGCTGGATAGTTGAATCTACGTAGAAAAATGCTTCATATTCTTCTGATTATCTTGTTTTTTGTTAGTAAAACTTGAACATTTAATTTTACTGTCAAATAAATGTAGTAGAGCCAAGTGTGCAGTATTCTATCTTAAAGGGAGTAAAGTATGAATAGCAAGACAATAAAAGTAAAAGTACCTCTTAATTGTACACTACAATACTTGAGTTAATGTGTTAATGTAACCTCTTACAGGTTTTCTGATAGCATTTAGCTTTGTCATGTATAAAAGAAAGGACTGGTATAAGGGTGGCTTGTTCACATCTTGTTAAGGTCACATGACAGTTGTTAAGGTCACATGACAGCTTGAGAGTCACGAGTCAATTTAGAAAAATCTCATCAGACAGAATATATTTAAAGACCAAGTTTAGGGGCGGGATTAAAAACAGGATTTCTGTGTTACATTACATTTCATAATAGAAATCTATATATTACAAATAGGGCCGGGACTCGATTAAAAAAATTAATCTAATTAATTAGAGGCTTTGTAATTAATTAATCAAAATTAATCGAATTTTTAATCACATATAAATATTTGACCTGAGAACAGTGAGAAGCTATTTTTTTCACATTGATTTTAGTATACCATTGAATAATGACTGAATACATAAGCTTAAGCAACAAAACATTGTTTATTTTTTTTCAAGGTGGTACTTAACTAAGACCTACAGAAAAGTGCAATTTTTGCCATAAAGTGTAGCAATAGCATATTTAGGAATATAGTACATTTCAGAGATTCAGATAGCCTATAGGTAGGTAGACCTTCTGTAAACTATAACACTTTGTTTTTTAAGTAAAACACAATACTTTCAACTACATTCAAAACAATGGAAACCCTGACTATTAGAAAACATCTCTCTGTTGCTTCAGAGGCCATAACAGACTTTGTTGATTTACCAACAGTTGATTTAAAAAGGGGTGTGGGTCCTTGTACTCCAAGTCGGGCTAACGTCCACGGTAGCTTCCACGCTAGCTTCCACGCTAGCTGCTATATGTTTTGCATTGAGGTGATACTTGAGGCTTGATGTGCTGCGGTGATATGCGAATTCCTTTTTGCATAATTTGCAAACAACCGTGCTCTTATCGACGCTTCCATCCGTCCGTTTTTTAAAACAAAATGTCCCATCCACGGGGCCAACCAAAGCGGTCTCATCAGCTTCTTCGTTCACGTTTGACTATTGTTCACTGTGGTTTGTTGTTGTCTGAAGTCATGAACGTTAGTTGGTGCTCCACTATAATCGGTACCCCTGAAACTCATCCAGTGAGAAACGTTCCGCGGTGTAAAAATAAGTGCGATTAAAATGCGTAATTTTTTTTAACGCGTTAATTTTTGTGTAATTAATTAATCTTAATTAACGCGTTAAAGTCCCGGCCCTAATTACAAAGCATATGAAAATCTTAAATTCTAGTGAAACCATGGCTAATCTTCTAGTTCATCATTAATGCCTCTTGTTAAAAAAAACTAAATGTTGTGTATGCTTTTAATTCAAGTAATACAATTGATGTAATCCAAGAGTACCGGAATTTGCTTATATATTGTGATACTTAGATTAGGTTACAGATTAAAAAAAAATCCAAGGATGATAATGAGGATTATTATTACAACTGTAGGGTCAGTTTACTCAAATTACAAAACACAAAAAGAGTCGCTCCAAGTGGTACGGTATCTAACTATACAAAGCCGGGTAAAGATGTTTTTAAACCGTTGCCTATATTAGGATTAGGAGGGGTTAGCAAAATATGTGTCATATACTGTAGACAGCACCGTTTGTATCATTTTTTATTATG
Source organism: Notothenia rossii (assembly GCF_949606895.1). Classification (NCBI taxonomy): domain Eukaryota; kingdom Metazoa; phylum Chordata; class Actinopteri; order Perciformes; family Nototheniidae; genus Notothenia; species Notothenia rossii. The sequence continues at coordinate 23,357,626 of NC_136910.1, read as the reverse complement.
CTATAACAGTGGTTTTAAGCAATGATACTGCACAAAACCCATGATGTGCTATCTACAGTATGATGCCTGATTAAATAAGACTAGAGCTAATCACAGATTTTTTTATTCTTTAACATGGTTGGTCAAATAACACCAAATGTCTCTGCAATACTCTAGTTCACTGATTGTTGGTGCAATGTACAGTACTTTAAAAAGGTCTGGACATTTACAAGAGTCATTATGAAAAAGAAGATGAAAAGGGCAGTAAAAGGATGGATGGGGAACAGTAGAAATGTTCGCCTATCAAGACAGTCAAAATAAGAATAAAATAATTTTGTTCCAGGTGGAAAATCTAGGACTACTTTGCTAAATACTGTTAAGATTCAAATGAACTCAAGAGATCAATTTGAATGTATAACTTCCCGTTTTTGTTGAGGAGCAACCAACATGTTTTTTCAATGTCATTTAATCTGGCCAGTGGATGTTATACACGCAATAAAAAGTGTATTATCTGAAGGGCAATAAAGAGCAGGGGGAAATTATAACAATCACAATAACAATAAAAGACAATAGTAACATTTAACTGTTGTTTAATTTGTGTACATACATTCCTTTAATACATTTTAAGCTTCATAAGAATAGAAAACTGTAAAACGTGCTGCACATAGAGCCTCTGCATTATCTGCATTATTCACATTCAGACAACAAATACATTGTATTTATATGCACATTTCAATCCAGACATTGTGTCATATGGATATTTATAAATGACCTGACATAGTAAGAGATAACATGATAATTACAACATAAATCTGTGTAAAAATTGCTTAACACTGCTTTTGTATTTGAATAATATGAGGTTTACTGTATGTACAAATACGGCATTCACATTGACATGCTGCTAGTGGGTGTACCTAACTAACAATCCCATTTATAAAGTAATCATAAATTCTTCAACAATCACAATTTTTCTAATCTTCCTGCCCGTCCTAAATCAAACACTTATGCCCAAAATTGATTCTTAAGTCATGTTCAAAACAGGAAATATATAAAGAAAGTCTTAATATCACTTTATAGGGCCTTTAAGTATAGCGTGCAAAGTAAACTGCTCATGGCAACTTCAGTATTTTCACAGAGACCAACTTATTTATTACTAGTGGCAGCTTATGATAAAACAGTCAAATGAACAGTCAAATGAATCAGTGAATTTGCTGAGGAGATATAATGTTTTGCATAAAATTGATACACTTTGAAACAAACATTTGTGCCTCGGACTGATGCAAATGTCCAAAAAAATGCTGAACTTTAACACAACCGCAGAGTCCAAAATGGACAAAGGTATCAGAGCTTTTTACCAGTACGGCATCATCCATTTAATTGACCCTAACCCTCCTCTGTTGACATTTTCTTTTTTAAAGTTGATGATGGTACAATGCATTTCTCAAATAACTACAATGCTAATGTGATATGTCCCATTAGCGACTAAGCTAATGAGTAAGCCAGGAGATGACCCTCAGATGAAATACAATGGTTCAATCCAATAACAACATGTCAAAGGATTGCATTAGTAGTAACCATGCACTAAATCACCACCTATTTAAGGACTTTCTGTTGAAACCAACACGACTCTTTGTGTCCATTATAAGGGGCCATTTTATTTGGAATATATACATGTTATGTACTGTAATGTAAAGAATTATTTAAGGTCTACATTTGAACACAGATTGAATCTAAAGGACATGCCTAAAAGACCCTACTTGGTTTATGTTAGGCGTATGGAAACAAGCACTTACAGTATATTGACTTCCATAACTAAGTTGCAATAAATCAAATTACAACAAACAAACTGACACATAAAATAAACCTCAGGCTTTGGGGTAGTTGCCACCGTGAGTAGTCTATTTTGGAAGATGTTTTGAAAATACTTTCTTCTCACTGTTTATCAGGTGTTTATCCGTAACCTGTCCATGTCAGGTGGCAACCAACACACTAAAGGGGATCAGAACTCACTTTCCTCCAGAATCTCCTCCATGGTCTCCCCATGCGTCATCTCTCCTTCACTACTGGACAGGCTTTTCCTGGTGAGGGACAGAAAGTCCAGTCCTGTTGCGAAACAGCCCATCAGCCCCAGACCGTGAACCTCTCCAGGTCCATGCCTCCCACCTCTTCCTTTCACAGCCACCTGGAGCATGTGTGGATGGGTTGTGGAGCTGCCGCTGCCGCCGTCGTCGTAGGAGTCGCTCTGTCGCGAGCCCTGTGGGCGGCGCCCTCGAGTGCATTTCCAAAGGTGCTTAAGTGGCACACTTTGGAAACAGCTCCTGACCTGGAAGTGGTTGGTGAAAAGGAAAAGCTGCCAGCGCTTCTTCAGTTCAGCTTGGAACTAAATGCCAGAATAAAGAAAAGGGATACATCTTGACAACAATATAATCAATGAAGTCCACAATTTTTTCAAACTCTTGGCTAAAATCTGAAATCTGCTAAATGCTAGCTACTTTAGTTTGGTGCTAGGAAGGTGGCATTCATTGGTTTAATTAGAACTTTTTTGCTGAACATCATACTCTTAAGCCACCAAATAAGCTCACTAGCTATACATTAGTCTCTAACTCTGAAGCATGAGTAAGCGTCACTAACACAAAGTCAATTGTACCATTTATAATATTGAAAGTACTAGTTGATGCAGCTTTAAAGTCTCAAACTAACAAGAAATGAATTGACATGAAACATCACTATACATACAGAAGACATGTACCTCTCCATTAGCAAAACAGTACAGCACAGCAACCACAAAACCCTGAAAAAGGTCAAAAATAACAAATAAATGTAAATCGAGAACAACCGATTATGTAATGTATGTAATCAACTTCACAGGTGTTACCTGAAAGGAGCTGAGGGTGAGGTTGATGAAGTTCCTGGCGTAACGAATTCTGCCCTCAACACATTCGTCTATCAGCAAAGCGAAGACCACCTCATGGATCCCCAGCAGAGGAATAAGTACCATTGTTGCTCTCACCAAGCTGAAGGGAATGAACAAAAATATACATATTACGGTGTGTAAGAGAATAGATTGTCAAAAGGATTCAAGGACATTATCTGTCATATGCAGAATAGCTATAGTGTACTTTTGGCAATGAAGATCTTGCATCTCCTCCAACTTTTTTAAATGTAGTACAGACAAATGATAAGCATAAAGGACACAACAGTATGATGAGATAAAAAATAGCATAACAATTCATAGCAAAAGAGAAAACAGACTTAATAGGATCTGTTAAACATTTAAAATAACTAGCCTGAACCATAAACACATGATACAATATGATACGATATGATACGATATGAGACGACATGATACGATATGATACAATATAATAAGATAAACTTAACATATAATAGTGCAATAAAAGATTGCATAGACTAAAATGGTTTAGGACACATACATGACATGGATAATGTTCATAAAATGTGGCACATGATTCAAAGAGCAAAGGATAAAATGGAAGACAATGTAAAGCTTTGTAAAAGTATCCATTAGCCCTTCTCTCTTTTTGCATGTGAAATGAGGCCAGAGTATAAAGGCGTGACAGTTGAACTTTGCAGTACAGTACATGGCATTAATTGACATTATAACCAGGAAACAACTTAATGTAGGTTTAAAAACACCGTTTAAGAAATAGAGCAAGGCTGGGACAATTACCTGTATCTGTAGTTTGTAAATTTCAGCTGATCTGCTTTCAGCTTGGAGAGCAGCAACATCAGAATCTTGATGAATATGAAAAAAATTACCTGCAAAACACATCCAGGGTAGATTTACATGAAATACATGTGACAAAACTACTTACAAGACAAAAAAATGTAGTCGCTCAATGTGAATGTGAATGTGAAACTCCAAGAAATTAGTAATCAGTCATGCTTGACATTACAACAGCTTCTATATCACGTGCTCTCACAAGACAGAAAGCATTAAATGCAGTGTGAAATTAGAGTGACATTTGCTTAATAGCTGGCACAAAAAGGAACTCACAGGAACAACATGATGGATGTGTAACTAATGAGAACATAATGTACTGTGCTTCTTAGGGAAAGCAAATCAAGGATTGTTTCTAACACTTACCAGTACTGATAATGTAATTGGTCCAGTTATTATCCACCAGAACCATCTGTTCACAATTGACCAGCATCTTGGGAATCAAAGAATAAAAGAAGTTTAACAAGTCAACTAATGAAGAGCATTTTAATGCATGAATTTTGTAAATGTATTGTGATAATTGTGATGATGGGTAATGAAACACTCACCCTGTGTTTTCATAAATAATCTTGACAACGGTCCATGGTGTTACGAACAAAATAGGTGTTCCTGAAAAGTTACAAATGCAAAAGATGCATAACGTTTAATTTCAAACAAACACACATATCTTTGTATTTGTGGTGTTGTGGGGGTACCAGGCCATAGCAGACATTTTGGGGACCCCCCTTTCTTAAGCTTGTAACGACTTTTAAAACCTCAGCTGGTATCCTGGAGTGGACGTTAACAAAGATATCACATCAAAAATATAAATCAGACAAAGTGGAGGACACTTTACCTACACACTTTTCTACACACACATACTCAAAGAAACACACCCAGATGCAGGTTCACATAATAGACTAAAAACAAAATGATTAAAACAATTAATTAATTGTTTACCCCATCCTAGCAGCATGTAATTCTTCAAGATACGTCTCTTGGTCAGTACAGCTGTAAAGAGGAGTGTGTGGAGGAAAATGGCCTCCACCAGCAGCCAGAAGTAGTTACAGGCCACAAAGTATTCCATGCACACTTTGGAGAACTTACACATCAATGCTATCTGTTGAGAAATATTATAGATTAGTGTTCAAAATAGTTTTGGTCTGTTCATTCTTTACTGTAAATATTGACTACAGCTACAATTGAAGTATCTGCTAATAAGGCAGTGCTTTTAATACCGCAGAGCTTGAGTAGGAGTTCCACCCGGGGTCGTCATTCGGTAGCTTGGAATACATCATGTATAATGTGATTTCCTTAGAGATGACGGCCATGGCTCTCAGGATGAATGACACAAACAGATTCATGTGAATGTAGTTCCTGGTACAGTGGAGCTTCCTGGTAAGCAGATACAGTAGCAATTTGAGGAATGCATTGATCCATACTCCCTATGCTGTAACAGAATTACTGAGGGCATATTTCATAGAAATGCTTCCTGTTTATTATAATGTAATTTATAAGGATTGATTATTCTCATATCTCTGTGCCACCCTTTCTAGTGGGTTATCATTGTGCATTTCATCAGTATGTTAAAGCTAGTGGATACAACCCATGTCTTATTTATTGTTTATCAGGACTTGCCTTTACCACATTTTATATATTAAAGTGTATTGTTTTGAACTGTTAAATCTTTCCTGTGGAGTTTCTGATGACTGATAGCACTAAGTGTCCCCACACCTTTAGTTTGTTTATCTTGTTTTGCTTATAATGAACTCTCCTGTCATTTCACATCATGCCTCCTTCTCGGCCTTAAAATCAACTCATTCCCCTAACATGGTTTCCCCAAGCCCATCTCCTCACCTGCAAATCATTCCTCCATCAACCCCACTGCATATATACTAGTTCACTTTCACTTGTTCCATGCCATATTGTCTAAGCTCTATGGCTTCATTTGTTCTTAGTCTGTTTATCTACTCTGCCTGTTTTTGACCCTGCCTGTCCCTATTATTCTGCCTGGTACTTCTTGGACATGTTTGCTTGTTGGATTGATTGATCTCCCGTGTTTGAACCTACCTGTACCTGACAAAGTACTTTGAACTTCCTGAACATTCTGCCTGTTTCATAAGTTTTGGCTGTAGTATGCCTGTATCAGTAAACTTTACACTAAGAAGCTTTTTGGGTTAAGGTATTAAAAAAGCGGGTGCCTGTTCTTTTAGTAATAGTTAAAAGACTGTATTTGCATAGATGTCTTACTACCTTTAAATCCTTCAAAGGGCTTTTACATATACAAGTCAGCATTCACCCATTCAAACACATTTGTCGCTTTGATGATATTTGTATGATGTCCTTGCTTTTTTGCTATATTAGGCATTATTATATTATAAATTATGTGTTCTGTCAATGTTGGTTGTGGATGTTTGATATTATTATAAGCAAATTCCCCTAGGGGCTCAAATATATCATTCATTCATAACCCCTATAGTCCCGAGCACTGACCTCAGCACGCCCATCAGGAGAGTCGCCAGGGTGAGAGAGGACAGGGACAGGGAGTAGCCAATCACAGAGATGAGCCTGAGGGCTGTGTGCCAAATAATTTCTTCCTCCTGGACACACACACACACACACACACACACACACACACACACACACACACACACACACACACACACACACACACACACACACACACACACACACACACACACACACACACACACACACACACACACACACACACACACACACACACACACTTATTTATTTAACCAGGATAGGTCTCATTGAGATTAAAAATCTATTTTTCAAGAGAGTCCTGGCCCAAGAATGGTAACAGCACAGTTTCAGACAATTTTACAGTTACAAACAATTAAAAAACACACAATCACAACACAGTCATACACCAAGTTTAGCCAAAGCATTTACAGACACAGCGGCCTGCTTCGAGGTCAGTTAAAGTTGCTTTGAGTGTTTCTAATGAGACCAGCTCTCTGAGTTTCAGCTCAGTTTGAAGCAGGTTCCAAGCTTGAGGGGCAGTGTAACTGAACGCCCTTTTCCCAAGTTCAGTACGGACCTTTGGTACAGTTAAAAGGAAAAAGTTCTCTGAGCGAAGCCGATAGGATCCAGTGCATTTTTTATTTATGTACATACTTAGATAAGGGGGAAGAGCACCAAGAATAGCCTTATATATAAGGATGTGCCAATGTTTCAGTCTACGCATGGTCAGGGAAGACCATCCAACACGAGTGTATAGATTGCAGTGGTGCGTCAAGGATCTGAGGTTTGTGATGAATCTCAGTGGACCATGGTAGACGGTGTCCAGCGAGTGAAGGCACTGAGAAGATGCATTCATATAAACCACATCTCCATAATCCAGCACAGACAGAAAGGTTGCAGACACTAGTCTCTTTTTGGCCTCATAGGAAAAACAAGACTTGTTTCTAAAGAAAAAACCTAATTTTATTCTTAATTTTTTCAAGAGTTCCACAATGTGTGGTTTAAAAGAGAGCAAATTGTCAATTATAATTCCAAGATACTTATACTGCAACACAGATTCAACCTCCGTCCCCTGCAAGGTGGTGATAGGAGGAAGGTTCAAGACCTTGGCTTTTGCTTTCGAGAACATCATTAGGTTTGTCTTGGCAGGATTTAAAACAAGTTTCAAATCACACATGTTGGATTGTACAATGTTAAAAGCATTCTGGAGCTGACAAAGAGCCTGCTTCGGGGTGGACGCAGAACAATAAATAACTGTATCATCAGCATAAAAATGCAAATTTGCATTCAAAACATTGTTATTAAGACTGTTAATGTAAATAATAAATAACAATGGTCCTAAAACAGATCCCTGTGGCACACCCTTGGATACCGGAAGAGATGTTGAAGTTAAGCCTTCTGCCCGCACACACTGTGATCTGCATGAAAGATAATTCTTGAACCAACAGACAGCCTTACCTGAAAGACCGATACTAACGAGTCTTTGTAACAGTAAGGCATGATCCACTGTGTCAAAAACCTTTGACAAGTCAATAAAAAGTGCTGCGCAATGCTCTCTATTGTCTAAGAAGTAAATAAGATCATTTACTACTTTTAAGGCAACTGTTGTAGTGCTGTGTTTTTTCCTAAAACCAGATTGAAACTCAGATAAAATATTATTTATTGATAAAAACTCTTTCAGTTGGAAATTGACCAGTGATTCCAATACTTTATTTAAAACACATAATTTGGAGATGGGTCTGTAGTTGTTTAGGTGAGTGGGGTCACCCCCTTTTAACAGTGGGAGAACAAAAGCAGATGTCCAAATAAGGGGAATTTCGTTTGTCTCCAAGGACAGATTAAAAAGATAAGCCAAGGGCAAAGCTATAAAATCAGCTGCTAACTTTAAAAAGTACGGCTCCAGGTTGTCAGGACCTGCTGATTTTCTTGGTTCCAAACTTTTCAGGGCTTTATGCACCTCTGAAACTGTTACTGGAATCAAATTAAACGGTTCACCCTCCCAGATACCACCGTCAGAGCGATCAGTGGCTCCTTGAGCTATGTTCAGCGAGGTAAACAGAGAACCAGAAGCAATAAAATGTTCATTAAAACAACCAAGCATTTCTGCCTTATCAGAGATTTCCTTCACAATGCAATCTGGAAGCTCTATAACATTTTTGTTTCCAGTTAATGATTTAATAGTTTTCCAGAATTTAAGGGGATTATTTAGGTTATCTGAAGTTTCAGTTAGGAGATGATCCACTTTGGCATTTCTGATTTTAACGGTAAATGCATTTCGCAGCTGCCTGAAGAGCAGCCAATGTGACTCAAGACCTGTATTCCTGGCTTTTGACCATGCCACATTGCGCTCGTGTAGTAAATCAGAAAGATCTGATGTGAACCATGCATTGTCTCTGCCTTTTTCTCTGTATTCTCTTAAGGGGGCATGCCTATCAACTATTTTAATAAAACCATCATAAAATAATGTCCAGGCAGTTTCAACATCTGCAATGAGATTGATTTTGTCCCAATCAAATAGAAACAGGTCGTGGAAAAAACCCTGCTCTACAAAATGTTTCATATCACGCTTTATGATGATACGGGGTTTTGTCTTAGGGACTTTTGTATTCCGTACCATGGCAATGACACAGTGGTCACTAATGTCATTTGCAAATACAGAAGCAGGGGTGTATTTATGAGAAGCATTTGTAAGGATTAGATCAATTAAGGAGGATTTTTCAGGAGATTTCAGATTGGGTCTAGTGGGACTGCCAACAATCTGAAAGATATTTAAGAAATTGCAGTATGTTTTAACATCATCAGATGCTGGTAGCAGCCAGTTCCAGTTAAGGTCACCCACAATGACAATTTCAGTATAGTTAAGACTGGACAAAAGCTGCATTAAAGATGGTAAAGCTTCGCTGACAGCTGAAGGTGGTCTGTAGCAACCAACAACAGTAATATGGAGCGCTTTTGATACTTCCAAGTCAAGAGCCAAAAGTTCAAATGGTTTTGTCAGTGATTTAGAGAGAATAATTGTTACATGAAACTTCGATTTAACATAGACTGCAACACCTCCACCCTTTTTAGGTCGATCAGTCCTATACACATTATAGCCATCAATGCAAATATCCTTGCTTGAAATTGATTTGGTTAGCCAAGTTTCAGATATCACTATTATATCAGCATCGGTTGAATGTGCCCAAATAAGAATCATATCCATTTTAGCAATCAAACTGCGCACATTCAAATGGATGAGACCAAGACCAGACCTTGATTTAAAATCTGCAGGGGTGTTAAAATTAACACAATATTCTGGTCCAGGGTTAGGTTGCACATTTCCTGAAATCAGCAATAAGAGTACAATTAGACACCTATAGACAGGCCTAGGTGGACTTTTTGACGGCTCTCTCTTAGTGTTTAAACCTAACACAAAATCATGAACATAGCTTGAAGAAATAATAAAGTTGTCTTGTAGAGCCATAAGGCTAATCAGACGGGCCAAGTCCACAGATCCGCACTTGACAGATGCGGGAGAGAGGGAGAGGGGGCTCAACATCGTACCCAGCGGACTGCAAGAGGAGCACGTTCCCCGGCCTGGTAAAACCGGGGTTGGGAGAAATGGACGGGATATTCCGGTCCCGAGGGGACTTACCCCAGTGCTGCTCCAAATTAAAAGGGATAGGACAGCCAAAAGCAGTGACATAATTAAAATCCCGCGAAACGTGGAGAACCCGCCCAAAACAGCAGACTCTTGAGCTCCACGCCACAGGACAAGTTAGTACAGAACAAAATCAGGCTCAATCCCATATAAATCCGTTCCGGGATCTTTCAACCACCCGATCAGCTGGGGACGATGCGTGTCGTGACTTCACATGTAAATAGGAAGCCCGACCCGATGCATCGCTGGTTTAAAAGTAAAAAAACTGGATGTGTAGAGATCGTAACACAGTCAGATACAGATCAGTGCCCAATTAAAAAAGCCAGGAACTTCCCTTTAGGATGAGAAAAAGAATTGGACCCATCAAGATCAACGATGTGTTGTCCGGTTGCCGATTTGAACAGGCTCCAATAGTCCAAGTAGCCGGTATTTACGCCGGTAAGTCACACTACTACATTTACGATTAGGATTTGAGATGTAGCAGTTGAAAAATTGAAAGTGTCCGCCAAACAATTTAGATGTAATCACTCAATCATACAGACATACGGACACAGAACGAGACGTGCTGCCATCTTGGGAATATGGAGGGCATAACAACACCTCTTCAGCATTTTAAGCTATCATTTGCTATACTTGGAGGGAGCAGACACTTTGTATTTTGCTTCCTCCTACTCACCTTTTCTTTGAAGTATGTGTCCTCCTTACAATTTGACTCATCCCTCCAGGGCTCGGAGGAATTCTCCCTCCGTCGCCATCTCCCATTTTCCAAACATTCTCTGTGTGCACTCCTTTGGGTGTCTGCAGGTAATTATAAAACACAATGGTATGCATGCTTTCTTTCTATTTGACCTGTGTTGGAGCACTTTAGTTGTTTTGACCTCATTATAGACAGGGCTCCCATCACTTTTCAAAGAGCCATTTACAATTACCTTTTTCTTGAAATCTTGCAAGCAAAAGTAAAAAACTAATGTGAACTAACTGTATTAAAATATTTCTGTACGATTATGGACAAATAATAACTTTGATTATTGTGATCAATATTGAGGTCATGATTATTTATCGCTTCTGTTCTTTGGTGTAATTGACATACATTATGTATTGCATTTTCACATTTTAATAAAAAGAGCGCTCCTTTCACTACATATTGTGAAAAATCACAGGAATGATTACAGAATTGGATATAAAATCTGTAATCTATAATTATAATTCCCAAATTGAATGGGTATGGTCTCTTCTTGTGTCATTATTTCAAACATCATTGTGGTAAAAAAAAAAGAAGATAATTGCAGAAGGCCTGACTCACTATGTTTTTATTTATTTGTTTTACTTTGTTGTATCTCATGGTGGGACAGCCTGCAGAGAACATGGTGTACTAAGTAATTACAATTTTTAAATGATTTGATCCGTAAGGTAAAGTCAGTTCTCCCTTGAAAAAAGAGAACAATTCAATTCAAAACCTTTATTTATCCAGGTGAAATCCTCACCTGGATAAATAAAGGTTTTGAATTGAATTGAATTGAAAGGAGTGTCTACTGTGTTGAGTGTGGCTAAAAACAAAACTGCAGTTGACCTATGGTAGACTGCTGATTGACATTTAAAGCATAAATGTGCATTGATTAGACATTCAACTGCACAAAGACTTCCTGTGAGAAACCTTACAGTTTGTCTTGTGATTCAGCCAGTGATTGATTCACTTATAATAATGAATTACCAAAGGAAGTCAAAAATAGTAAAAGGAGCCATTCACGAAATAAGCTTCAATGACATTTATTTATAACGTGTGAGTGACCATACAGTAGTTGCTATAGAACATTACCCTCGCTGATCCATGGTAAGTAAGAAGGACAGGGGACTGACACGTTCCCCGGAGAAGAGTGGGGCCAACACACAAAAGTGTCAAACGTTCCTTTACAGTAATGTCCGGTTACTGTAAAAATAGAATATTCAAATATTCATTAAAGTAATAACAATCAAGGAGACACTAACAATATAACAGCATCTCACCAGCTTCTGATTGTGCGCTTGTTGTAAGAGTTCTGTTGCAGTTCTCCCAGTATTCATTCCGTTGGGCTATCAGACTTTCAAGCACTGAACCTGTTACCTGCATGTGGATTAAAAAGTGAAACAAGTTAATCTGAACATTACATTCAAGAGAATACAAGCATTAGTGTACAGCATGGGTTCAATTCAAACCCGGCACATAGGCCTACGCTGTTATCAGCCTCGCATATCCTAAACAATGTATATGTTTCCCAAAAATGCGTTCAAAGTGCATGCTGTGTTCATGGATAACACTGCTTCATATCAAATCAAGCACTTTCTGAAATATTTGGAAAGATCATTGCATTTCAATTTTAACTGCAACATTTAGGTTGTATTTTCAGTAATTCTTCCTGTGTTTTTTTTTGTATTTAAATAGCAATTAATATTGCAGTAATGTAATGTAATGACTTATTTGATCTACTTGTGATAGAGCCCTTATCAGGTTTTAGGACAACATGGAAGTGAAAGCAGTGCTCAGTTTATTTAGTGTGAAAGGGCAATTGAAATATTTGATCACTCACACCAAAATTGAGGAGAATAAGTAAAGGATAATGTGCAACGAGGCGGTCATCAATGTAAAATGCACACCCGGTAGATTGATCATGTTAGCAAGTGAGTATTAACAAACTCTGAAATGTCCAAAATATGTCCAAATTGGCCAATCAGAATCGATTGTGATAAGTTTGTTAATAATTTTAGCCTTAACAGGATTACAGTATGTGTAATCAGTGAGTACACATCTTTTCTTAGAATAATACACTGCCCCCTCAAACACAGAATCCCCCAAATAACAAATCACAAATAAACCTGTTTACGACTATAATGAATCATACAGGAAAGTGATCATTTAAAGTTAGTAGAGTAAGTGAGCATTTTACATTATTTTCTAATCCTCCCCAGAGATGATTATGTATAGCACTTTAGAATATATCATCTCACAAAGCGAACATGGTAGCATAACGTTGCCAGCATTTCACAGCATAACCCCCCAACCCCCTATGAATGCCTCTCCTCTGTGTTTTGGTCACCATTAGCTGCCTTAGCTAATTGCTCAATAGATCTGCTGTTTGGTGCTTTGCTAGCTCAATCAAAAGAGGCTAAAAGGCTCAGGTGCTGAGCTGGATGATATTTCCCTGAAGGTTCATTACTATAAGTAACCTATTAAACATTACACAAAGTAATGTGTTTCAATTTAATTGGATTTTTTTTTATTTGTTAAGTTTTAGGTTTGTTTGTTGTCCAGAGTTTAAGAGTCTTGACCACCTACTTATTTATCATGCATTTGCATATGAAGTGCCTTGGAAACAAAGAGAATGTGATACTTCACAGAGGCTTAGATTGATTTAATTAAGATACATGTGAGTCATTTGAGACACATATCAACAGATGCTGAAAAACCCTTGATCGAAAGAAAGGAAATCTTCGGGTCTTATAAGCTAATAAAGTATCCATCATTTTAAGACTGAGCTCATGACGATGTAATGATTCTGAATGGCATAACATCATAATTACCTATACATAAATCTCAACAAAAACTGGTTTAATAATATACAACGGGTTGAATAAATGAAATGTAATATCATATTTTAGAGTAAACCAATTTCATTGCATTTAAAGTTTCTGAATGGATGAGCAGTGGATGTTGCAGTATTAGTATTTTCCCACTTGGTGGGAGTATTTAATAAGCACCAATTACACAGTAGACATTTTCCCCTGTGTGCATGAATACAGGCAACTAATCAATATGGCTCAGTGCATTAGTGAAACATAACCCTCTATTTATTCTTAATTTAAGTCTGTCTTACTAAAGGTTATTCTATTTTATAACTATAATTTAATACCAAAATTAGGATTCTTCCTTAATTTGCTGTCATTTCTGAAACAAACCTCATTTTGTTATGTTTAAGAAAAGAAACTCCAGGCTACAGCCTTCCTCTCATTTATACATCAGTGTCAGGACCGGGGACAGCAGTTTATATATTGGGTAAACACTCCCAATCTTAAAATCTGTGTCCGTTTGGCACATCAGCCACCTGTGTCCCAAAGATTTCTCTTCTACGCCGTCTTTCATTCGGTGAGCCTCGTCTTGTCAGGACTGTCTAAAGCGTCACCACACCTGTCTTCTGTGTTGTCTGTTAAGATACTAAACCTGCTTCAAATCAGGTAGCAGACTCTGAATAATTAATTAGCTGTATAAAATTGAAGATAGAAGTTAAGTGTTCTATGATTTAGTTTTCGTATTCATTATGTTTCTTTGCTACATTCTTTTATCCCTTGAGAAAAAAAAACTCTAATTTGATTTCCAAAACACAGTTGTTTTTCAAGCACGTCACTAAACTGACACTTTCAGACAACGACTTCAGAAACTGCACAATATGTGCACATGTGAGCGAAGGGACCTCTTGTAAACTGAACCAATTATGTAAAAGGACCAATAAAAAAGAATCTGCCACATGCTGGTTTTTAAAATGTGCTTATCCTGAGTTATCTGTCATTAGGGTGTTTGCTCTGTTTCATGAGAAATGTTATATTGTCTAATAAAATACATCAAAGAAGAATGTTTTTGTGGAGCCAAGTTCCGTTGAAATATTTAAAATCAAAATGTAATATTGAAGTTAAGGAACTTTTGCAACATGTCAAACAGCACCAGGTCAAACCGAGCCTCACTCGATAAATCCAAAGACAAATTAGTAATGAATGTTAGTTCATTGAAAGGCATTATTAGTGTATGCATTGTATGTACTGTATATGCTGGATTGGGAAGGTAGCATTCAATATATATTCCGTTACAAATACTAGTTACACATAAAAAAAGTTGTATCTGTAACCTAATCTCAGTATCACAATATAAAAACATATAACCTTATTACTTTCCGTTACTTTTGTATTACTTAATATCAAATGCACTGTCGATAAATAAAATATATAATAAATATCAATAAGATGTTTTTTACTCAAGTCTAATTATGTAAGACAACAGAACAATATGGCCATGGAAAATAAAACAAAATATTTTCATTATCGAAAATATGTCTAAATTATAGGCTAGACCTTAAAAAGTATAGTTTACAATGCTGTTGTAGTTTAAAACATGATTTAAGAGCAAACACGGTATTGTTGTCTCAGGTGTCCTCCTAGAGCATTTAATACAAAATATATTTTTAATGAAGAAAAATTAAAAAGAAGCCTAAATGAAAACCAAAAATAAGCTCAGGCATTACTTCTACATTGACATTTATTTTGAATTGCATTGTAACGTTGTTATTCTGCCAGTAATCCCCTTTTTTCCAAATGCATCAGTAATCTGAGTACGTCTTTTTTTATTTAACTGTAAGGTAATACAGTTATCTTTTCTTGGGTATCCTGATTACGTATATTCCATTGCTCCCCAAGTCTGTTTATGTGCATGTGCAATGACTGTATTATGTGTATATAAGTTGAGTATTATTTACCTGGTGGATGAAGAAAACAAAGAATAATGTGAGCAGGAGGGTGTGTCTTGCTGTGGTCGGGGTCCTCTTGTGCCAGGTTGGCAGGAGCATGGTGCTGGGGGTTCACATTGAAAGCAGGTTTCTGGTTCCTCACTTGGTTTGCCTCCTCATACCTCACCCATTCCCTTGCAAGGCCTCTCACTCATCCTACTCTTATCCCTCACTAAGTCCACTCAGCTCGGCTCTATTTGCCTCGCGACACCAGGTAGCTTCAGAATATTCAGAATTTGTTGGACGAATTTGACAAGGACAGCAATTCTTCTTCTCCAGAATGTGATGCTTGTTGTAGATGTTTTCAAAAGCGTATTGATGATTCTTTCTATACTTTTCCAAAAAGTTTCTTCCTTATGATTGTTATTATTTGGTAGGTTATTCCACAGTAGGTGAAGAAGTCCTAGTCCCCCTTTCCCTGAAGACCTCTTCTCCTATGAAGGAGGTGGATCCGCAAGTACTCCCTATAGACACGGCATAACTGAGAGCGCCTGTGGAGCCTCACGGAGAGATTCCCTGTCCCGCCCCATCCTCCCTCAACCAATCAAGATAAGGCGAACGGCCGCCACATAACTAACTTTGTTATCGAAGAAAGCTGATCACTCAGGAGCAAATGGACACACTGCCGCCGAGGATCAACACTACAATACAACATTTGTTTTATTCAATATCCTAATACAAGTACACACACACACACACACACACACACACACACACACACACACACACACACACACACACACACACACACACACACACACACACACACACACACACACACACACACACACACACAAATACAGAGCAAATACCACCTGTACTATAGACAGAGGGGGGAGACGCTGGCCCCTCCCTTCTGTTTAGATATCTCACACAGTAACTGAGCATCACCCGGCTTTTTTGACACTAATGGGAACCCAGTGTAAACTATCAGCACCTAATCCAAACACAGGCCTGCAAATGGGAGAGCAGAAGCCAAGGCTGCCTGCATAAGCCTTATGCATGAGGCCTGTCTCACTACATATTTCAGGGAAGGCATTGAAGTGTGGAAAGGATAACAGCATTATTACTTGATTGTATATTTTATTCGTTTTTAAAGCAGCATAATTCTTTTTGTTGGCCAAGTGTGGTGTTGAAAGAAGCAGATATAAGATTTTATCACCATGAAAAGTTGATAAGGCTAACATAAGAAAACATGAAGGCCTACAGCAAAGACAAGCAACCTGTACATATACATCAAATATGCCCTATTTTTCCCTTTCTTGAAGTGTGTTCTTTAGGTTTTTTAGCATGTAAATGGTCTGCAAAGGCTTACACCCTAAAGCTCCCTCCAGAGGAAGTTTCTCTCACACACAGACGCACGCAAAGCCTCCATTGGACTCCTTTGTTTACTTCCTAACATAGTGACATCACTATGTAACACTTTGTATGTTATATTGGTTAACATTCAACATTTTTTACATGAGGGGCGGGACATCTCTAAGTGGTTGACCAATCACAACAGAGCCGGCCAGCTAACCAATCAGAGCAGACTGGGCTCTGGTTTCAGACAGAGGGTGAAAAGAGGTGCTGCATTGTATGAGAACAATAAAGAGCTTTTGAACATTAAAGCATGGAGACATGTCACAGTAGAGACACACAATATTAATATGAACCTGAACATTAGCATAATAAGGCTTCTTTGTAAGTCCAATAAAACCAAAGATCACCTAAAGGTAAATATTTAACTCTTTAGTTGCTAATAGCTTCTCTATTTTCACCATATGCCAAACCAAATTGATAAAGGTGACATTTGCTAGCCAAAAACTACAAAAACTTTGCTTGCAGAAACACCAAAGTATAAGCTCAAAGAGGATAAAAGGGATATTGAAAGGGATAATTGATTCATCATTACAAGCAACATATTTATTTAATATTCATGTGATCATATTGCGACTTTTGTATAAGGGGAACACATCATTACACATTACATTAAAATAATCTAGCAATGAAAAACTTAACAGCAGCCAATATTTACTATATTTCATATCTTTAACTCCACATTAATTATTAGGATTGCCAATGACATAAGGGATTGGGCATGATTATGTCAAGACAAAAGCAGCATGCAATATGAAGAGGCAGGTAAAATGAAAACACATTTTTCGAAACTGAAGGAGCAAACCTGAGGGCAGCAGCATGTGAAAATGTTTGACAGAATCCATTGCAGAGAATATATATAGAATGTGATTGTGTTTCAGACCTCATAGTGGGCAAGCCATACCATTATTTGTGACCGTGATGTAAGAATAAAATGTTGGAATTAAATTTGGCCAGCTCAATAAGCATTATAATGTAGAGTTTTGACAGGGCAATACATTGTGTGTCTAACTAACATACATAGGCTAAAGATGAGAAGAGAGAAAAATACCTATATAAAAAATATTCATTCTACGTTATAAAAATATATATAGGCCTATTTGAAGGGCAGTAAAGTAGTTTGAGGAAGATATGGCCTCAGGGTGTATGGATTCCCCTTTGGAACTAGACAGAAAGGAAAGCGGCTGAAAAGGCTGTCGTGGAGATAATGTAAGAATACGAGTGTACCCAATTGATACTGACATAATGGTTTTGCTGGTCAAAGCCTCCCCCTAAGTTCTTGCTCTGTTGGTTAAAGTTATATTGATCAGTATCTTATTCATCAGATTATAGATGGGAAACAAAGAAGCTAACAGCTCAATCATAGGTGATTGGAAGTCGATGCATTTGAACAGTCATCTTGAGAGCTACAGACAATAGCGCTAGCCCTATAGCGAAGACAATAACAGATCTAACCAGATCTGCAGTTCCTCTCAGCTCTGTAGAGTGTTTTAGCAGATTTAATATCACTGTTTTGGGTTTGTCTTACCGCTTGTTTCTAGACGCAACAGTTGTCAGTAGATAATGTCCCTAGAAATCCACTGTATATCACCTACTCAGCAGTAAACAGTAAAAAGATACGTAGCAACTTACTAGCTCAGAGGGAAGAATTTAACTTAACTCAAAAGACATACAGTATATTTCTCATAAGAATTGTTGGAGACTCAAACAAGGCAAATTGGACATAGTGGACATAAACTACAAGATTGCTAATGTAGCTCAAATGTTAGCAAACAGGTCTTGCTAAACTGTTAGCAAACAGCTGGATGTAAAAATACCACAGCAAGCTGTGTGCTAACAGTTTAGCACCTGTTTGCTAACATTTTAGCAATTCAAGTTAAATGAAATGATACAGTTTCATGAAATATTAATAAAATATATAAGATGTTGATTATATGTTAATAATTAGCTTGAGTAGCAAAAAAGTAATGTCGTTTCAAATTAGTTTTACACTCAGAGTTTTTCCATCAGCTTTTAAAATACTTTCATATACACTCTTTAGTACTAACATAACTAAGAGATTGTTTGTAAAGCCCACTGCTTTGAAATGCTAAGTTTATAATGAATCAGACATTTTATACCTTTACAATAAATCGTATAGTAAAAGGAATTCATAAGTCACATCAGCATTTTGACACAAGTTGTATCTTTGGGAAGGGCTATGATAGCAACAGCAATTCTTTTTATAAGAAAATATAAATAATACAGTATATGGTTTTTGGATGAATGCATAGTGTTGTGTTATTTCACAGCAACTAAATTAGATAATTAAGATCTGATTTTATTACGATTGTATAGTTTTGGCTAGAGAATTAGATTCCACTGTGCAATGGTTGCAATTGACACATTAACCCAGTGGTTCTCAAACTTTTTCTGTCAGGCCCCCCATTTGGAGAAAGAAAAAGTCGGGCCCCCCCAACATAAATAGTCAGGCTCAGTGGCGGTGCCAGAGATTTGTTTTGGGGTGCTGTGGGGTAGCTTGACGTTTCATAGAGGGTGCTCAAACATTTAGGGTTTCCCATTAATGTACCGGTCGCTACAGTGGAACATTCTACTGCAACAATCCCCACGCAAATACACAGTGTACCCGCGACTGTTACAATGAAGGCTGGATAATCAGCTCACGGCATATAGGGGTAAGCAGGGGTAAAGTGCTATTTTTATAGGTGGTGTGTGGACCTCACATAGGGGGGTCCGGGGGCAAGCTCGTCCGGGAAGATTTATTTTTAAATATTGAAGTTAAATGCATCAATCTGGTGCACTTTGAGAGCAAAATGAAGAGATCTATGGATACATCTCTCAACACCCATTTGAAACAGAACTGTAAACAGATTTACTTTTTCTTTATGGATATTTTACAAATCACCCTTTTAAACGTTATTCTTGTTTTACTGTCATATAGTATTTCTTACCTGTTTTTCATTTACTACTCTTATTTTTTTATAACTATAACGATCATTTAAACATGTGCCTCGGAAATAATTGTTTACATTAATCGTGACCAAAACGTTTGAGACCCACTGAGATAACTTAGACTAAAGTTAACTATCTAAACACTGAGAGAGTCCTTTAGTTCACTGAGCCTCTCAGTTTGACAGGAGAGGACTCTCCTCCACCTTGTTGTTGAAAAAACTCCTTATATCCATTAGCGTAGCTCGCTAGCACCAGAAGCTAGCAACAACGATCTCCGGTACCGGTGCGCTCTCTCTCTCTCGCGCACACAAAATGGTTCGTTACACACACACACACACACACACACACACACACACACACACACACACACACACACACACACACACACACACACACACACACACACACACACACACACACACACACACACACACAGACACACACACACACACACACACACACACAGACACACACACACACACACACACACACACACACACACACACACACACACACACACACACACACACACACACACACACACACACACACACAAACACACACACACACACACACACACACACACACACACACACACACACACACACACACACACACACAGAGCCCAGCTTTAATGAAACACAGACATAACAGTACTGCATCATATTATTTATGAATAAATAATTTTTCAATTTATGATTTTTTCTTTTTTATCTTTTTTAATTTGATTTTTATAACCATTTTTCCTCCTGGTCTCTCGCGCCCCCCCTGGCATGCCTCTGCGCCCCCCAGGGGCAGACCTTATCAGTGACTAGGTGCCACTAAGATGTTCATCTGGTTTGGATAAGATGTACTGGACAAAATAATTCATTTTCATTTTTAATGTTCAATCAGCTACATTGTAGATTTATTTTATTACTCAAATTAAAGTAAAGAAATACAGTAGGCCTACCACTAGTAATGTTTGTAAAAAGATCCTTTGTTTTGTCTGACAGAAGGACATATTTGATTTACATAACATTTTAACTGCGCAGTCTCATACAATTCTGAGACATTAATCTATACTTATAGTAAGGTGTCTTTTTACCTTATACAGTATAAATGAAATGCACACTTGACCTGTTTTACATCTAGATTATTTACTACATGAGTAGCACAAGAAGAAAAACTAATCCCACATCATTTATTTAATGCCATACAGCATTTAATTCTCAAGTATTATCTAATGATATCTGGGTGAGGATGTATATACGTGATTGTTACCAGAGATAAACACACGAACCAGGCAACAGAGCAAAACAAGAACCCAGAACTAAAGTTCCTTTTATGTCCTTGTTGTAGAAAGAGGAGCATATGACTGATTGATTTTTTTTTGTAAACCTACATGGTTAGTTAAATCATACGCAGTCTTAAATGCTCTTAGAAGCCATCAATATTAATTCCTTTTTTTTTTGTGTGTGGCTGAAAACATGGTCCATGAGTGCATTGAACTGTACTGTTGAGGGCTGCAAAACCAAAAGAAGGGTTAGACGCTAGCACTAGGGGAATGTTGAGGGAACTACAGTATGTACATAGGTGAGTTAGGGTTAGGGTAAGGGTTGGGGTTAACTCTCTCCCAGGGAATAACATTTTGATAATCAATCAATCTTGATTTTGATATGTCATAAGTCAATCAAAATGTAACCCAATGGCACAAACTACACGTGTGTGTGTTTACAGGGTGTACAGCATATGACACACTCAGTCCTTAGACCCTCACAAACTCCCAAAGAAACCCCTCCAAAAAGGAATACCTCTCCTAGGACGGACAGACATGCAATTGATGTCGTTTTCTTTTTATATACTGCCTTGTCTTGTTTATGTTTCTTCTGCTGGTGTTATGTATTGTGTATTTTGTTTTTTGTGTGTTTATATGGCGACCTTGAGAGCCTTGAAAGGCGCCTATATAAAATAAATGAATTATTATTATTATTGTTTGTATGGATTACAAAATAGATACAGTAGACAATCCAAATGACACAAATTATAATGTGAACATTTATAAAAAAAGATGGGTCCAGGAGGAATAGTCTCTTGGGTGCAAATATAACAACATTGGCGCCAAAGACGAACACTGTTAATGATCCCGACGTAACCTTTAATACTGGCAAACTGCCAGGTGAGCGACATCCAACTCCCATTAAATCCATTTACAAAAGCCCAGAATGAATAATGATACTTGGAATGAACTGAATTGAAGTGTCCAAGTGTGCTAATGCTAAATAGCGCCCCTTAATCTTCAGTTTTCAGATGGTTTCACTTTGTTATATATCATTTAGGATATTCAGAGAATTCTAGGGGTCACTCACTGACAGTAGTGTTATGTCATCCAGCTTGATTAACTACTGTTTCCCAGAACATCTTTTGACAAGCCACACAGGAGGATTATACATGTTTTGTTTCCAATTATAGATGGATATATGAGCTCTAAAGTTATCCAGCTAGTTTCTCAACACTTTAGAAATACCACTTATCTTCTGGTAGCATTGCACTCTAGTCTTTTGGGGGTTAATGTAAGTGGATTAATTAATGTCAGTGCATATTCAATCTGTATATTTTTTAAATGTCAGAGCCAAAAAAGGCCAAGAGTTCCTAGATTAATAAAGTTGTTTTAATGATGGTACAGACTTCCGATATCGCCTGTGAAGGTCAGGTTATACTGCCCTTTCAACATTGGGTGAAAATGCTCATACAGTTGAAATATAAGTATCGTTTTTGTATATCCCCGCAAGCCAAATTGACCACTTGTGCTTCATAAATTTCACCTCAGACCACACAAATGTCCAGTTATTCAGGGAGTGAATTTCTAGAAAAGGTTGAGAAAAGGTCAGCCACATTAACATGCCTGCGTGTCAATCTCCTTGCTGCACGGCCCCCCTCAGTACGGGTCTTAGCTAACGTAGGGGGTGGTGTTCATGTGAGGTAAACATAGAGCTGAAACTGTTTACAATCTTTTCCAAATGGGTTAGAAAGTATTAAGTGGACAGGACAGGTGCTATGTGGAAGTTAAACAGGTTGCAGTGTAATCTGTTTGGGTCTCTGCCGTGTTTGGGAGATTGAGCTTCGAGCATTTTTCCGAAGAGAACAAATCTTTCTGGGAAAAAGAGGCAATTAGGAGAGAAAGGTGTTAAGCTGGAAATGCCACACAGATCATTCTCACCCATCATATGTGTGAAAACAGGACAGTTAAGTTGAGTAATGTTTCATGGTCTGTTACTATAAAATAATTACTGTGACATATTATCAGCAGTGGTGGAAAGTAATTAACTTTCCGACAGTAATATTTGGCCTGGTAATGGACATAAAACTGTATTGTATTACAAAAGCCACCTTTAATATTTATAAGGTTAAGTTATATTCACAAGGAGTAAAGCTCACACAGGCACAGAGGGCAGCTCAGGGGTCCTACAGGTGAAACGCAGAAGAGGTTAAGGCATCACCCATTAGACAGTGCCGAGAGTATGCAGCCAGGTTGCAGTGATGTACTCCGGTTTCTGCATTTCAGAGCGAAACGAACAAACAACGTTTTTAACTTATGCATGCATTAAAGTCCTTTTTATGTGCAAGTGTGCAACAATGTAGTCAAGCATAAGGCATGATGTTCTAGTTCTCAGGGCAGGTGGCGCAGTGGTCTGTGCATCTGATCATCAGATCAAGGGGGGTGTTGGGGAACTCCAGATCGAAACCTGCTCCCACCGCCGTCTGTAAAGCCGTTGTGTCATTGGGCAAGACACTTCACCTGAACTTGCTCCTTTGGGTATTGTCCACAGTAATAACCATTACATGTATGATATGTGTGTAAAGCGCTTTGAGCATCTGGAAAAGTGCTATGATAAATGTAAGGAATTATTATTATAATAAAAATATATATTATAAAAAGTACTTTTTATGCTTTTGTGCTTTTAACTATACTCCAATTCATGTATTTTAACACACTGTTGCTTCATGCATATAAACCTTTATATATACAGTCTATGATATAAACACAGGCTGATACGGTATAATGCAGTACTGTACTACTAAATCGAAATGTCAAGTATCTACATTTGGTCCATATTGAAAACTACAATGCTCTTACATGTATAAAACACGATGAAATAATAACAATTTTGATATAATAAAGAATACTTTTACTTTTGAGACTTGAAGTACATTTAGCTTTGATTCTGAAATGGGCCATTGTGCACAATAAGTACTTTTTGTTCTTTAAGAATATTTCGATCCTATACTTTTGTGCTTTTACCTATAAGTAACATTTTAAAATCAGGACTTTTACTTGTTATGGAGTATTCTATGACCATAGTATTTGTACTTTTACCTAAGTAAACAATCTAAGTACTTCTTGCAACACTGATAATCAGTATCGTTGGATTAACTCTCACCCAGGTGCCGCAGCATCTCAAGAAATTCATAATCATTTGTTAAATGTTCCCTTTTTCGACATCTTGCACAAACTTTACACTTGTTTGTACATGTAACAAATGCATGTATGCACATACAGAACATGCTCATCCATCCTCCATGTGTTTACATTCCTGCTGAGGCAAAGAGATGGGGAGAGGGGGCGAATGGCCGCTCTCATACAGAAAAACAAACAGGCAGAGGGCCGCTGAGACGGGGCGGATCTCGGGGACGCTCTGGAACATCCTGTCCCTCCCCCCGCTCCACTCGGTCAACAGCTGCAGGCTGGCAGCGCTGTGTCGTCCAATAAAAGCATCAGAACAGCATCAGAACCACATCAGGGCGGTGAGACCCCAGGGGCCAGGGATGTTGAAGAAGAAAATCCCTGAATTATTTGTGATTCCAAGAAAATAGATTTAGGAAGGTAAAAGACAATAAAGTTGAATGGTTCATACATCCGGTTTACTAACTTGTTGTTCAAATATTTCCGTCTGTATTTTTGGTAAATGTACAACCCATTTAACCAAAGCTTTAAGACATTATTCCAGTGATTTAGAATTGGAGTTTTATAAAGTTGTGGAACATGTGAAGATATTTACATACTGGGGCAATCCAGCTAGTAGGCGTCGCCTGGCCTGGGTATCCGGACAATTCTCCCTCAATAATATTATACATTAACTGTGCTTTACCTGAACCTCATCATGACACTACAGTAGAAAGGACGGCAGGATTGTAATTTCTCGTGTTCAGTGAATGTGTGACCCACACAAAGTGTGTGATCACAATGTTATGTTTATATTTAATATCATTTTAGAAACCTGTTTAACAATGGACAGCAGGGGGCAGTAGATTGCAGGGTAACACTGCCGTAAAGGGGTTTGTTGTGATTTGTGCCTGCCGTAAACGGACTGATGTGGAGACGGTGCTGCCGTTGGCTTGCCATTCTGGCAAGACCCGCCAAACGAGCAGCTAAGGATTTCGTTGTTCATAATTTCTCCTGTTTTGCAGGTCAGTTTTGTATACATATTGTCACAAGTGTTATAAATATCCACGGTAGTGTTGTGTCACGATGTCCTAGTTCTTGAAGTGGTTTTTGGACGTTGTTTATAGTCTTCAAATCTGCGTTGGAGACTGTCTCGTGGTTGCTGGGTGCGCGTGTAATGGCGGTCGCTATTTTAATGTAGCATAAGCTCTTTGATCAAAGTGAATGCAAGTACATGTAATTGTTTACAGCTCCTGTACATTTTGTACTTACATATTTTCTGGGTTTATATCCTAAGTATTTTGTGTGTGTGTTTTGTATTATCTGTATGTGTTCTATGGTCAGAGTTAATACATAAATGCTTGTGGGATGTTGATGCTAGCACAGATTAGATTCTGATGCTTTACCTGGGAAGGTATTTAAAAGGGTTTGATTACAAAATCAATATCTGAATAGAGAAATTCTTATTTTAAGTCATGGTGTTTATTTCAAATATATTGAAGACATGAATATATATGGACTAGGGATGTAACGATACCAAAAACTCACGGTACGATAATATCGCGATAACAAGTCCACGGTACGGTATTTATCGCGATATTGACTAATAAAGGGAAGAAGAAAAAAATTCTGATTTTTTTTTTTTCAATAAAAAAATTTTTTACTCGGAAAATATTTTTTTATTACATAATAAATCTGATTTTTACAGCATTTTTGTAGGATAGCAGTATTTTAAAGTCTCAAAAACAAAGTGACAGTAACAGACTGGAACAAGAAAACCAGTGTGTTTGTACCTACTAGTACTACCAAACAAAGTAAGCATTTTCTTTATGCCACTGCATCTCACAAATAAACAAGGACATTTAATAATCAGACCCTGCAATAAAATAAATCAAGTTTCACTTTAGTTTTTCAAGTAACTCAACTCAAACTCAGCATAATCAGACAGGTTTTTAGGCATATGAGAATGTCCACATTTCCAGGTATTTATAAGCTGGGATGTTTGGGCATTTACAATATCCCCTGCTGTGGAAAAAACTCTCTCGCTCTCGGTACTGATGTTGCTGGGACACCAGTGGTCGCGTTAACCGAATATTTTATTTAACAATGAAGGAAAAATCTGAAAGCAGTCTGTCATTTTGACAGATTAGAACAAACTCGGAACAGCGCCAACGTTTCCCCGCAGCCAGGCTCTGGTATTATGCTGTGTTATGCATGCCCTCCAAAAGGAAATGATATAGTTTCCAAACCGTACTTTGCCGTACAGATCAATACATGTCTGGGAGGTCTTGCTTTACGCTGTGCGCGTCCCGCGAGGTGCATGCACACACGGCATAACACCGCCGTTGACAGTTCACGAGCATGCTCTATTGTGAACTTTTCAGACCCGACGGGTAATAAGGGATTATGACGGATATTTTACGATCCTGTCTGTCGAAATGACGGACAGCGAAAAAGTCTAACGCCAGGCTTATTGACATGGCGAGATATAAATATATGGTTGGTACTTGTCAATGTCTCTAGGTGTGTAAATGTAGCCCTGTAAATACGATGTCATTTTGTGTTATCTGTTGTTTTATTTTCATGTTGTAACCTACTTGCTGCCATGTTAGACAGGTCTCTCTTGAAAAAGAGATCGATGATCTCAATGGGACCACCTGGTTAAATAGAGGTTTAAATTTTTATTTTTTTATTCTTTTTTTTTTTAAATCGCGGTAGATTTTGTCAGTCTCACGACAGTATTGGGAAGTTTATTTACCGCGATACCGCGATATTCGGTATATCGTTACATCCCTAATATGGACAAGTGTTTATATTGAAGACAGAAAAGGGCATTAACAATTGTGTGTGTGTTGTGTCAAATGGTTAAGGACATTAACAATTGTGTGTGTGCCAAATGAATAATAAATTCTGGCAAGACCCGCCAAACAAGCAGCTAAGGATTTCGTTGTTCATCATTTCTCCTGTTTTGCAGGAATACTATCTGTCATCGCCTCCTGCATAGCGGGGCCTGTTACAGATTCTTGGGGGCTCGTCCGGGATTAGCATCGTTTGAGACGACCATATGCTGATCCAGTGATATTGGACCTAAAGGACCAGACTGACGACGTGTTGCCGGAGTGGAGGTGCTTCCAGTTAACGACTCAAGAGGTAGAGAGACCAGATTAAAGGGGATCTACGCCTAGGAGTGCAGAACTGTTTGCCACAGTTGCCCACAACACACAGGATGGCTAACAACGAGAGGAAGAGACTAAGCTGGTCCATCAAGAAAGGACTTCTTCAGCTAACAGCAGATGAAGCGTATGAAGTTGCCACACACCTCGATCCAGTGGAAGGACTTGACTCATCAGAGCTTAACAGGGACGACGAGGAGGGCTGTGTTGAGTATATTGCTGCAAATATGAACAGTATGACTCTACTAAACCTAGAAGATGAGGGAATGTCAATGTTGTTGTGTCTACAAGATACTGTTGATTTGATTATTGCAAACCGTAGCAGTGGTACAGTGTGTTCAAAAGAGGGTGAAATTGATACTTCTGTTAAGTCACCCATGATGTTATTTTCTACTGTTAACGCTAATCAACAACTTGAGCCATTAGACCATCCAACTGAGACTGGCATTCATGACACAGACATACATAAACTGTTAAGGGGCTTAGAGGAGGTGCAAAACAAACTTCAACACAGTGTCATCACACCTAGTTCAGATACACCGCAACCTCACTCTAGCCAACCCAGTAAGCAGCATACACCTAACTCACCACCTACATTTACAGAAGGACTCTCTAATCTCACCCGAGAGAGCATGATTTCCCTTAAAGATCTTTCCCTTCTGCATAGAAGGGAGTTTAAGATTCATGGAGGGCAGATAACTGACAATTCATCAGACATTAGCTTTAACAGCTTATGTAAACAGATTGAGGAAGGCTGCAGAGAGCAACACACTGACGACAAGATCATTAGAGCGGTGTTACGCATAGTAAAGGGTGGAAACATTAAAGACATGCTGACAAACAAGGAAGATCTTATAGTCACCGAGCTGAACATTTTCCTGCAGTCCCACTTTGGTGAGAAGAGCAGCACAGAGCTCTTCCAGGAATTGATGTGTGCTAGACAGCATGAAAAGGAAGCTCCAGAGCAATTCCTATACCGCATGATAGGACTGAAACAAAAAATAATGTTCACCTCCAGGCAGGCAAATACACTTATTAAGGATGATGCATCTACACTGCAGGGTGTGTTTTTGAATGCAGTCTATCGAGGCATGGGAGAGACACATGAGGATGTCAGACGGGAGCTGAAACCACTGCTCTCTGACCCCACTGTGTCTGATGAAGCTCTGTTAAGGCAGGTTATCAAGACTACGATGGTAGAAAGTGAAAGAAAGCGCAGACTGGGACGCAGTTCCAACCTCAAGTTAACTCAAGCACACAGCATACTCGCTGAACCTGAAGAGATACTCAGCAGTGTGGGAGAGACTAAAATCAAAAGTAAGGATGATGTCATCCAGAGATTGAGTGCTCAGGTTGAGGCTTTAACACAGGCAATGGAAACACTGAAACAGCTATCAACAACGACCCAGGTGCCTGAGGGGCGACATCAAACCACCCACCAGTGTTGCTCTGACAAAACCAGACCAGAGAAGAAGACCAGGAGACCATATGGGTGCCCACAATGCATAGCTCAGGCTCAACCAAACTGTAGCCACTGCTTTTTCTGTGGGGAGGAGGGTCATCGTGCTGTAGGCTGCTTGAAAAAACAGAATCAGGCGGGAAACGGGCACCGGTCAGGGCAACGGGACGACCACTGACCGACCCAAAGGACAAGTCCCACCCCCAGGAGGTTGCAGCAGCAAGACAAATCACTGGTCATACACCTATCAACACGCAGAAAAATAACGAACAACACCCAATCAAAAAGATAGCTCCGCTAATTGGCCGAAAGTCGCTATTGAGATGTAGCATGAACGGTTACGCCATTACGGCTCTTTTAGACTCTGGGGCCAATGTGAGCATAATAGACAGTGCTTGGAAAGATAGATACTTACTTGGACAAGATATTAGACCCCTCAGTGAACTCATGGAGGATGATCTCTACGTGACGGCTGTCACAGGAGATGCAGTACCTTATGAAGGATGGATTGAAGTGGTAGTAAACCTGCAGGGAAACGATGATCCAGACTTATCTATTCGAGTGCCTTTCCTAGTGAGTCGAATAAAAATAGACAGACCAATAGTTGGTTTTAATGTCATCCAGGAACTCTTTAGGAGTCATGAAAGTAGACCCAAAGTTATATCTATCCTTTTCAACTTGCTTACTGGTGCTTTGGAGATTGACAGTGCTATGGCAGAAGCTACAGATGTAGCGATTCATTTCAGACAGTTTGAAACGCGAGGGCCGTGATTGGTACGTAATCTGCCCTCGCTCAAGGGAAAACCTCCAGCTTGACTTGAGACCGCCCCCGTGATAGATAAATGTAATTATAATGAAGCCAGCTGCAATGGATCATTGATCCACCAGGGGGTGCAGTGGGGTTCCACACTGGAGCTCATGTGAAATAAAGTCAGATACAGTACGCTGGATGTACAGCGGAACTTTGTTAAGATCCATATGTCGCGGATATCATACTCTGTGCTAAATAAGAGACATGTAATCATTTACAAAACATCACCATGTTGTTATTTAACAAAATAATGTGGTTTAGTAAAAAAAAACGAACGGGAGGAAATGCAGCCCGGCTCTCGGTTTTTAATCCTAATTTAATCATCATCTTCACCACGATCATTTATGTTTATGTTCACCGAATTGACATGAAATCACTGACAAATATGAATATACTGTATTCAACTTCATTAAAACGTTATTAACGTGCCTAAACTCAGTAATTCACTAAAAATATTTATATTTTAATGGAGCCTCGTCTGCAGATCAGGATCCCAACGCGCAGCGGAGGGATATTGGTCTGCATGACGGGTGTTATTTTCCCCATAAGGAACAAGTCGCTGCAAATTATCCCGCTTATTACATGGCCACATTCTCAACAAAGTAACGACATGACTCCCAATATTAATTTAAATGCTTTTATGGATTTAGAAAATGTTTTTATTGATTTAAAAAATAGTTGTATGTATTGATTTAAAAAATAGTTGTATGTATTGATTTAAATTGACATGCATCCGCTAAGAAAAATAGTCCGTTGTTACCGTTTTTTAAACAGTGTGAATGAAACGGCAGCTCTCTCCCCCCTCCCCCCCTGATCTTTCTTCTCCAGCAGCTAAATTAACTGTAGGTTACTCTGAGTGACCATAGACTGTATGTGACAAGCTTACAGTTAGTGACGTAATAACACCATAAAAGCTGGTGGGTTGAAGGCAATACGGGATGTAAAAATAACTACAATAATTGTGATTTATTTATTGTGGCTTTTATGTTTTTAGGTATAAAATGTTATGTAATTCAGGCTTATAGTTCATCCTTCTCTAAAAGCCTTCAACAATGACAATATTCATTGTAATTTAATAAATCCTTCAAACACACATTGTAAAAAATAGCCTACTGTAAGTTAAGAAATCATTCCAATATGTACATCTTCGCATGTAACAACAATAACATTATAAATAGTAACATAGCTGAACATGGTATTGCACATTTAGCTTTGAGTGTTACTGACCTGAGATGTTTTTATTACATGAATTAAGGTGACTGAGGCTTTGGGATGCAAACTCATCTGTATGAAAAAGGTGACAAGGATCCGAACCCCCGGCTCCCCCACCCCACGGAATATCGGCTTTAAAATGAGGAATAACAGAGGATTTCAGCAGTCAGAACAACTAAAGCAGCAGTGTTAACAGAAACGCCAAAGAGTCACATCTAATAGAAATATACAAAAGCATTTATTTTAATTGTGTAGCAGTCAGTTTATAATTTTGGCAGCACTGTTCAGCATTTTGAAAATGTATTTTCATGCCTCTGTGCAAGGCTTAGTCTTTCTATCTTTATAGCCACATGGTGTAAAGCAGGGGTTCTTAACCTTTTTGACCTTGAGGCCCAATTTTTATAGTACAAAGTGGCCCGGGGCCCATTAAATATTAACACTGTATAGGTTTAATTGACCTCATTCTCGGTTTGATTTGTATTCAATAATAAACCAAATCCACTAACTGTTTAACAAGCAAAAACCTTATCAAATAAAATGACATGATAAAATGGGATCATCACAAATACTTTTATTAAACATGTGTATGTAAACCTACACATACTGTATCAAGACACCGAACAGGCTGATAATTCCTGGACCAAATCAAGCTGTGACAAGAAAAAATGTCAAGGATCAAGTCAGGCTTTTAAATAATAATAAAAAAGACCAATATTAGGATTTTACTTTAAATTAATAAAAAAAATATATATATATATATATATATAAATAATCAATCAATCAATAAAAGGGGGTGATAAAATAAATGCATTCAAATAATATAAATCTATTTTTAAATTAAATAAATAAACTAAATGAAATTGAAATAAAGTGCAAATGAAACTATAGCCTTATAATCTGCAAAGCTATTTGAAAATTGCTTCAGCAGTCTCCATTTTTGCATGGCAGAACCAGAATAATCTTTATATCTGTGACAAATGAACAATGACACAAATAATAACAACAATGAACAACAATAACAACAATAATACAACTCCCTTTTTATCTTGACCTCTTAATGAGACACTTGGGCCTGCTTCTGAGACATAATCAGATCCAGTCTGGGTGGAATGGGAGAAAGGCTCACTCTCAGAGTAGACTCCAGTGTTGCTCTGAGTCTGTTTCGGGCTTTGGTCTTAGTTGTGGCCACAATGGAGAATCCTGATTCACACAGGTACGTAGTTGTGAATGGGAGAAGGAGTTTCACAGCCCTCAGTGCAAGACATGGGTACTCCTTTGAGACAGCAACCCAGAATGAGCCCAGGTCCAGTTTGCCCCACTGCAGCTTTAAAGTGCTGTCAGTGGAAACGTCCAGAAGCTGGGATTCCAGGTGTGAGGGCAAAGCAACATCATTTGCAGTGGGATCCACTGAAAATGGGTCCAAAATTCACATGTTTCCCTCTCTGGGATCCTCAGGAAAGTAGTCACCAAATTTCTCTGCCAGTTGTGAGAGGTGCTGGGAGACTGAGTCGCTGATCTTCACCTGAGGGGAGTTTTCCAAAATGTCAGACAAAAGTGGAAACATGTCCATCCTATTTTCCTGGGCCCTCTTGGTCCACAAAGCAAGTTTCCTCTTGAAAGCTTCAACTTTGTCTGCAACACAAAATATGTTGCTGTTTCTTCCTTGAAGTGAGGTGTTCAGTTGGTTCAGTAGTGAAAAAATGTCACAGAGGTAGGCAAGTTTTGCTGTGAACATTGTGTCAGCATAGTAATCTACAAGATTAGATTTTTTCTCACTGAGAAAAGAGAAGACCTCATTCCTCAGTTCAAACAAACGATTGAGGACCAGTCCTCTGGAAAGCCATCTCACTTCACTGTGATATAGCAGTTGGACATGATCTGCTTCTATGTCCTCACAAAGCTTAGCAAAACATCTGGAGTTCACAGCATTGTTTTTAATAAAGTTTATGGTTTTCACACTTACATCCATCACCTGGTGGAGGTCTGGTGACATCTTTTTTGCTGCAAGGCTTTCACGGTGGAGAAAACAGTGTGTCCATTTAGCTTCTGGTGCACGATCAAGGATCTGTCTAATGACACCATGATGCCTGCCAGTCATTGATGCTGCACCGTCACTGCACACCCCGACACAGTTCTGCCAGTCCAGGCCGTTCTCAGTGAAGTAGTTATCCATGCAGCGGAAACATTCCTGAGCCGTAGTTCGTGTTGGTAGCTCTCTACAAAACAGTATGTCTTCGTGCAAACTACTGTCCCAGCGATAGCGAACAAAAACAAGCAGCAGTGCAGCATTCGTGACATCCGTGGACTCGTCTAATTGCAAAGAAAAAAAAGGGCTGCTTTTTATTCTTTCTATAAGTTGATGCTGTATGTCTGATGCCATGTCCGCGATACGGTGACTCACAGTGTCGTTTGAGAGTGGGATGGTCAGCAGCTTTTTTGCAGCGGCCTCTCCGACCATCTCACGGCACATATCAACAGCGGCAGGCAGAACCAACTCCTCCGCTATGGTGAATGCTTTCTTACTCTTTGCCACACGTCTGGCTACGAGGTAGCTCGCTTTCAATGCACATTTAGAGTTGCTTGTCAGTGACACGACAGACCTTTTCTGCATCTGCAGCCCACTTTCCTTCCTCTTAAAATATTCCACCGGCTTTCCCACGAGATTCGGGTGCTTGGTCTCTAGATGCCGCTGTAGTTTTGAGGGCTTGAGGGCTTCGTTGGACAGCATTAGCCCACACTCCACACACTGGGCTTTTGGCACTGCTTCTGTTCCTCCATTTACGAAACCGTATTTAATGAAGTCGAGATTGTATTTCCGTAAAAACTTTGTCTTTTGGGTGGGGGGGTTGGCAGGACATTCGTCTTCATTTTTTCTTTTTAAAAACTTCTCCATTTTTGCCGCTTCATCTATGTGTATTGGCGCTTGTTAACAACTGAGTGGTAATAAAGATACATTGACAAAAAAAAAAACGCCACCACGTGGTCGAAAGCTGCACGCAGTCTCGCGGCCCTTGCGGCCCACAGGTGCAAAACTGAAAGTTTTTTGTGGCCCTCTGGGGGGCGCTGGCGGCCCAAGTGTGGGCCGCGGCCCTATGGTTAAGAATCACTGGTGTAAAGTAACTAAGTTCATAAACTCAACAAGTACTATACTTGGGCACAATTTTGAGATACTTGTACTTTATTTAAGTATTTCAATGTTTTGCTACTTTGTTCTTCTACTCCACTACAGTTCAGAGGTACATGGTGTACTTCTACTCCACTCCATGTATTTAATACCTTTAGTTACTTTACAGATGTGGATGAATGATGTGAAATATAATCAAGTGTTAAATCAGACTTTAGTTCCACCTGGAGTAAATCCACAAGCTACCTACTGCAGTATACAAAGTCATTCAAACTAGCTGCACCTTTACCAGCTTTGAGAACACTTTCATGATCTATCATTATAAAACATATCATATATATTATTCTGAAATGGACCAATCTGCACAATGACTACTTTTAACGTACTGTCGCTACTTTCACTATATTTTGATGAGAATACTTTTCAACTTTCACTTGAGGAACATTTTGAATGCAGGACTTTTACTGTAACAGAGTATTCCTACACTCTGGTACTTCTACTTTTACTCAAGTACAAGATCTGAGTACTTCTACTTTTACTCAAATACAAGACCTGAGTACTTCTACTTTTACTCAAGTACAAGACCTGAGTACTTCTACTTTTACTCTACAAGATCTGTGTGCTTCTACTTTTACTCAAGTACAAGATCTGAGTACTTCTACTTTTATTCTAGTAAAAGATCTGAGTGCTTCTACTTTTACTCAAGTACAATATATATATATATATATATTAGGGCCGGGACTTTAACGCGTTAATTAAGATGAATTAATTACACAAAAATTAACGCGTTAAAAAAATGTACGCATTTTAATCGCACTTATTTTTGTAGCGCGGAACGTTTCTCACTGGATGAGTTTCAGGGGTACCGATTATACTGGAGCACCAACTAACGTTCATGACTTCAGACAACAACAAACCACAGTGAACAATAGTCAAACGTGAACGAAGAAGCTGATGAGACCGCTTTGGTTGGCCCCGTGGATGGGACATTTTGTTTTAAAAAACGGACGGATGGAAGCGTCGATAAGAGCAAGGTTGTTTGCAAATTATGCAAAAAGGAATTTGCATATCACCGCAGCACATCAAGCCTCAAGTATCACCTCAATGCGAAACCTATAGCAGCTAGCGTGGAAGCCAGCGTGGACGTTAGCCCGACTCGGAGTACAAGGACCCACACCCAATTCGCGTTGATCAAACAGTGGCTTATGCAACAGAGAGATTTTATTTTTCATCAGGATATTGGAAGAATAGGAGGGATTGAGGTCAATCACTGGCACTTTTTTATTTTATTTTAAATGGTACAGTACACTTTATGTTGAACTATTTATTATGTTGTTGGTGCAACTGGCACTTTATGTTGAACTGTTTATTGTTTTGGCCAAGGTTATTGAGAGAGTTGGACTGAAATGTATTAGATTTTTTAAATCAACTGTTGGTAAATCAACAAAGTCTGTTATGGCTTCTGAAGCAACAGAGAGATGTTTTATAATAGTCAGGGTTTCCAATGTTCTGAATGTACTTGAAAGTATTGTGTTTTAGTTAAAAAACAAAGTGTTATAGTTTACAGAAGGTCTATAGTTGGGTCTAGAACCTCAATTCCGTGACCATTCTTCTGCTAAGATGTTTTGACACTTGATTTGACATCATTGGACCTTTTATAAAAAATATAGACCCAAGGTCCCTCCCAAAAATCCCGGCAATTTTTGCTAGAGGGCCAAATCCAAGATGGCTGCTCGCGCCATCTTAAAAAATTAACTTTTGAACCAGAGCGCCTAGAGTCATGTGTAAATGCACTTTTTGGGGTAAGTCGACCACAAGGATTCCATTTCTGACATCAGTTTGGCGCTATGACATCGTTCGGACCCACAAATCCAAGATGGCCGCCACCCGGTCGAGAAATTACACACGTTTTGAGTACTGATCGACTTATAAGCAAATAATCTGCATATTAATATTTTACCATGAAATAAGAATGTATGACAAGATATACAACTACTTAACCTTCAAATAAAATACTTTTATTAGCTGTAACTTGACTAGTTAGCAAATGAGAACACTTCAAACAACATGTAATAACGCAAAAATGCTGCCTCGAGAAATGGCAAGTTTTGAACAATAACACAAATGAAACACAATTCTGCTTTTTTATTTATTTATCAATATGACACTGAGAGTCCGTATCAGTCTGAATCAGAGCACCCTGCCTCGCTACATTCTGAATCCTCCGATTCCGATGAATCGCCTCTCTGGACAGCAGCAACTCGATTTTCGTCATCATCATCGCTCTCATCTTCCTCATCTTCCTGTCCCTCTTCAGTTGGCCTTGGTGCAGGTAGATGCATCGGGAGTGCGGGTCGCGTGTGACGTACAGGGCGACAGCAACCAGCTCCCAACCATGTCCGATTGGTGAGGGATGGTGCTTTAGCGATGGATGGCGCACCAGATACGCCAGGTAGTTGGCACGGAGGCAATGTTGACGCAAGCTGTCGGCATCTGGAGGGAGACGGATGAAGGATTTCTTTTTGATGGTCCTCCATTTAGCAGCACGGGCCTCAGCCATGGTTTTGCTCTTGTTGTCACCGTAGATGATGCTACGTGTGAAGGCAAAGAGCTGCTCCAGCACCTCCTCTGTCAGGGCAAGGTTATCTCCACATCGCGAGAGCTGTTGTCGGGCAACAGGGCTTTTCGCCACCTGGTCATACACAGACTTCTTACCTTTGCCGTAAAAGCCTGAGTTTGCATCACAGCCTGTCATACAATGCAGCTGCACAATACAGTCGGCCATCATGTCAGTTGTCATGTCACAGCAGCGTACCGTTTCCTGCTTCCTCTTGATACAGAGCATACCTGGCAGCTGCTGTGAGATAAGTGCTGCCGCAACATATACATCAGTATCAGTGGCATCGATGACAACTGGACCACTGTAGCCTGACTCGCGCAAAACTACATAGGTGGAGAACAGGACAGTGTCAGCCTCAGACTGGTCAAAGCTGTAGTTCTGCATCGGTTGTTGGGTTGATAAGTTGGTACAGTGGGAGCCGACAGAGTAGACAATCTCCACATCAACACTCTGTGCAAGATCGGTCAGGTAGCTGCATATCATTTTCTGCAGCCGCCCCTTGTTGCTGGAGCTACACAGCAGCGTCTTGAACATTCTGGCAGTGGGGAATGCGTCACCCAATTTCATGTAGGTGTTGGGCACATGTGTGTTTCCCTGTACCCTCAGGTCTCGCTCGTCATCCTTCGTCGAGTATGCTGTGTCGTACGGGTCATTCACACATATGATACGGTGAGCATTATGATGGGGTGCAAGGATAATAGATGATAGCTTGTGGACATAGTCCGACCACTTGTATGGGTTGCCATCTTGCGTCCGCCGATCCTCTGCTGATGGAGTTGCCATCCTCCAGATCATGCCCATGTCCACAAGAGCGATGTATGATTCCTGCAGATCTACAGATTCCAGAGAGAGCTTCTGCACGAGCATGCTCTTCTGTGTCTTTCTGAAGGTGCCGTTGGAGTTAAATAATGGCACACACTCCTCGACAATACGATGTTCGAGCAACTCGGGGAGGTTCACAAGTTGACTGCCCTCAACCAGGTTTATCATTGCCTTGAGGGCGCTTCGCTCCATTTCTGCAGCTTTCGCCTTGAGTTCATCTGATGGCTTCTCCTTGCTTAACGCCTTCGCAAACGTCAATCGTTTGCACAGAGGGACGGGTGCATGAAGAGAGGTATTCTTATTGAATACCCGTTCTTCCAAAAAGTGGGTCAATTTCTTCTCCCCTGCGGCATGGGCTGAGTTGAAGTCTGCAACGAGCTCATCAGAGGCGGGCATGGCCGACTGCAAGGTACGGAGGGTGGTTGAGGCCGTATCGAACGGGAAGGTGTCAAACTCATGCATGCATTCAACCAGGTCTTGCACACACTGCGGATAGTCAATCTGCTTTCTGAGGTAAACTTAACGTGTAGCTCGCTACACCAAAACTAACATTGTTATTATTACTAATATTTCTATTTCATGACACAACAAAAATAGCCTTATGACAGTTTCTACTGAATGGTAATAACAAACGCTGGCTAGCTAACGTTGGCTTGGCTAACTAGCAAGATTACATGATCCATTCGCTAATGTTGACAATACAATCAAAATGGCATAGCCTACCTTTCAACTTGGCACGTTTCTCTTCTTCTTCTTTTCTTCTGTTTTTATACTGCGCCCCGATGGCTTTTGCCTCTTCACAGTTCTCTAACGTTAGTCTTTCTTTCCTCAACGCTCAATTTTAAAAACACTTGACAGATACCCATCAATGCACAGCGCTCTAGCATGTTCTGACTGTGAACACTTAAAGCTGAGGCTCTTAGACCGACCGACCATTTTAGATTTTTGGCTAATTTTCCCTTATGTTAGATTATTATTATTTTTTTTTAAATAATGGTTGCAGATATAAAGCCAAAACTGCGCCAAGCAAACTTTTTTTTAAATTTTTTTTTATTTGTGGCGCCCCCCTCTGGGTGGCGCTCTAGGCAAACGCCTATATCGCCTGTAGGAAGCTCCGCCCCCATATATAGTACATATATATACTTCAGTTTATAACAGTGAGTGCTTGTTCTACTGCCGTGACCGGTACCTCGTGATCCTGCATGTTCCCGTTCAAAACGTGTATATTTTCTCGACCGGATGGTGGCCATCTTGGATTTGTGGGTCCGAACGATGTCATCGCACCAAACTGATGTCAGAAATTGAATCCTTGTGGCCGACTTACCCCAAAAAGTGCATTTACACATGACTCTAGGCGCTCTGGTTCAAAAGTTAATTTTTTAAGATGGCGCGAGCAGCCATCTTGGATTTGGCCCTCTAGCAAAAATTGCCGGGATTTTTGGGAGGGACCTTGGGTCTATATTTTTTATAAAAGGTCCAATGATGTCAAATCAAGTGTCAACACATCTTAGCAGAAGAATGGTCACGGAATTGAGGTTCTAGACCCAACTACTACCTACC
The DNA here is from genome assembly GCF_949606895.1 of Notothenia rossii. NCBI lineage: Eukaryota > Metazoa > Chordata > Actinopteri > Perciformes > Nototheniidae > Notothenia > Notothenia rossii. The sequence goes on along the minus strand of NC_136910.1, from coordinate 23,318,756 downwards.
TATAGGCTACCTGAATCTCTGAAATGTACTATATTCCTAAATATGCTATTGCTACACTTTATGGCAAAAATTGCACTTTTCTGTTGGTCTTGGTTAAGTACCAACTTGAAAAAAATAAACAATGTTTTGTTGCTTAAGCTTATGTATTCAGTCATTATTCAATGGTATACTAAAATCCATGTGAAAAAAATTGCTTCTCACTGTTCTCAGGTCAAATATTTATATGTGATTAAAAATGCGATTAATTGCGATTAATTAATTACAAAGCCTCTAATTAATTAGATTAATTTTTTTAATCGAGTCCCGGCCCTAATATATATATATATATATATATATATATATATATACCACCTCTGTTTATAGCCTATGAAAACAACTATTAGAAATAGAAGGCTAAAGCTAACGTTAGCTGTTAGTGACAATATATGCTAGCTAGCTAGCTCAAAGATTCCTTAAATAATATTGCCACAGAAAAACTTTTCAGTTCACATCACGCTCTACCGGTCCGACAGGGAGCTCTGCTCTGAACACCTGAAAGGCCCGTTCTAACAGCTGTTCACCAGCGGTCCAGTCTGTTCCACAGTGACTCCGGACGCGCAGTTAATATTAACGAACGCACCCGTAGGTAATGTAGCTGCTGAAGCTAGACCATCATCTTGGAGCAGCAGAGCCTTATTATACATCCATGAGAGCAGAGCCGACAGGCAGGAAGACTCGAGCACACAGCTCGCACTTCATTATAATATATAAAAAAAGAACACCATGCGTGTCATGATGGCACATAACAGCTCACGGCCGCAGATTACTCCGGGTCCCAGACCCCCCCATACCCCAATTTTTTTTTATTGCAGATCTACATGAATCACACAAACGACCTATTTTGGATTCAAAACGGCGAATTTCGACAAGTTTGCATCAAGCACAACTGAAACATAACATCTGAAACGATGTAACAACATAATACACTTTGATGCAGCTTGTGATGTGAGGAGTGAGGGACACGGCTTAGAACGGGCGTGTCGCCTGGCAGGACAGGAGAGTGTGCACCAGTCTGCCTTGATCTATGAATTCATGTCCGTGACACTCACTGCTGCCCACAGCTGTTTTATACAAGGAAAACCTCCTTCACTTCATGAAAGTTTTTTAACCACACACACCTCTACACACACGAACACACACACACACACACACACACACACACACACACACACACACACACACACACACACACACACACACACACACACACACACACACACACACACACACACACACACACACACACGAACACACGAACACACACACACACACACACAGTTGACATGAAATCACTGACAAATATGAATATACTGTATTCAACTTCATTAAAACGTTATTAATGTGCCTAAACTCAGTAATTCACAAAAAATATTTATATTTTAATGGAGCCTCGTCGGCAGATCAGGATCCCAAAGCGTAGCTTGTCCGTTGTTACCGTTTTTTAAACAGTCTGAATGAAACGGCAGCTCTCAGCTGTGTATTTACACAACTAATGGCCCATCAACCACAGCTCTCTCCCCCCCTCCCCCCTGATCTTTCTTCTCCAGCAGCTAAATTAACTGTAGGTTACTCTGAGTGACAAGCTTACAATAGACACTATACTGTCATTGCAAGTGACCCTCAGTTAGTTGACTTTTATGTTCAACTGCTAAATTCTTTACTGATAAAAAAGGGCTTCTACTGTACCTAATTACCTTAACACCTGAACCGCCAGAGGTTTTTGTATAGGCCTACCTAAACCCGTCAAATCCCGCTATTAGAATGCAATTTTTAACAACATAGGGTGCTACATAACACACTTTCAGGAAAAGTCACGGACTGGGAGACTTTAATATTTTATTGAAAAAAAGTTACATTGCACACACACAACACACATCACACAAATTGACCCGATTGGTGGTTCTAGTGTTAAATAAACTCACTAATTAATTAAACCAATTCAATACACATTACCGTATTTTCCGGACTATAAGTCGCTCCTGAGTATAAGTCGCATCAGCCAATAAATGCGTCGTGAAGAGGAAAAAAACGTATATAGGTCGCACCGGACTATAAGTCGTATTTATTCAGATATTTATTTTCAAATCCAAGCCAATAACAGACATTTACGGTAAACTGGAAAGGGAAGTTATTAACTACACAGGTCCGGTATGTTAACGCAACACATACCTTCTACCTGGAGGCTGGCTCTGCGAGTCGGGCTAGGGTGGCATGCTTCTACCCCTTGACGCGCTCCGACGGAGGACTGCTGGGACAGACGGGGCATCTCGGACGCACCCACTGAGCATTCGGCCGCTGGGCTGGTAGGGGTGGACCCTGCGCCGCACCGGACACAAGACGGCGGGCTAACAACAGACGGCTAACAAGCTAACAAGACGGCTAACAACAGATGGCTAACAAGCAGCTAACCCGGAAGAACCGTCCGCTCTCTTCTTCGTTTTTTTCAGTGGTACAGGAGCAGCATATAGTTGTCACAAGCCGAGAGCGCACTCTCACGGCTGTAGACAGTTCTTGTCAAAAAGTATGAATTCGCATTTATTCAGACATTTATTTCACACTTAACAATTTAACACAAACGGTTATTCAGTTAATTTAACACAGAACAGGCTGAATGTCCGGTATGTTACCGGTAATTTAACACAAACAGTTATTCAGTTAATTTAACACAGAACAGGCTGAATGTCCGGTATGTTAACGTAACATATGTACAGTTATTCAGCTACACAATAGCATAAGGAACATCGCTGGGAGGCTGAAAAAAAGAGGCTAAATTAACACGACGAGCCAAGTCTCGGTAAGCAAGTTAACGAAGCTCCCGATCTCATTCCACTTCACTGAATCCATTGAATTCTTCATTCTCGGTGTCGCTGCGGAACAACTCCGCCAACTCCGGAGGAAGACGAAGCACTGTCTCCTCTTCTGCGGGGCTGTCGTCAGACGCAGCATTATTTCCCGTTATCCCAGCCTTTCTGAATCCGGACAGTATGGTTTCGGTTGTCACAGAAGTCCATGCTTTGTCGATCCATCCAAGGACTTGCTGGAAAGTTGCATGGCGCATCCTTCCCGTTGCCGTGAAGCTGTGCTCTCCATCCACCATCCACTCCTCCCACAGGCGACGCAAGACAGCCTTGAAGCTCCGGTTCACGGAGATGTCGAGTGGCTGGAGTACTTTTGTTAAGCCTCCAGGGATGATGACAGGTATGGAGTTGCAAGCTTTTATTTTATCTTTGAACAGTTGCGTTATGTGCGCTCGCATACTGTCCATCACAAGCAGGGCTTTGCGTGTTTTAAAGAAGCCGTCGGGACGCTTAGTGTAGCACTTTGTAAGCCAAACATTCATCATTTCTGTATCCATCCATCCTTTCTCATTCACGGCCACGGCAATTGTGGGGGGGAAGTCGTCTTTTGGCATGGTTTTGCGCTTGAAAATGACCATCGGTGGTAATTTCGATCCGTCTCCACAACATGCAAGCACCACGGTGAAGTGTGATTTCTCATGACCAGTTGTCACTATATTCACACTTTTCTGCCCTTTCTCTGCGACACTTCGGCCCATGGGGATGTCAAACGTGAGGGGGACTTCATCCATGTTTATAATGTGATCCGGTGACACGTTGTGTTCAGTCACCTGCTTTGCAACAAACTCACGGAAACTGTCGATCTTGGCCTGAAAATCTGCTGGCAGTTTCTGACATACAGTTGTCCGTGCTCTGATAGAGAGCCGGTTCCGTTGCATGAAACGGTAACACCAGGACGGCCCGCCTCTGAAGTCGTTTATATTCATGTCTTTGGCAACTGCCAGGGCGTGGAGACGTACATGCACCGTTGACATGCCTCTCCCGGCAGCACGTTGCTCTAAAACCCATCTATATAGTCGTTCCTCCAGCTCTGGCCATCTCGCCCTCAGCCCGCGATTCGCTTTTTTTGTTTTTTTCATGGCGGCAAGAGCAACCTCTGCTTTTCTCCAGTCTCTCACAAGTTTCTCGTTGACTCCAAACTTTCTCTCTGCTGCTCTATTGCCGTTTTCGGATGCATATTTCACAACCTGCAGTTTGTAATCTGCAGCATACGATTTTCTTTTTGGAGGCATTTCGATTTTGTTCAGTCTTTCTTTTCTTTTAATGTTAATGTTATTTTTTTCGGTGGTACAGGGGCAGCATATAGTTGTCACAAGCCTAGAGCGCCCTCTGGTGGCTGTAGACGGTTCATGTCAGTCAGCATGAATTGACATTTAAAACATATATACGTCGCTCCTGACTATAAGTCGCAGGACCAGCCAAACTAGGAAAAAAATTGCGACTTATAGTCCGGAAAATACGGTATTCTTATTCTTATCATTCTTTATGAGCGCAGAAATAGTCTTAAAATCAGATCTGTTTTTTAAATGAAATCTGACGGCAGGCAGTTAGCTCTGATCACCTATGATAAATGCGCCACACCTAATCGCTGGCCATTCAGCCACAGAGCTCCCTCTATACAAATCAAACTGTAGACGGTGTGAAAGCACCTATTGTTTTAAATAATGGTCGGAATGTGACCTGTGAGCCTTCTGAATTACCGTGGGACAGACAGGACATTCTAAACTAAAATGTTCAATCAATACAATAAAGTAACATCTTATCTTATCTTAATAATATCTTCATATTAATAATAATAATAAATCATACAGTATGTGTCCGAAAGGGAGCAGGAGGAAGCAAACACAAAAATATACAAAAAATATACTGCATATTAAAGCAAACGATTGTAAAGGTAAAAGTATGAGCATAACACATAAAGAAGTGTAATGTAAACATTTACGTTATTATTATGATTATTTAATATATAAAGACTATATATTATTGAATTACAAGATTAGATAATACTTTAGTATAGTATCTAAAATATTGATGTGTTCAAATGCTCTTCAAAACACAACTGAAAGTCCATGAAACTTGTCTTTCTGTATTTGTGAATGAAGCGCCATCTCCTGGTTAAAACCTGAAATTGAAAATCTGGCAACGCCCTCTTGGAAAATAGTGGGAGGGCTTAACATTCCTCTATACTGGTTTTAGGCAGGTCGTAGGCAGGAAGCTGTAAACTGGAATCTGAAATGAAGTGCTACATCTGTATGGTGAGTTTCATAAAGACTGAGAAAAAACAGGAACAACAGAATGCTGCAGTAAAGATAGGCAGGAAAGAAGTCACCATTTAGCCTGGCCAGGTAGCTTATATTAAGTGCAGGGTACCAGTAGATATTAGTGAATCTGACTCACTTGTGATTTTCGAACCCAATCCCGAAGCTACACCACTGGCACAGCTGAGTGTTGGAGAAGGACTAATGGCGATCCAACAGACAGAGAGACCTTTCGTAAAGGTTCATGTGTCAAACCATTCCAGAAGTGCTGTGACTCTGCCCAGCTGTACTGTTCTAGGCAACATCGAAACCATTGATAGAGTGATAGAGACAGACAACCCAAGCAGCAAGGACAATCAAGGCCAGGCAAATATAGCCAGTTCTTCCACATCACCACACTCTAACAGTCAGGGCCGGCCCGCCGCACTTTTTTTTAATAGGCCTATGTATATTTTTTTATTTTTGTAGGCGCCCCACAGATTCCTTTTTTTTAGGCGCCACTCAAATCAGGATTCATTGTCTTTTTGAGAATATGAAAAATAAAATGTAGGGGCGTCCCAACACTGCTCCACCCCTCTCTATGTTTTCTTTGGTTCTTTCCATTTGTGTTTCGCGTGTCTCGCGCTTGCGTCTTGAACGAGAATTAGAACTTCACTGTCACAACATGAAGCGGGGCAACCCCAACAAAAAGCCGTCTGGGGCGCATTGGAAAAGGCGAAGAAAGAGAGAGGAGGAAAAACTCCAGGAAAACAGAGGTATGTCTGATGACTGTTTGTGTTTATTGGCATTTTTCAAGTAACGGTATAAAGCTAGCTAGCTAACGTTAGCTACTGATAGCAGCTGATATATAGTATGATAGAAGCTAGCAGATGAGCTGATTTACCATCTAGCTTGATAGCTCTTTTTACAGCAACTGCACTGTGTGTTTTTTCTTGTATTCATTATATATATTTATTATTATTAAAGCTATCTATTTTTGTTCCATCTGTAGCTTACAAATGGTAATGGACACAAAATAAGTCTGCTAAATCATTAACTAGCTAGGTTATCACTTATATTTTGCATATTTGGGCACAGGAAATTATGTCAGCTAGTCTGAACTGCTCAGTATTATTGCAGATAGATACCTACTACATTATTCTCTGTGTAATTTCCAGGTGCATTGTTAAAATATCTGGGTAATCCCACTCCCACTACTACACAACCTGAGTCGACTGCATCACTGCCTGTAGCAGGTGAGTTCAGTCAAGTTTTTTGTGATATTGCCTGTTGAGTTTATTAGGGTTGTGGGTAGTTCATACACATGTTAACACCTGGAAGCTTCCCAGCACAGTACCACAGTTTTCTAGTTTATTATTGCACATTACAATAGCACCTATATTACTAATAATGTACATGTTAATGTAAAACACACACACACACACACACACACACACACACACACACACACACACACACACACACACACACACACACACACACACAGGGTGTCTGACTGTATCCATGCATGTTTGACTGTCTGCAGGTGAAAACGTATCACTACCTGTCCCAAGTGAACCTGCTGCTACACAATCTGCAGGGGAAACATTGATCCCGAGTACCACAACACAGTCTGCAGCACGTGACGCCACAAAGGCAGCAGCTGTTGACCCTGCCGACTGGCCATCCATGTCTGATAAGGTAAGAACAGAGTTTGTGAGCAGAGGACCCTATCAGGCAAAGCAACACTTCATTTTTCCAAAAAGACAGGATGGGAGAAGCTGCCACCACCAATACATTTATAGAAAACTGGTAAATGGGGAAAGAATCAAGAGGAGCTGGCTATTGTACTCACACAAAAACGACAGCCTTTACTGTTTTTGCTGCAAGCTGTTCTCCCAGAAGGAATACAAATTAAACAGTGCAGGACTAAATGACTGGAAAAACTGCCACCAATTTCTGAAAACACACGAGAACACTCCAGAACATACTAAACACATGGAATCATGGAAAGAGTTAGAGTTTCGATTACAAAAGGGGCAAACTATTGATAGGACTAAGATGGCGCTTACAGACATAGAAAGGAAGAGATGGCGTGAGGTGGTAACAAGGTTGGTCGCCATCATTCAATCATTAGCCGAGAGAAACATGGGCCTCAGGGGAACATGTGACACACTCAACAAACCCAACAATGGCAACTTCCTTAAAGAAGTGGAGCTGATGGCAATATTTGACCCTGTAATGAAAGAACACGTTGCTAAAGTCAAAAGGGGTGCAAGCCATACCACATATCTCGGAAAAAATATTCAAAATGAACTCATTGAATGCATCGGTGAGAGAATCAGTGCCCACATGATTGAAGAAATTAAGAAGGCTAAATATTATTCCATCATTCTGGACTGCACACCTGACATTAGCCACGCAGAGCAGTTATCAGTCATCTTAAGGATTGTTACAATGGAGGAGATGCCACAAGTTAAGGAACACTTCATGGGGTTGTTTGTCGCTGAGGAATCAACTGGCGAGAGTTTGTCATCCCTCATCCTGGACAGGCTCCAAGAACTGACCATCCCCTTTGAGGACTGTAGGGGACAGTCTTATGACAATGGTGCCAATATGTGAGGGAAAAACAAAGGAGTTCAGGCCAGGTCACTTGAACTAAACCCGAGGGCACTATTCGTGCCATGTGGCGCACACACTCTCAATCTGGTGTTAGCTGATGCAGCGAAAAGCTCCCTAGATGCCACTGGATACTTTGGCTACCTCCAAAAGCTTTTTACATTGTTTTCAGCATCCACAAAGCGCTGGGACATTTTGAAGAGCCATGTCACCACTACCTTGAAATCATGGTCTGAAACCAGGTGGGAGAGCCGGGTCAACAGTGTGGAAGCTGTGCGATATCAGGCTCAACATGTTCGAGATGCACTTTTGGAGGTGAGGGACAAGGCCACTGACATGATGATCAAAATAGAGACACAGTCTTTGGCTGAGGAAGTGGGGTCCTACCGCTTCTCCATTTGCACTGTGGTGTGGTACGACATCCTGCGTAAAGTCAAACAGGTCAGTAAGGTCATGCAGTCTGTGTCAATGCAACTTGACATCGTAGTTAACCTCCTGAGAAAGACAAAGGCCACCCTGGAAGACTACAGAGCCACTGGATTTGCCTCTGCTCAGATCAGTGCTAAAGACATGTGTGAGGACATGGATGCTGTCCTCAAGGAGAAGAGGCTGAGGTCAACCAAGAGGCATTTCTCTTATGAAGCACCTGATGAGCCAATGGCCAGTGCCCTAAAAAAGATGGAAGTTATATTTTTCAACAGGGTGGTTGATGTTTGCATCACTTCCCTCAATGAGCGTTTTGAACACCTGGAAGAAGTTCAGGCAAAGTTTGGGGTGCTTGTCAACTTCCCCGAACTGCCCAGAAACGAGCTGACAAAGCAGTGTGAAACACTGAGCAACACCCTGAGCTCTGGCGGACAGTCAGACATAGATGGAAAAGAGTTGGCACTGGAGCTGATGAACTTTCCAACTCTCCCCTCACCCACAATGACCACCCTGGAACGGTTGGTGTTCTTGGAAAGGAAGAACCTGAGGGAGGTTTATCCTAATATGTGGGTGGCCCTCAGGAGCGATCCTGATGCCTGTCACTATGCCAGTGACAGTGGCTTCAGCAGAAAGAAGCTTCTCAAAGCTGAAGTTAATTAAAACCTACCTGAGGTCTACAATGGTCCAAGAACGCCTCAGTGGACTTGCCATCATCAGCATTAACAGTGATGTTTCTCGTCAGCTGTCATATGAGGATGTTATCGATGACTTTGCAGCAAAGAAGTCAAGACGAGTGCAATTCTGAGTGTTTAAGTCAAACAAGTCAGTAAGATATTTATTTATTATTACAATATGTGTGTTCAAAAACAGAAATGTAATTGTTCTTTTTTTGTATAAATCGTTTTTATGTATTTGTTAATATTTTTTCATTTATTTTATTTTATTTATTTATTATTACAATACGTGTGTTCTTAAGTGTTCTTTAAAATAGTTCTATAACTCCTTCTGTGGAAGCTACTTGTTTATTAAAAGATGTTTGTTGAATTATAACTAAAGCAAGTGTGGTTTTTGTATTTGTGTGTAGGGTGGGGGGGGGTTGGTGTTTTCAATGTATACTATAGGACAGTAAACCAAAAATATCGTTTAAAAACTGGAGAGATAAAAATATGAATACATAAATGAATGTTAACTAGGTCAAATAAGATATGAATGAACAACAAAAATAAAATAAGTTACATTTATTGGCTATGGTAGGTTATTGGTTATGTTCACATACCCATTTGATTATTAAAATGTTAACTGATCTTTTTCATATGGGTGTTTTAGAGTTGTACCCCCTAGATCTAGTAGTAATTGTGTGCTCAAAGTGCACCAGATTGAAGCATTTTACTTTAAAATGTTCAAACATTTCTTCCCGGGGGTAACCCCGGACCCCCCTAGGGGATGTGACGTCCATCCCCCAATTCAAACATGTTCATACAATACTGAATACATTTGAAGCCTTTTTGCCTATGTCAATAAGTTTCTGTTTTTGTAGTGTATTCGTCTTTTGTAGAGATTTTTAATTTATTCTTTATATATTCTATGGGGGGGGGGGGGGGGGGCAGCTAAAATCTCGCCTAGGGCTGCAAATTGTCTAGAGCCGGCCCTGCTAACAGTGACAAACCCACTTCTGCACTGTGGCACCCACCTGTGGATGTCAGCCACCTGAGTGATGAGCAACAGATGAAGGTGGAACAGATGTTACACAAGGAATCGGCAGCCTTTGCTAAAGATGATGGGGACATAGGCTGCATTCCCAGCCTGCAAATGTCCATCAACTTAAAGGACAACATCCCAGTTCAGCGCACATACAGTGCAGTGCCCAAGCCCCTTTATAAAGAGGTTAACGAGTATATCCAGTACCTGCTTGTAAAAGGGTGGATAGTTAAGTCCAAATCTCCGTACTCAGCTCCTGTAGTCTGCGTCAGGAAAAAGGATGGGTCCCTAAGGTTATGCATCGATTATAGAATGTTAAACCAGAAAACAGTACCAGACCATCACCCATTGCCTCGTATCCAGGAACTCATCGACACCCTAAAAGGCCAAAGCTGGTTCAGCATTTTAGACCAAGGCAAGGCCTACCACCAGGGCTACATTGCTGAAGGATCCAGACACATGACGGCGTTCATCACCCCTTGGGGGCTGTATGAGTGGGTGAGGATACCTTTTGGACTCTCCAGCGCCCCTGCTGCTTTTCAGCGCAGCATGGAGGAAATGTTGGACTCTCTGCGTGACAACTGCTGTATCCCTTACCTCGATGACATCCTCTGCTACTCCGACTCCTTCACAAGCCATATTGAGGGAGTACGTCAAGTCCTGAGAGCCTTGCAGTCCCATGGTGTCAAGCTTCGACCAACAAAGTGTGAGCTGTTCCAGAAAGAGGTCAGGTATGTTTGGAGGCTGGTCTCTGCAGACGGTGTCAGGATTGACCCAAAATACATTGATGCCATCATGTCCCTGAAAGAGAAGAGGCCAAGCACAGTTGGAGAAGTGCGGAAGTTACTGGGTTTCTTAAGCTACTATAGAGCCTATATTCAAAACTTCTCAAGCATTGCAAAACCAGTTTATGATCTGTTAAAAATGAAAGGAAACTCTACCGTGAGACAGGGGAAACATAAGGTTGGAAAAGGAGCTCAGCTGCCCTCAAGGACACCTGTCCTGTGGACTGATGATCACCAAAGGATCCTTGAACAGCTGATTGACACGCTTTCACACCCACCTGTGTTGGCCTATCCGGATTTCGAACTGCCATTTGTGCTTCACACTAACGCATCTCAGCAGGGACTCGGTGCTGTGTTGTATCAACGGCAGGATGGAAAATTGAGAGTCATCGCCTATGGTTCAAGAAATCTGTCTCCCGCTGAGAAGAATTACAACATGCACTCAGGGAAACTGGAGTTTCTTGCTCTTAAGTGGGCGATATGTGTGAAATGTAGGGATTACCTGTTCTATGCACCCCATTTCACAGTATACACCGACAATAATCCCCTCACATACATAATGAGTACGGCCAAGCTGAATGCTGTGGGCCACCGATGGGTAGGTGAGCTAGCACCCTTTAGGTTTGATGTCAAATACAGGCCAGGAAGAGTGAACATAGACGCAGACACGCTCTCTTGTCTCCCTCTTGACATTGACAGCTACGTCAGAGAGTGTACTGAGGAACTCACAAGAGAAACCATCCAAACCACATGGGATGGTTGTGAGTCTGCAAAGAGGCAGGATGTTGCTTATGTTGCTGCATTGGACCTGGCTTCATGCTCAAAGTCACCTGTGAATGTGTCACCCCTTACCATTGACCACAGTGAGCTCGTCAATGCCCAAAGGAAGGACCATGCAATCGGTGAACTTATCAAACTTAAAGAGGCCAAGGCAGTATTGACCAATGAGGACAGGAAGAGAGCCAGTGGTACACTCAGAAAGCTCATGCACGAGTGGGGAAAACTGCACATGGAAAATCAACTGTTGTACCGGACAGCCAGTCAGCGGTAGCAGCTCGTCTTACCATCACAATACCACCCCCTGGTACTAAAGCATCTCCATGACGACATGGGACATGTTGGGGCTGAAAGGGTCATCCACCTGGCTCGAGACCGTTTCTACTGGCCTTTCATGAAAAAGGTTATTGAAACCTATGTAACCAGAAAGTGCCCCTGTATCAAACAAAAGAAACCTTTGACACACGTCAGAGCACCAATGGGCAGCATCACTTCATCTGCACCACTTGAGCTTGTGTCGATAGACTATATGCACCTGGAAACTAGCAAAGGGGGCTACGAGTACATTTGAGTAGTTATTGACCATTTTACCAGATTTGCTCAAGTCTATGCAACAAAAAATAAATCTGGCAGAACAGCTGCTGAAAAAATCTATAATGACTTCATTCCAAGATTCGGCTACCCGGCCAGGTTACACCACGACCAAGGCAGAGAGTTCGAAAATGACCTGTTCAAGACCTTGAGGCATCTGGCTGGAGTTGCTCATTCGAGGACAACCCCATACCACCCCCAAGGAAACCCAGCTGAGAGGTTCAATAGAACACTGCTCCAAATGTTGAGGACCCTGGGAGAAAAAGAAAAGAGCAACTGGAAAGACCACTTATCCCTGGTGGTACATGCATACAACTGCACCAGGCATGAGGCAACAGGCTTCTCACCCCACTACCTCATGTTTGGACGGCACCCGTGTCTCCCAGTAGATTTAATGTTTGGTCTGTCAGCCAAAGGTCAGACTGAAACAACACAGGGTTATGCTAAGAAATGGGCTCTGAGAATGAAAGAGGCTTACCGGATTGCATCTGAAAACAGTCAACACTCCAATGCAAGGAACAAGAAGTACTACGACTGTCACATCAAGGGAGTTGTGCTCCAACCTGGTGATAGAGTCCTAGTCCGCAACATGAGTGAGAGAGGTGGACCTGGAAAATTGAGGTCCTACTGGGAACAAACTGTGTATGTCGTCAAAGAACAAGTTGGTGAAATTCCTGTGTACAAAGTGTGCCCTGAGACAGGTTGTGATAAGATCCGTACCTTCCATCGAAATCTCCTACACGTTGTCAATGACCTACCTGTAAACTTGCCTGAACCAACAGGAAATCCGCTACCACCTAGAGCAGTGACCACCAACTGGCGGCCCGCGGGCCACATCCGGCCCGCCAGACATTCTCATCCGGCCCGCACGACAGGGGGGGGACTGTGGCGTTGGCGGAGTGGTTACTGTGTTCGCCCTCCACCCATTTTTTACAACGTTTCGTGAGTAAGGTGCAGTACCGAAGTCCAACAGAGAGGCAGCAGCTGCGGGACAGTAGACTGCGTACTGCGAAACCTTCCCTGCCTTGAAGAAGAAGTGATCCTTCGTTGTGAAGAGTCTGGTTAGCGCTCCGCACCACAGCAGTAGCCCCGCTGCAACAGAGTCCAACAGAGAGGCAGGAGCTGCGGGACAGTAGCCTAGAAGCAGGGTTTGGTTGGGTTGTAACGGAATATATGTAACGGCGTTACGTAATCAGAATACAAAAATCAAGTAGGCTAACTGTATTCAGCTGGCGTTACATTTGAAAAACGAGTAATCTGATTACAGTTACTTTCGTAAACCTGAAGTGAATACATTTTGGAATACTTATTGGAATTATTGGTGGAAAAGATTCCTCACAAAATGTAATCATTACTGGCAGAACTGTGTGCACACTGCAGCGCTGCAGCATTTCTGAGCGAGAGAGAGATGCAGCGTGTCTGTGAGGCCCCGCCCCCACACGCAGATGAGAGAGAGAGATCTCTTAAAAAATATATTGAAAGTTAGAAATGGAGATGGTTAGATAAAATGTGCAAGATAACGTTTATGTAGCATTTATTTATTGTCGAAATGATGACATTTATAACGGGATAAAATCAAAGTGAATGGCCTGCTGCTGCTGAATGCATGGGGCAAGTGACTGGAAAAAGTTTTAAAAGTTATTACATAGTTTCAGATAATAAATAATAATGATAATTCATTCTATTTAGGGGCGCTTTTCAAAGCACCCAAGGACACCTTACAATTCATAACATATTCCAAGGAAAGGTTTTAAGACAGTACAAAGAATGCAGTCTGGGTGATGTTTTTTATGTGGGGTGCAGATGAGAGGGAGCTGTCCAGAATGACACCAAGATGTTGTGTTTGAGTTCTTGATAAGCCATTAAAACAGTAAAATAAGTGTCTCCTGTTCACCAAAACATACCCATCTGTTATGGAAAAAGAAAGTATTCCAAAAGTATTCTAAAAGTAATCTGAATACGTAACTGTAACTGTATTCTGATTACTTTCAGAGCATGTATTCAGTAACTGATTACATTTACAAAGTAACCCTCCCAACCCTGCCTAGAAGTGATCCTTCGTTAGCGTGAAGAGTCTGCTCAGCTTTATGCGGTCCGCAGAGCGTGCTCCACTAGCCCCCCCCCCCACCCCCGGCCCGCGATAGTGTCTATTGGATACATTTTGGCCCTTGGACAAATGTAGTTGGTGATCCCTGAGCAAGAGTCATCATGTTGAGAAACAACGACAGAGAGAGACATCAGAAAGCAGTGACTCAGAAAACTCTGATGAAGAGGCACCTAGAGTAAGATACTGGCTAAGAGTACCCCCACAAGCTGGACTTCACTCACAGAATATTGAACCTAGGTCTGGATCTCAGCAAAACACAGACGGTCCGAAAAGGGTACCTGAACCACATGGATATAGAGTGCCATCGAGATATCATACACCAGAACAACATGAGGTTGTTACACCTGAGAGAGAACAACCAGAAGAACGGACTGATGAGGAAGACTTGCCTGTGGATTCTGAAACACCGGAAGAGCATGGGTATTTACAAGTACCCTATGGCTATTACCGACCTGTGACACCTCAGGATGAGCCAGTGAGGAAATCCACATGGGACAGGAGACCTCCTCAAACGCTGACATATGATTCCCTTGGTCAGCCATCCTCCATATCATGTGGGCCTATAGACCCAGCGGGACTCTATACTGTACAAGCCCTGCAATTCTGGGGAATGCAGCCCGTTCCTATGCCACATTGCACTACACACCAGACACTGCCTTACACTGTAATACTACCATACATACATGCATATTGAGAAGGAAAGATTGTTACACCCACTCTCATACATATTGTATTCACCTGTACATTTAAAGAAGTGCCCTTGTGAGAGTGTGTATAAGTGTTTTCAAGTTCAAAGAGAAGGGGCATAAGTTAAGAGGTTGATGGTTAAAGTTCGGGAGCCATTTTTCTTTATGGGGAGTGTGTGACCCACACAAAGTGTGTGATCACAATGTTATGTTTATATTTAATATCATTTTAGAAACCTGTTTAACAATGGACAGCAGGGGGCAGTAGATGGCAGGGTAACACTGCCGTAAAGGGGTTCGTTGTGATTTGCGCCTGCCGTAAACGGACTGATGTGGAGACGATGCTGCCGTTGGCTTGCCATTCTGGCAAGACCCGCCAAACGAGCAGCTAAGGGTTTCGTTGTTCATCATTTCTCCTGTTTTGCAGTTCAGTTTTGTATACATATTGTCACAAGTGTTATAAATATCCACGGTAGTGTTGTGTCACGATGTCCTAGTTTTTGAAGTGGTGTTTGGACGTTGTTTATAGTCTAGGGTGACCAAACGTCCTCTTTTGCCCGGACATGTCCTCTTTTCACGCCCTGTCCGGGTCGTCCGGGGGGGGTTTATAAATTCATGAAAATGTCCGGGTTTCGCGGACCGTTTGCATGTACTTAAATTGACTGGCGAATTGCACAGAATACTACGGTACTCTGTTGCGTGTGTGACGTAATCCCTGAGTCTGAAGCTTTGTGGGCGGCTCTACAACTACGCTGACACACAAACAGAGGAAGGGGACAGAGCGGATCGCCGCTCACATTCACAATGCCAAAGCGCAAATGTACTTTTACAGATGAATTGCAGAAGAAATTCCAAATGTACCGGCCCGGTCGGAACAAATGGGAGGCGGAGTGCACCGTGTGCAAAGCTTGCACATACGACGTGTGTGTGTCCAATAAAGGTGCAGGCGATCTTAAAGCGCACATGGACACAGACAAACATAGGAAAGCTGTGCAAGGTGAGAGTTTGTCGGCAAAGTTGACAGACTTCTTTGTTAGACCAGGCAAAACAGAGGATGCTGTAAATGCAGCGGAGGGTGCGTTTGCATTTCACACTGTGAAACATCACAACAGCTACAGATCTATGGATTGCACAAGTGCCTTGCTAAAAAAAGCATTTCCAGACTCTGACACTGCTAAAAAATTCAGTAGTGCGCGCACTAAAACCGAAGCCATTGTCAATGGTGTTATAGCGCCCCACTCGATAGATGTCGCACATGAGGCACTCAAAGAAATCCAGTACTGTGGTGTTTCTACAGACGGGAGTAACCACGGAGCAGTGAAAATATTCCCAATCCAGTACTTTGACTGGAAGAGGGGTGGCATGCAAACAAAATTAATCGAGTTTAAAGACACACCAAATGAGACAGCAGAAACCATTGCACAATATCTCATTGAAACATTGGCAAAAAACAATTTGTCTGAAAAATGCATTGCATTTACTGGCGACAATTGCAACACAAACTTTGGAGGAATCCGACGTGATGAAGGGGGAAAGAATGTGTTTGCAAATTTGAAGAGGTTGCTGCTGAAGACCACTGTGATCGGTGTGGGTTGCCCAGCACACATATTGAATAATTTTGTTCATCATGAGGCAGACAAAATAGATATTGACCTTGAGAATATCATGTTCAAAATCTACCAGTTCTTCCACATTTACACTGTGCGCACTGAGAGCCTGAAGGAGTACTGTGATTTTGTTGACATTGAATACAGAAGGATGCTTTCTCACAGCAGGACAAGGTGGCTGTCATTGTTCCCAGGCATTGAGAGGATGATACAGATGTTTCCAGCCTTAAAGACATTCTTTCTGTCTCAGCAAAAACCACCCACAGTGATCAAGAAGTTTTTTGTAAACGAATTCAGTGAGATCTACCTCTGGCACATGCACTCACTCATGTCTGCGTTCCACACCCACATTCAAGACATGGAAAAGGAGAAGAACTCCACTATGGAGGTAAAGAAAACAATGAACAGCATCCACACCATTCTTCTTGAACGCAAGAGCAACAACTTCATGTCCCTTAAAGTTAAGGGACTACTGGCACAAAAGCGTAGTGATGGACTTGGTAAGGAATATGACCAGTTCTGTGCTGATGTGCAAGGCCTGTACAGTACATGTCAGGAGTATCTGGAGAAGTGGATGACTCCCATGGAAGAGTTCTCCACATTCACGTGGATGGATCTGAGTGAGCCACCAGAGTGGAATGATGTGGAGGCCTGCATCAAGTTCCTAGTAGAGAAGGGGGTGGTAATTGGTGATGTCAAGTGTTTTGACCAGGTCACCAATCTGAAGAGATTCACAGAAAGGTGCAACCGTGATGAGGAGTTCAGTGGCCTGCAGGTGCACCAGAAGTGGACCAAATATTTTGAGAAGGCCAAAAGCATTGCATGTTACTCAGAACTACTGAAGATTGCACAGTTTGTCTTTGCACTTTCCTCTCACAATGCAAATGTTGAGAGGGTTTTCTCACTGACGCAGAGCCAGTGGACCAAGGAGAGGAACCAGCTGTCTGCTGAGTCACTGAAGGGGATTCTATTTGTGCAATACAATTTGAAAGACATGTCTTGCAAAGACTTTCATGCTTATTTGTTGAGCAACCGAAACCTGCTGGGAAAGATCAGCTCCACAGCTAAATATCGATGGGCAGACAAGGAGGATGAAGAAGAAAAGCAGGATGAAGAAGATTGAAGTATGCAGCTATGCAGAGAGAGAAAGCTATGTAGCTGTGGGAGAGAAACTTTAAACTTTTAATTTTAAATTGGGACCCTAGAAAACAGTTTGAAGCTAGAAATATGTGAAAAGTTGTCGTTTCACTGTGGTTGTTTACAATGACAGGGCCTGGAATTGTGTTTACAAACATTTAAAGTAGGCTTATATTTGGTTCATGGTGCCTCAAAATGTGTTTGGTTTGATTTAGGTAATCAAATGTTATGTTAGGTTATGTTCACTAATGGAAATTATGCAAATGTGAAATCCAAAACTGCATAGTGCACTTTTCAAATAATTACATTAGTATCTTTGGGAGGTTACTGTTTTATTGTTTACATTGACAAGATACAAAGAGATTATTTGTTAAAGCTGGATTTTCTATTTTCTACTATTTCATATATTTTGTTATTTATTTTTGTCCAGTAAGACTTGAAAAGAGAGCTATTATTTTGTTACAGATTGATGTTTAAGTTATTCTTGTGCATTTGAGATTTGTCAGAGATGATTTTTGGTACAATAAAGCATGTTGATTGTTGAGTAACCTTGGTTTGGTGTGTCTTTGGTTATAGAGAGATATTATTGTGTTATATACAGTAAAATAATATAAATAATAATTGTATATCCATACAGAGGAGGCATACTTTAAAACAATAAGGCATCTTTGAGTAAACGTTGTGTATCATTAAGTATCTCGAGGCTGGGGGCAGCATGTCCTCTTTTTTGGAAATCAAAATATGGTCACCCTATTATATTCTTCAAATCTGCGTAGGAGACTGTCTCGTGGTTGCTGTGTGCGCGTGTGTGTGTAATGGCGGTCGCTATTTTAATGTAGCATAAGCCCTTTGATCAAAGTGAATGCAAGTACATGTAATTGTTTACAGCTCCTGTACATTTTGTACTTACATATTTTCTGGGTTTATATCCTAAGTATTTTGTGTGTGTGTTTTGTATTATCTGTATGTGTTCTATGGTCAGAGTTAATACATAAATGCTTGTGGGATGTTAATGCTAGCACAGATTAGATTCTGATACTTTACCTGGGAAGGTATTTAAAAGGGTTTGATTACAAAATCAATATCTGAATAGAGAAATTCTTATTTTAAGTCATGGTGTTTATTTCAAATATATTGAAGACATGAATATATATGGACAAGTGTTTATATTGAAGACAGAAAAGGGCATTAACAATTGTGTGTGTGTTGTGTCAAATGGTTAAGGACATTAACAATTGTGTGTGTGCCAAATGAATAATAAATTCTGGCAATACCCGCCAAACAAGCAGCTAAGGATTTCGTTGTTCATCATTTCTCCTGTTTTGCAGGAATACTATCTGTCATCACGCCCTGCATAGCGGGGCCTGTTACAAATGCAACAGAGGCAAGACATTAGACCAATCACCAGAGAGTTGCATCGAAATAAACGTGTCTTATTGGCTGACAGGTACCTATCCTGTGAGCTGTGACAATGTTTAAACCGTCAGTCGGACTCTGAGTTTTGGAAGATGGACATAAGAAACATGTTTTCTTAAAAAGACGACAATTCTCAAGTGGTGGCTCACACAACAAACCCAGAGCCACCACTTGAACCAGGAGGTATGAAAGATGAGAGAGTCCTTTAGCTCCGGTGCGCTCTCTCTCTCTTGCGCACACAAAATGGATCGTTCCACACACACACACACACACACACACAGACACACACACACACACACACACACACACACACACGCGCGCGCACACACACACACACACACACACACACACACACACACACACACACAGAGCCCAGCTTTAATGAAACACAGACGTAATAGTACTGCATCATAATATTTTCGAATAAATAATTTTTTTATTTTTTATCTTTTTATTTTTATTTTTTATAACCATTTTTCCTCCTGGTCTCTCGCGCCCCCCCTGGCGTATGTAAATGTCAGTAAACTTCCAAGTTATGCGAATATGTAAGCAAAGCATAAATTACAGATATATTAAATTAACACTTTGTCATACAATATAAATGTTATGTTTTTTTTTTTTTGCATTTCTATAGGTTGTATAGATACGAGCATGGTTTATACTATCATGTTTAATCATGTTTTATGCCGTTCGCCAATAGCCTACTTGATAAGTCGCTCGTAAAACACAGGAGGTATGGAAACTAAGAACACCATATGTGGTAAATTGTACATTTAATATAACACAACACATTAGTTGTATTTCCTTTAACTGGTGGATTATGGATATGTACTTGCTGATCGACAGCTGGAACACAAACCACCAAATACAACAAAATAATTCAGATCCAGTCGTCATGACTCCACTCCGGAGGGATTCCCCGATCATTTCTAACAGTTCCTCATCAAGGGGGGGTCTCCTGTCCCCAGCACAAACACACTGCTTTAGCTGCTCTGTCGTCATTTCCTGCGATCTTTTTCATGCAGCCAGTCAAAATGAATGAATGAATGTAATGGACGTTTCTTTGACTAATTATAGGTAAATATGGGTGTTATGTGAAGCCCGCAAAAGCTGTGCCGCATTTCTAGTTGATTGTGATTTATAAAGGGAAACCGGCGTAGGATGTGCCGTACGCAAGTCCTGTGCCGGTACGCAGTCTTTTATTAATCGGAAAGTGTCAGTGCGTATTTATTTGCTTTGTCCTACGTAAGCAAACTTCCCACACCAATCCTACGCAAGGCTTTATAAATGAGGCCGCTGGTGAGTTCAAAGAAAGCTCTCTGGAAAATGTTGACTTACGTGTCAACATTAGTGTTCGACATGAAGCTAGTCACAGGGGAGTGATTTGTAAAATATCCATAAAGAAAAAGAAAATCTGCTTACAGTTCTGTTTCATATGGGTGTTGAGAGATGTATCCATAGATCTCTTAATGTTGCTCTCAATTTGCACCAGATTGATGCTTTTAATAACTTCAATATTTAAAAAATGTTTTCCCGGGGGGATGTGAGGACCCCCCCTAGAGGAGGTGAGGAACCCCCTACAGGAGGTTAGGTCCACCCCCCACCAAAAGCATTTTATCCCTGCTTACATCTATGCCGTGAGCTGATTATCGAGCCTTCATTGTAACAGTCGCAGGTGTACTGTGTATGTGCGTGTGGGGAGTGTTGCAGTAGAAATTTCCACTGTAGCGCCCGGTACCTTAATGTATGAACTGTGGGCTAAGGCCCGAATGTTTCCAGGTCCAGGAAACGCCCCTGGACATCACTAACAGTTGCGCTTCTATTGGCTAGCGCTCCAACACAATATACCGTACATGAAAGGCTAAGGGGAACAGAGGTGCTTCAGCACAGCAGGGGCATGGCAGGCAACTGCTTGGGGCCCCGGACCAGAAGGGATGGATGTGTTGGGCGGCTGTGTCTCATCTGCCTGGGGCCCACTGAGTGTCTTGCATTGCCCCTGCAGCACAGGCAGTATGAGAAAAATAAAGCATTTTTTGACCATTAAAGCATGGAGAAATGTCACAAATTACTAATGTGAACCTGATATTGATATGCTCCAAAAACACAGGATCCTACATTTCTCAAAATGCTCCTCTAAAGATTACTCTGGGTGAATGTCTCTGTCCTTAAACTCTTTGTTCCGAGTTTGAAATTGTTGTTTTCTAAAGTAGTCCCTAGGGCAGGCATCCTCAAAGTCCGGACTCCGGTCCGGATCCGGACCGAACGACAACTGTCTCTGGACTCTGAGCGAAATTATACTTTTCATATGTATTATCTGTATTATCTGTGTTATTTTTGAGACAACGCAACGAGTCAAAATTCTCCGTTGTGTACAAACAGCGCTCTATCTGTCTGTCTGTCTGTCTGTGTGTGTCTGTGTGTGTCTGTCAACGCATTGGTCCAATCACATTCAGCATCCCATCAGCGTTTTTTCCCCCCCACCAACAGTCTGCGAATCAGAGGCACAGTAGGGCGGGTCTTCACGGAATGCGGGTGGGAAAAATGTGTGTTTAAAAAAAAATAAGTCAGAGCGAGAGTTAACAGCTCATCTAGTTGCATCTGTACTGTAGCTAGCAGCCTAGTTTCACCTACCTGGGACCCCGGGGTGGCATGGCGTGGCAACTGCCACCCTAAAAATAGGCCTTGCCACCCCAGCTGCCACCCCAGTTGGCAGCTTTGTTTTGAAAGAAAAGTTGTGGCTCATCAGACATTTATGAGAGAACGTCTCTAATGTCCGAGTGCAAGTGAATGCAGCACAAGACACACGTCTTGTAACGCACGTCAACCCATGGCGCGAGCGTTGAAATATGATTGGCGGCGATTTCATTTGAACGGTACGGCGCAAAACGAGAAGCATTCGGACCATAGACTGATTCGGACCCAAGTACTGAAGGAATGAGTTATTTGCGGTCTACAATGACAGAGAAGAGACTGTCAAGTTTGGCTGTACTCAGCATTGAATCAAAACGCACTAAAGCTTTGGATCTTTGGAGGCGTTTTGCTGAACAAAATGGTAATCGCCGCATTCAGCTGTAATAGACATGATGCTCTGTTCACAGGATGAGCATACAAAACTGTTAAGATGATGACCTTACGTGTTTTTTCTTTGTGGGGGTCTTTCCCCCAAAAACTGTTCTAAGTCCTGAGAAAGTCAAATAAGACGGTGTGTAAAACTACACTGCCCAGTCAAAAAAAAGTGACCACTAGGCCAGTAGGTAAGGACTTTCCACTGGATAATAACTGAAGTATAAAATAATGCATGACTGAAGTGATGGAGACCATGTTTGAAGGCAAACAAAAAGAGGAAATAACAGGTCAAATAAAGCAAATCCCCCTCTCAGATTCCACAGCAACCAGAAGAACATACATACTGGCTGGTGATTTGATTAATCAGCTTTGTGATGGAATACAAAATGCACAGTGCATTTCCTTAGCTGTGGATGAGTCCACTGGCACCACTGACAATGCTCAGTTGCTGGTGTTTGTGAGTTTTTATGATGAGGCAAAGGGGGAGTTTGTTGAAGATGTGTTGGGCCTGACGAACCTCAGTGGACACACAAGGGGGCAAGACACTTATAAAGCAATGATGGGAATGCTGGATGAAAGAGGGTGCGGCTGCCTTTATTCATAACTGTGCAGCTCTGCGACTCTGAGGGATCAAGCACAGACGCAATAACAATGAAAACTGCTGCATACAGATTATTTTTGTTTTTGCAACCTCGTGTTAAGAATCTTGTTGCAATTTTTTTAAATGTTGAATGACCGTAATAATCGGACCTTTGTCTTATTAAAAACTTTTTTTTGGACCTTTAACATTTGTATTTGAGTACCCCTGC
>NC_136910.1:22945254-23295698 GCF_949606895.1 Notothenia rossii | reverse complement strand
CCCTAGGGTATAAAAGATAATTGACCAAAATAACTGAATTTCCATGGAGTTGCCTGAATCAATGGAAAGTAGATTTAAAGTGAATTTAAGTGGAGCTTTAGCATAAACTTAAACGTTTATAGTACTTTGTGGAGTGTTTGGCTTTCATTAGTTTTATGGAGCAGTTTATTGTGCAGTTTCCTGTTTGTCTTGTAAACATACGGTCATTTACTCCCTGAGCTCTTAAAGTGAGGCTGAAACTTTTAAAAATCTCAGTTCCCCTTACTCTGTTTCTACCTTGGGGAATAATGATACATGTCACAGGATGAATCAATAAAAAAACATAATCATATTCGCTTACTGTTACATAAAATAAGACTCAAATTAGATAATAGAAGGATTACAATGTTATAATACATTTAAGATGAAGAACAATATATTACAAATAGTGCTCTCAGCATTAACGCTCAAGATTAATCTGGAAACCTTTTTGCTTTTTTTTTTAATTGTAGAATGTTCTCATATGCACCTTCATTGTTGGTCTTTTGACTACTGCCTGAATACGATTATTAATGGCAGGTTGTAGAGGAGACATTTTTATTAAACAAAATACCTTGGTTTGCTCTTTTCCAATGTTACATTGTTCTGCTGTCTTATTACAATCAAGTAAAACCTTGTATTCATATTTCTTGTCTTTTATATTTATGTGCATTGCATTTGTTATTGAGGTAATACAAAAGTAGAGCAAAGGTATCAGGTTACATTACTTTTATAATGTTAAACTTAAAAAAAAAAAAATCAGATTACCACTAGTCATATTAGACCAAGAAAGACTGTAAGCAGCGAAAAGACCTCCATTAGACTCCTTTGTTTACTTCTGTAACATAGTGACATCACCTCCAAAACTTGTGCTTCTATAGCGCTCCAACATAATACGTGATGGTGGGCGGAACATTTCAAAGCATTTATCCAATCACAACAGCTAACCAATCAGAGTAGACTGGGCTCTGGTTTCAGACAGAGGGTGAAAAGAGGTGCTACAGTATGAGAAAAATAAAGAGCTTTTTGAACATTAAAGTATGTAGACATGTAACAGTAGAGGAGCTAAATACAAATATGAACCTCCACATGAGCGTAATAGGGCCCCTTTAAGAGTTGAATGGAGGGGTGGTAGTGTAGCATGAACATCAGAATACACTTGCCTTGAGATGAAAGGTTTAGCAAACAGAGGGATCCTTGACCAGGGTAGTCATGACACCACATTTACTGTCTGACTCATTACAGGATAAGTAAATATGAAGCATGCTGAGGAGCAACGAAATTCTAATGATACCCACACTGGTTGGTACTTTTCCTACAGTGATGTAATCTGCAGTCTGTACGGGCGGTTTAAAGATTTATTTTTCCTATTAAGGCAGTTTTTTTTAATAACTGACGGACAGCTTTTCCTAAACTGGCTGAAGGCGCTTTTCAATTGTAGCCAGGCTCCTGGGGAGGGACATAATGTTGGCCATTGAGGGGTTTAACAGGGCGGTGACACAGGACTCAACCCTCTAATTCCCTTTCAACAGCTCCATATGCCCTTGGGCTTGGATGAAGCAAAATGAAAAGTGCTCCTAAAGCTCCAACACCCCCCCCCCCGCCCCTACCGATTCTCTCCTTCTCTTCAAGTGGATCTTATTTTTCTTTAAATATGTACAGTTGCATGTAGGCCAGATTCACATTATCAACACAAGCATGTTTTTGGAGGAGGAGATGGAGCGGGAGATTAGCTCTGGTATGGGAAAACAGAAAGGGGGGGCAGGGGGGTTGTCAGCCCAGCACCAGAAAGATTTATCATCCATTTACATTATCCCAAACACACACTCAGCAGCAGAGTCTAAACACAGGGCTCCTCAATAACCTCACATGGTCACATTTACTATTCAACTTCTCCACTTTTTTGATGTTTTTTCCCAACGTCTTAAAAAAGAGAGGTTAAATAGCTTTAATTATAATTTATAAGCATTGGAAATGATGGTATCAGACTTGTTTATTCATTGGTAGTTTATATATAGTAGAGGGGTCATGAAAAGTTGCTGACATGTTTATGTAGACAAAAGATAACATGGTTTGCGTAAGTGAAAAGTTCAATTGAGTTATTTTGCCAAGGCAGTCCAGCAATACTTAAATTATCAAGTTTTTTTCTGATCATATTTATGATTTGATATCTCTTGCTTTGTTTATTTACAATTTTCTTCGAGTATCTCTTGTTCTAACTCTGTAAGCATGCTGCTTTCAACCTGAGATTGTTTTGCTCCGGCTGGCAGATAACAATCAAGTAATTAATATTTCAAACGTTTATCTGCTCCTCGTGGCAGCTCTGTATACACACACTCCGCAGAGCTCCACATTTTTGCTGTTTCATCACAGAAAGTTTCTCTGTTCTGTTTGTTCTGGAAGCGAGAGACAACAAGACTCATACAACAGCATGAGGACGCAACGCAACACCACTGCAGAGGAGACAGCCACACAGACATTAAAGGTCCCATGTCATGGCCATTTCTACTGATCATAATTCCATTGTTGAGGTCTACTAGAATAGATTTACATTGTTCAATGTTCCAAACTCACATTGGTTTCTCATACAGCATCTCAGTATGTGTATTCACTCTCTGTCCTAAACGCCTTGTTGGAGCTCCTGCCCCCCCCTCCCTGTGAGCCCACTGTGCTCTGATTGGTCAGCTCGCCCACTCTGTTCTGATGAGTCCACCACCATTACAGCGGAACATCAGTGATTATGTGTTACAATGGCGTTAGTAACCAGAAAATGACACCAATAATGACAAACAGATGAGAATGCTACGTGGGGTCTGGGTGCGGTGTTGGCGGGACGTTGCGCGGCTCGCTGCTGCGAGGAGCGGACAGTGTGAGCTGGGTTCATTTCCTGCTTGCCGCACGGGGTCTGCGAGACAGCGAGACATCGCGAATTGACGCGGGAAGGGGTGCTGAGGGGACTTCAGCCCCCCCATCTGCGAGGCTCCACTAGCACCACCCCCCAGCACGTCACAGTTCAATCAATCAATCAATGTTTATTTACTGTATATAGCCCAATATCACAAATGTTACATTTGTCTCAGTGGAGTTCACAGTTTGTACAGAATATCAGTATGACAATACGACACCCTCTGTCCTTAGACCCTCACATCGTAGGAAAAAGGATTCATTTCCGGAGGAAAAACCCACAGTTTAAAAGGCAAAAATGGCAGAAACCTCAGGGGAGGGATTCCATTCCTCTCCCAGGATGGACAGACGTGCAATAGATGCCGTGTGTAAATTGAAAAGATAATACATTTGCAACATAGGTAGTCCAAATGTTTGGAAATGCATGTGTGTATAATAGGAAGATGAATCCACGAGGATATCCATCCAGGACTTATGATCCAGGACCACAGCCACGACTCAAGATCCAGGGCTCGCGATCCAGGACCCAGGACCGCAGGATCACCCATGACTCCGGATCCCGGTGTATATAGACACCAAAAAGAAAGACATTTGGGGAAGCTGGGTTAATCGGAACATGAGAGTACACAAGTATAGACAGAGAGAAGGAAGAAGTAAGATGTCCCCCGACAAACTAAGCCTATATCAGCAAAACTAGGGGCTGAATCTAATCGGCCCTAACTATAAGCTTTATCAAAAAGGAAGGTCTTAAGCGCACTCTTAAAAATGGATAGGGTGTCTGCCGCCAAAACACAAACTGGAAGCTGATTCCACAAATGTGGAGCTTGATAAGAAAAGGCTCTGGCTCCCATTGTACTTTTATGGCGCATTTACAATGCAGGCCTCGCTCGGCCTCGCTCGGTTTGGTTAGGCCTTATTAGGCCCGGCTCACTTTAATGCTGCGCTCACATTACAGTTTAGGAACTGGGGTAGTATCTATAGTAACGCAGTGTAGGCGGAGCCGTGACGTCATCTTCAATGAGCGCCCCAGAAAAACAACACAGCCGTTAGCTCTTAGCAGACTTCATATCTGTTCAGAAACTAGACAAAAGTTAAACAAGTACAAACCACAGACTGCCTGTGTCATGGTGAATACAGTCGCTGGTTTATTTATGTCTGTATAGGCCGTTGTTGTGAGTGTGGACGGTCGGAGCATATATAGCGTTAGCTTAGCCAAGCTCCATTTAGAAAACACGCATTTTAAAAGGTTTTTCGCCTGCCGTCTGTCTGCAGACTTGTCAAAGCATTAATTCATGGTTTTTACTAACCGGTATCAGTATGTTGTTGCTTCGGCATCATTTTGAAACGTGTATTACAATTAAATCACGGTAAAATATGTTCATCTTGTTGTAGTTGTAGCCCCCTTGACAGCGATTCTCTCTCTGTTTAGCAAACTCAGCCCGACTCAGCCCTGTTTGTTGGCCTCGATAGAACCACGATTTAGTTGGGCCAGAAAAAAGGTGAAAAAGTAGCCCCGGGCCGGAACTAGGCCAAGTGTAAGCGCAACCAAAAACAGGCCCCGCACGGCTCGGCACGCTTAAAGCGAGCTCCGCGCTGTAGTGTGAATGCGCCATTAGAGACTCTAGGAACAACCACCAACCCTGCGTTCTTAGAACACAATGCCCTAGTAGGACAGTAGGGTATAATGAGTTCTTTAAGGTAAGATGGCGCCTGCCCATTAAGGGCTTTGTAGGCGAGAAGAAGAATTTTAAATTCTATCCTGTGTTCTATAGGGAGCCAGTGTAAGGCAGCCAGAACAGGAGTAATGTGGTCCCTTTTCCTAACTCTGGTTAGTACAAGAGCTGCAGTATTTTGAATCAGCTGAAGCGACTTAATTGACTTCTTGGTACACCCTGATAATAAGGAGTTACAATAATCCAGCCTTGAAGTAACAAATGCATGGACTAGTTTTTCTGCATCGTTTTGAGGCAAGATATGCCTGATTTTTGCAATGTTACGTAGATGGAAGTAGGCGGTCCTTGAAATTGATTTTATGTGGGCGTTAAAGGATAAATCCTGATCAAATATAACACCAAGATTGCTTACAGTCTCACTGGAGGCCAAATTAATGCCATCCATAGTTAGTATATCTTTAGATAATTTGTTTCGTAGATTCTTCGGGCCAAGTACAATAACTTCAGTTTTGGTCATGTTTAACATCAAAAAGTTTAAGGTCATCCACGTTTTTAATTCCTTGAGGCAGTCTTGAATTTTATTTAGATGATTAATTTCATCAGGCTTGATTGATAAATATAGTTGAGTATCATCCGCATAACAATTAAAATGTACAGAATGATTCCTTATAATATTGCCTAACGGAAGCATATATAATGTGAACAAAATAGGTTCGAGCACTGAGCCTTGTGGCACTCCATGGCTAACTTTGGTTTGCGTGGAAGATTCATGGTTGACACGTACAAACTGAGAGCATTCAGATAGATAGGACCTAAACCAGCCTAAGGCAGTTCCCTGTATTCCAACTAAGTGCTCTAGTCTTTGCAATAAGATATCATGGTCGATAGTATCAAATGCAGCACTGAGATCGAGCAAGACAAGAATATAGATAAGTCCTTTCTCTGAGGCTATTAGAATGTCATTTGTGACTTTAACCAGAGCTGTCCCTGTGCTATGATGTGTTCTAAATCCAGTTTCACCGTTGAGCGAGTGTGTGTGTGAGGCTCCACAGATTGGTCCATTTGGGTATGGGCACGTTACTGCACCCAGGAAGAAAAAGAGAAATGTCCAACGAGGCGTTCTGGGGCAGCATAGACAGGTCTTTTCTGTGTTAGAGTTTTACTCCCTACTGGGTGTACTTTGAGGGTTTGTGACTCTGCAGAAAAACCTTCATAACACACAAGGGGACGGGTAATAACCGGAAAAGCATGACATGGAACCTTTAAGTCATAAATAAATGTGCTGAGGTCACTGTAGTCCGATGTCAGCTATAATCATGTTTTATACATTTTACAAATAGGACGTTATATATTTTATGTTCAATTCATAAAGAAAAGCTTTAAAATGCAGGATGTGGTTTATGTGCTGCAACTATTTTTTCAGAAGGTCACTTTGCTCAAGAAAAGATGCAACTTATTTTACTTTGTTAATCTACAATATCCTCCATTTCTATAAGGTGAAATGTGTTAATAGGTTGAATTAAGAGGGGCCAGTTGTTGAATTGTAATATTTTGGACACTAGGCTATGCTAAGCTAAGATAAGCTAATCAACTGCTAGCTTTAGCTTTATAGCGATAGACAAAAAGGAGACTGGTACCAATTTTTTAAGCTACCTCTTTGCTGGAAAATGTATAAGTGCATATTTCTTAAAAAAGTATTTATTTAAACTAGATTCAAACAATTACAAACTCGATTTACACTTAATTAGAATCAGAATACAATACTTTATTGGAAAAGAATGAACGAATTAAATAAATAAAAGATTAATACAAAAAAATATATATATACATAAAATATATAAAATGTATATAAACATAGAAAAAAAGTAAAGCATGAATGTGATAAACATGAAAAGTTGTTCGGAAAAAGTTCATAAAAAGAACATAATAGAAAGAAAAAAATGTTGTACAAAAGGAGTTAAAACAATAATGTGCAGATTGTACTACAATATATACATGTGTTAAAACAAATATAGTGGTGAATTAGTATTAACAAGATGCTGTGAACAAGATGAATACAATTAAGGCACTTTCATTGACAATTCTAATTTCAGTTTATCATTTGGTGTTGCAATAATGGTGTTATGGTAGTTTTTAATAACAATATGTATTTCAAACAGTGCTTGAATTGGGCCGGTACTCACCGGTACGAAGTACCGGCACTTCTTATTTTTACCCATGTGGTACCGGCACTTCTTACTGAGTACCGGCAAGGTGCCCGGACTGGCCATCGGGGGACCGGAAGGTTTCCCAATGGCCTGGCCTGTTAAGTGGCCTGCTGGCCTGAGGATTTTTTTTATACGTATATATTGTGATCGCAACGCAGCGCAAATGTGGGTCTGACTCTGCCTCACAGAGGGTGACTGGCTGTCTACATGACGTGGCCTGCCGACATTGCCACTTTCATACAGATCATACTAATGCCCTCGATTGGTCTCTGTGTGTCATTCAAGCTCGGGAGGGTGTGTGTTGGTGTATGTGTGGCGCGAGCGAGCGAGGAAGCGCGCGCACCGGTTACGTGTATTGTTGTTAGCATCTGGTGCTAGCTAGCTGCGCTAACGGATATAAGGAGCTGTTTCAACAACAAGGTGGAGGGAGAGTCCTTTGCTGTCAGACTGAGAGGCTGATAACTACAGCTCTGGTGAGGTAAATTACTCTCTGAGTCTTTAGATAGTTAACTTAGTTTAAGTTATCTCAGTGGGTCTCAAACGGTTCGGTCACCATTTATGTAAACACATATTTCCATTTGAGGGGGTATTGATTAGTAAAATATGCATGAATAATACAAACAAAATGTTAACTAGGTGAAAAAAGGTAAGATAAACTTGTTGAGAGCTAAAACTAGTCTTTGTTGTTGCCTCAAAGAGGAGCAGAGGGGAGAGGAGGGAGACAGGAGAGGCTGATTCAGGAGCCCAGACACACTCACAACTATAAATGAACCAAAAACAAATAAATAAACAAGTTTCAATGTTTTTTCATATTGGATATTGTATGTTATTGATTACTTATGATTTTATGATTATTTAAATGTATACATTTTTGTTTCATATGGGTGTAGTCTCTTTATTTCCCCCTCAAAATGCACCAGATTGATGCATTTAAGTCCAACATTTAAAAAAAAATCTTACCGGGGGAGCATGCCCCCGGACCCCCCTATAAGATTTGAGGCCCGGCCCCACTGTTCCCAAATAGATTTGCAAATGTTTTTAAATAGTAACCCATCTCCATATGTTTCTTTTGGGGTAGTAGATTTAAACTAGAGGGCTATCACTTTGTGCAGCAATGCTATTGACAAATAAATCCAGCAAAATGGCACAAAAAACTGGTAGTGGCCTCAGGGACGAGGAGTCATTTAACCAGCCAGTAGGAGTCAAGCTTTACTTTCTTTTATATCCATAAAGAAAAATTAAATCTCTTTACAGTTGTTTCATTATGGATGTTGAGAGGTATCCATATATCTCTTCATTTTGCTCTCAAAGTGCACCAGATTGATGCATCTAACTTCAATATTTAAAAAAAAAAGTTCCCGGGGGAGCATGCCCCCGGGCCCCCCTAGACTAGAGGATGTCAGGTCCACTCCCGACTTATAAAAATAGATCTTTACCACTGCACCCCCTCTAATCTCAGATGCACCCTGAGTCATTTTGTTTTAGTACAGTGACCCTTTCTAAAATATACAGAAAAGAGACAAACCCACCAGCATTATAGGATATACTATGACTTTGTGCCAAATACTTGTTGCTGATTTAGAGTACTGGCACCTTTTTTATTCCAATTCAAGCACTGATTTCAAATACCAAAAACAAAGTGTCCCGTGGTAAACCGGATTAACTCTGGCCTTCAGCCTAAATTAAGTTCTGGTTCCCCGGGTCACTTGCATGTTTTTGTCAGTTATCTAACCTTGGGTCCATTAGGATGAGTAGTTAAACCCAATTAAGGCCTGACAGAGGTACTAGTACTAGGTCATTTGTATGTGTGACTTATTAACAATAAACACACTGTAACTAAGTGAGCTACAAGTATATTTATATTAGGGTCAAGAAACATGTTCCCTAGCTGTCTGTATATGGCCACTAGGGGAAGCCATGTTGGCACGTTCTGCTTACGATTACACTGTTGCGTTCTACTAACATAAATCCTGCACACGTTGCAGTGGAACAGTGGCCGCCTCCATGCTAATGATTAAAACCATTCACCAACATCCCATCAGCAGAGCCAATAAACTCCGTACAGTGTGGAGCATGTTTACCGTGGTGGGTTTAGAGACCAGGAAGATTGGTGGAGTGTCTGCCTGGAGTCACTTTTAACATTGTGAATCACCAGAGGCTCCGTCTAATCAGAATGAAGTAGTCAACAGGGTCACAGCCAAGCTTCAGATGCTATTGTGAGCTCAAGGTGGTGTCTGGGTTTTGCCCTTGCAACATTTTTATTTTTTATTTTACTTATCCAAACACAATTTAGTTTGGTTTTATGTTATTACCTTGGCAGTTCATAAAGTCTCAGACACTAAAGCTAGATTTGGTTTAAGTACTCTACTGAGAGCACCTTTCTAGTTTTCTTTGTTCTGCTAAATGTAAAACTCAAGCAGTGATTGGTTTCCCGAGACAATCTCCTGAGGTTGTATTACAAAGCCTGTTCAACAGATCCATATTATTTAGTGTTAACTGGTTCAACTAACACCAACAACCTTTTAAACACTACACTGTTTTACAACGGTGGTTATCAACTTGGCAAAACAACCCAGAGTTTTTCTATGAGCGCTCTCACATTCAATTGGAAGAATATTTGACAAACTAAGTTAATTATATCGGACAAATATATAGAAGTTACACACATGATCCTGGATAAAAGTAATACAGTTGCATCTGTCATTTGCAGGAAGAAATGCTGTCAAAACCTGTGAGAATAGAATAGAAGATATATTTTATTCAACCCCAAAAATATATATCAAAACAATACAACACACTAAGCAGGCATAGTAGATATCTAAACATGCTGGTCATTTGTGAAAACATGATATGATATGAATAAGCAACACACTCTCACTCCCTAAGCGTCTAGGAGCGACGATTGGTCAGGGTCCCGTGGCGTCCAGTTGTGACGCGCCGAGGCTCCTTCAGCTTCATAAACGGACGCAAAGAGCTTTCAACTGATTGCAATGTATTCCCATCGGCGGCTGTATTTGACGCTTAGGGAAGCACCGCATCCATTTTTGTCGGCAGCTCTTAAAGGCAATGTGAGCGTCCATTCACATTGGATAACGGAGAATTGTACACCCGGAAGTAAGTATTCTCCTTACTGTCGATTGATTTGACAGTGATAACTCCACTACTCATCAACTCAAAAACACCAGATTACCTTTGTTAATTAAACGACATTGATAGGTTTAAATTGTGTACAATGCTTTTGTGTTTTTCCCCTTTCTCCAATTCTGAGAAATAACTTGTTTTCTCTGAAATGTTGAGCGCCAAAGAGACTACACTACCCACAATCCCCAGCTATTGTTGTGACGACGCCTGTCCGCTTTGCAAAAAACCCTGTGATTAATCTTCAAGCTCTGGGATTGAATGTTGGAGTGGCAGTGCGCCAAGGTTACGTTGAGCGTCAAGCTCTTTGAAATGGAACGAAACCACGGCAGACTATTCAAAACTGGACTTGAACGCCCCCCGAGAACTACACATTGTGTTTCACAACATGTTCTCTATGGCACGTCTCTACTGAGAATTGTAGTTTTAAAAGACGTTTTCGTTTTTTCCCAAAATTAGAAGTTGATAGTATTAAACTCTGTACAGCCCTGGAGGTTTAGGCGATAGGAAACAAATTGGTGTGTACACATTTAAAACATGTAATTACTAAATGGGTGAAAATCGCTTGTATCCATAATGGGCAGCATTAATATATACCCACATGACAGCTCATTGTTAATTTGTAATTCTACTCTACTACAATTCAGAGGTTAACCTGGTATTTTTACTCCACTACATTTATTTGAGTTACTTTGCAGATTCTGATTAATGATGTGAAATATTAACAACCCTTAAAGCAGACTTTACTTACACCTGAGTAAAATTCAGGGAAAGGGGATTTTCAAGTGCCGACAATCAGGAGAGATATTTGATAGTTGGTGCTTGAGAAGACTAAACATTTATCTGCAGATCTCTATAAAGTATATTAATTACTCGTTATTCTCCACTAATAGTTAATTAAAAACTGTATATAATTGCTATTTTGCACATCCCTTTCAAGATTTCCTAAGGTTTATTGACATATCATCTACACAACTTTGGTGTAGTTATGCAATGTATGAAAAACTTGGGTCACAGGTTCCTCAACAGTGCATTACAGACATTACGTGTGTGTATACCTCCACCATTAAACTGTCAAATTCTGCACATTTCTTATACTATCTACCAGAGGTGGGAGTAAGTCCTACATGTGCAAGTCATGAGCAAGTCTCAAGTCTTGACCTACAAGTATCAAGCAAGTCCCAAGTCACTGTGGTGAGAGTCAAGCAAGTCAAGTCAAGTCATTGCTCAGGTCAAGCAAGTCAAGTAAAGTCATACAAAATTCTGATGAATAAGCCCTGTTTCCGCATTTAAATCAGTTAAAAGACAGTGGTTATGAAAATGGATTCAACCCACACTATGATCTTCATTACATACACAGTTAATCATTTGAAATCTAATTTAGACTGATGACAATAACATATTAACCCCAGAACTGCAGATGATATAGCTAGCACTCAAAAAGTCTGTTAAAAAAGGCAGAATTCCAGGTAAGAAAATCATATATGGCATTTGCCATTACACATATTTAATTTAAATGTCTGTTAACACTAGAACCGCCAACAGTGTCAGCACCTACATATATATCCTTTTCAAATTATTTAATTTGTTCCTCTTCATAATTTCCTTATAAACTAAGTAAGACAATTTAAAACTCACTTAATTGTGTTAATTTAGAAATTGCTTCAGTTTATCATCATAACAGATAAAAAAGTTCAGATTCATTGTACAATAAATCAAAGAATGATGAACTAAACAAAAACAACATAATTAAAACATTTAAACAAACTACTAAAAGTAGATGAACTATATTATTCAAAAGTTTACAGTAACTTCTGATAATAACACAGGGGAAATAAACGAGGCATCTCTTTCCCTCTCTCTCTCTCCCTCTCCTGACAGCCCGTCAGTATCAGGGTTAGTCAAAATGAATCCCTTGGCGCTTCTAGTGTTCATTTACCGTTTTGTATTCTCTTTGCAATGCTTAATCGATTTGAAACCAAGTCTAACGTAGCTTAAACTTAACATTAGCTTTCTAGCTAACACAACACATGCACGCAGTGGCGGCTGGTGGACATTTTTGGTGGGGCTATGGAAATGGTGACAAAACCATACTAGGGCATTTAAAATCAGGAGACTAAATACGAACATTGTGTGTGTGTGTGTGTGTGTGTGTCATACTTGCCAACCCTCCCGATTTTCGCGGGAGACTCACGCATTTCTCCCAATTTCTGACAAAATCAGATTTACTCACGACTGTTTCCACTCAGACTTTAATACAGCTACACCATTGTTTGGTTTCCATGGTAGCGCGTCTCTTTAGCAGCGCACGCAACTCAAAGTCTGAGAGGGTGAGGAAGATGAAAACTGAACAAGAATCGACAAGAATCGACAACTCGACCCTCTGATCACTCCTTTCCTGTAAAATACAGGTCCAGCCCACACATATGCTCCATGGTGCCACAGGCATAGAGAACCGCAGTGACCCATCATAAAACCCGGAAGTAAACTTCTTCCGGTTCCTTTGTCAAAAACCAATGCAAATTCTCCATAGGATTTTGGAAAATAGCTCGAAATAAGGTCTGTGGTTGACACACATTTAAGAGAGGGATCACGTTTTGTTCAGCCGGATAATCTCCACATGTCAACCCTACTTTTATAATTTTTGAATCATAAATCTAGTCGCCAGAAGCAAAATGCTAACGTTATGCTATAAACGAACTACAAGCCAGTGCAGCAGCAGGGTCGCACGACTTCAACATCACGCCAACTTAAGATTGTTTCAACTGACTTGCACTGAAACTGCACTTTGAACACTTTAAATATATTAACATTTTAAACTGTATACCCCGGTTATCTAGGCCCTTTTTGTTTTGTTTAATGTGTACCACGTTTATCTAGGCCCTTTTTGTTTTGTTTTATGTATACATGTCACACTGTGGGAAACGATATTTCGATATTTCTGGATGTATAACACATGTCGAATTTTTGACAATAAAGCTGAATTTGACTTTCGCGTGCTTGCATATTTTAACAAAGCTTTTCATTTTAGCCACACTGAATTTAACTATAAGTCATGGCTGTGTCAATTACCAGTCTGATATCGTTTTACAAAGATGACAAGAAGAGTGTAGATAGAGGAGAGAACCACTACAAGTCAGGACACGTAACAGTGCAGCCTAGATGAAGGTGTGCTTACCGGTGTTGTCAGGGCTAGCATGAGGGACAAGGTTTATAGTGTCGGTGAGTAGTGATAGCAAGAGTACCGTTAACCTAGAGTTAATTTATTCACATTAATTCCCATCAACAAATCAATTGTATGTGTCACATGAAATCTTTATTAGGCAAGGCAAGTTTATTTATGTCGCACTTTTCAACACAAGGCAATTCAAAGTGCTTTACAAAAAATGAAAGACATTAAGAAAATGGCATTTAAAATCAGTCATTAAAAAGAAAAGCTCATAAAATAAGCATTTAAAGAAAAAATACATGGATAAAAGTTACAGTGCAGTCTAAGATATGAATAGTTCAATTAAAAGCAGCGACAAAAAGAAAAGTCCTCAGCCTGGATTTAAAAGTAGTAAGAGTTTTAGCGGACCTGCAAGTTTCTGGGAGTTTGTTCCAGATATTTGGAGCATAATAACTGAACGCTGCTTCTCCATGTTTAGTTCTGACTCTGGGGACAGAAAGCTGACCCGTCCCTGAAGACCTGAGAGACTTGGATGGTTCATAATTTAGCAGGAGGTCAGAAATGTATTTTGGGCCTAAACCATTCAGTGCTTTATAAACAGCAGCAGTATTTTCAAATCTATTCTTTGACACACATGAAGCCAGTGTAAAGACTTCAGAACAGGAGTGATGTGATCCACTTTCTTAGTGTTAGTGAGGAACCAGAGTAAAGACTTCAGAACAGGAGTGATGTGATCCTCTTTCTTAGTGTTAGTGAGGACTCGAGCAGCGGTGTTCTGAATCAGCTGCAGCTTTCTAATAGATTTTTTAGTGAGACCTGTGAAGACACCATTGCAGTAGTCCAGTCTACTGAAGATAAAAGCATGGACACGTTTTTCCAAATCCTGCTGTGACATTAGTCTTTTAATCCTAGATATGTTCTTTAGGTGATAATAGGCTGATTTAGTAACTGTTTTAATGTGACTGTTGAAACCAATAACTAATTTAACCCGCTCACAAGAGAGCCCACCTCCGAAGATCGTGACTGGCTGAGGGACAGACTCGGGGGCAGGTTTTCAGGAATTTCTTGGCTTCTCTCCCCCGAGCCAGAAGAGGAACACTGCAGCTTGGAAACACTTACTGTTCTTGAAATTATCAAATCTGTTGGGCATCAGGGACCTGAGGCAATTGTGGCAAGCATGGCATTGTTTGAGGAGCAACAGAGGGCAATTCAGGTGGCTACCACTGGTCAGCGAACCAACCCAAACTAGCATTTGTTCAGGAAAGGAAGATTGACTGCCAGCAACTTTGGAGCTGTCCTGAGGTCAAAGTGTGTGACTGCTTCCTTTATTGCCAGGGTGCTAGGGCAACAACAGGCCCTTGATCGTGTTTTGTCTGTACAGTGGGGGACTATGAATGAATGTGAGGGCGTCAGGGCATTCACCACTGCAACCCAGATGCAGGTCCATGAGTCAGATTTGTTGCTCTCCCTATCAGGATTGTTGGGGGCATCTCCAGATGGTCTGGTAGGGTCTTCCGCTCTTCCGCTCAATTTCTGTAGTCCTATTCAGCCACTCGGTAACAACCATCGTTTTTCAGACAAGTAAACTCTTCAAAAAACCCCAGTGGGGTCACTGCTGATGTATTTAATGTCGTAGAACAAAACGTGATTTATCTCTTAAATTTGTGTCAACCACAGACCTTATTTGGAGCTATTTTCCAAAACCCTATGGAAAAAATGCATTGCTTTTTGAGGAAGGAACCGGAAGTGCTAAAAATGCTAACTTACTTCCGGGTTTTACGACCCGTCACTGCAGTTCTCTATTGCCCTTACAACTACAATAAGCATGCAAATGTTAATCTACAGCTCCGGCGATCCACTAGCACCGGATTCTACACCTGCAGACGCAGCCATGCCCTACTGTAGCGTCACCTTGGATACGAGTCTAAACAACTCACAGACACACAGGCCAGGGCGCTGAAAGGGCGTCCTTTGAGCATCAGATCTGACGACGCTGATTGGCTGAAATTATGTTTCGGCGGCATAGTTTACAGATAGCAACAGTCAGCTTGTTGGCTGCAGCTGCTCTGGCTGAGGGCTCTTTTCTACAACCCGGACGAGAGAGGGTAATGCAGGGCTGCCAACATTTGCGTTCAGCTTGGAGTGAGATTTTCTTTTTGGTGAACCGAAAAAAGAAACGTTCCATGTGTACGCAATACGCACATACACAGCGTACCCGCGACGCCTACAATAAAGGCTCGATAATTAGCTCACAGCATATAAAATGGCATATAGGTGTAAGCAGAGGTAAATTGCTATTTTACAAGTGGGGGGTGGGGGGTCCTCACCTCCTCAAGGGGGGTCCGAGGTCATGCTCCCCTGGGAAGATTTTTTTTTTTAATATTGAAGTTAAATGCATCAACCTGGTGCACTTTGAGAGCAAAATGAATTTAGGATACATCTCTCAACACCCATATGAAACAGATTTACTTTTTCTTTATGGATATTTTACAAATCACTCACCTTTTAAACTGTATTCTTGTTTTACTGTCATATAGTATTTCATAACTGTTTTTCATTTATTCTCATAAATGGTGACCAAAACGTTTGAGACCCACTGAGATAACTAGACTAGAGTTAACTATCTAAACAGAGTCCCTTACCTCACCGAGCTGTAGTTATCTCTCTCAGTCTGACAGGACAGAGCTCTCCCTCTCATTGTTTTAGAAACAGCTTTTAATATCCGTTAAGCTAACCAGATGCTAACAACAACAATGCAAATAGTGAGTTTGGTAGAGATATACTGTATAATAGTAAAGTTATTTAAGATAATGCCATATTTTACATTATAAATATTCCCCAAAATTATTCAAAAGCATATTCTTCCAAACTCCTTGCTGTATGACACACAGGAGACTATTGATGTGTGCAGTGAGTTTGGTAGTAATAAGCTGTTTAATAGTGATTGAATATTATTGTATTCTCTTTTTTCGGAGTTGCACTTTGCAGACGGTCCCTGAGCACTCGTTTCTTCTCCGGCTGCAGATAGAGACCAATGTAATGTGTCCAGCTCGGAGGACGGCACGTATTGGCTTTTTTTTAATCAAAATGTGATTGTGGTTCGTTGTCAACCTTACCACGGTACTTCGGAGATGTCATTTGTGTGTGAATAACGTTTTGTTCATGAGTTATTGATCCGTGAAATCAGAATCTCCCAATATCGTTCCAACTTTACTGAACTAAGCCAGAAGACCGTCTCATTTCGTAGACCGCTCGGTTTGCTGTTCCTTCACTTTATATACATTTATTTTGGACGAAAACTTAGCGTGAGGAAAGGCAAGTGTGGCGTGAGTGCGTGAGATATGGGTTAATTGCGTGACTCTCACGCTCAATGCGTGAGTGTTGGCAGCCCTGGGGTAATGATACACGCTGCGGCCAGGCAGGGAACATGTGACTTATCAGTAACTTTAGACATCGAATCGTAGAACAATTTTAAACGAGATTTTATTGTAGATTATACATTTTACTGATACCAACGATATAATATTTACCTTATTCTTTAAAAATAAAAATAAAAATAAAAAAAATATTTCTTTTGGAAATATATTTTTTTATTTATTTTTTATTTTTAATGACAATCAAACATGTGGGAAGAGGGGGGGACGGCGCCCCTAGCGCCCCTATGGGCCGGCCACCACTGCATGCACGTACCTTTCTCTGTGGTTTTTTTTGTAGTGACGAATGAAGTTGGATGTTGTGGTGGTCCTGTCACCGATCTTTATGCTGCAGACCCTGCATACCGCTGTTCTT
Source organism: Notothenia rossii (assembly GCF_949606895.1). Taxonomy (NCBI): domain Eukaryota; kingdom Metazoa; phylum Chordata; class Actinopteri; order Perciformes; family Nototheniidae; genus Notothenia; species Notothenia rossii. The sequence goes on along the minus strand of NC_136910.1, from coordinate 23,278,800 downwards.
TTCTTATTAGCGTCATCGAAAACATAATCCTTGAACCGCTGCCATGTTAATTTACACTCCTGCCTAGTGGGTTGCCAGGGTTGTGCGCATAGCGCTATAATCACCCAATCACATTTCTAAAAAACTACACGTAATATATCACTACAAAAACAAACGCAAATATTTAATTTTAAAAAGTTAAGTCCTTTCAAGTCATCTGTCTCAAGCTTAAGTCAAGTCTCAAGTCATGAATACCAAGTCAAAGTCAAGTCAAGTCTTTTATCAATGTTAGTCAAACAAGTCTCAAGTCCAAAAATATGCGACTCGAGTCCCCACCTCTGCTATCTACATACATAAGAGTATAATTAATGTGTATAATATCAGTTAAAATAAGTGCTTCAACATAGTTAATATTGCAGGAAAGCAATATATTAGACGTTAAATACTTTGTCAGGCTTAATATTTATCTGTAGATAGATACCCCCAAAACTTTTTTCTTATTTGAAAGAAGACCTTAACCTAAAGTATTCTTTAATGTGTTAATAAAGGTTAATTTGTTTGTCTGTTTTGCTCATCCTCATATTAATATCTTTGTACATCCAGCACTAAACTGTTTTATTGTAGAGATCTCTTACAGTATCTTCTTGATTTTTTATATTCTATATTTCTATCATTGACCTTCTACTTTCCCCCTATGAAAGTATGTACTCTTAATATTGTTTTCATCAAATAACATTATTCAACAAAAATAACATTATTCAACAAAAATAATTCAATAACGTGCTTTAACCACTAGGCGGCACACAAGGTACACACAGCATCCGAATAATAACTTTGTATTATTAGTGTAGGACACTTATGTATGTATAACATCTGAAGATATTTAGTTTTATTCATGTTTTTAAATAATTTTACAGGATATTGCTATACTATTTCTCGTGTTTTACTTCTAAACATTAATATCTGATTTGTAAAACATCACAGCAGAAAGGTATATCCGTCATTTAATGGTAAGCTATTGAAATTGTGATTCCATAGATGTGTCTCCCATCACCCAAATCCCCCGACTACTCTCTCAACTCAGTATTTACATTCTTTAATTCAAAGAAAATCAGTAATATCTTTAAAAACGTGCATTGCGGCTAAAACATCCAATCAGCGAGCTGAAGATCTTTTCTACGTCTGTTTCCGGTATTGTTCCTGTAATGAGAGTTCACATTTATGCTACATTGAAGGGTGGAATTGACTACACATCTTCAGAAACATAATTTGCTTCAGATATAACTCATAGCAAATAAAGTATACAAATATAAGTAATACAAAGATAAAACACTGGCATGTAATTTACGTTAGAATAAATAGAATGGTTTTGAATAATAGATGAGAGTAAAATCTATGTAATTTTTTTTGTATGAATTTATGTTTCATCCAATCACAGAGCTTGTTGACTTATCACAAGGTTTGTCAAAGCGGACAGGCGTCGTCATAACAATAGCTGGGGATTGTGGGTAGTGTAGTCTCTTTGGCGCTCCACATTTCAGAGAAAACAAGTTGTTTCTCAGAATCGAAGGGCAAAAACACAAAAGCATTGTGCAACATTTAAACCTTTCAATGTCGTTTAATTAACAAAGGTAATCTGGTGTTTTTGAGTTGATGAGTAGTGCAGATATCACTGTCAAATCAATCGACAGTAAGGAGAATACTTACTTCCGGGTGTACAATTCTCCGTTATCCAATGGGAATGGACGCTCACATTGCCTTTAAGAGCTGCCGACATAAATGGATGCGGGTGATTCCATGACGGTGCGTCAAATACCGCCGCCGATGGGAATACATTGCAATCAGTTGAAAGCTCTTTGCGTCCATTTATGAAGCTGAAGGAGCCTCGGCGCGTCACAACTGGACGCCATGGGACCCTGACCAAGCGTCGCTCCTGGACGTGGGGAGTGAGAGTGTGTTGTCATAAGTGCAACACATCGATTCATGTACTTACAGTGCATCTTCTATTCTATATATAAGGCTTTATATCCTAACTTATCAAAAATATATATCTTATTTAATGAGATACATTTTGTTATTCTATTCTTCCTTTGATGCGCAGCGATTTATTGCAAGTCCTTCCTGCATTCTGCAGTTTTCACTTTGTTTCCTTTAGCCTGGATTATGACATCAGAGACTAAACTTCTTAATGTTTGTTTTATAACGATGATCCTCCCACGAGCTTTGATTGGTCAGCATGTGGTGCTTTTACACAAGTTATCTTGAACACAACCTGCTCCGGTGTGCAGCATTATTTACCAGGGCCATGTATCCAGGTAAGATGCAAACGACTGTCATTGGTCTGAAAACCTTTGCTATTCCCAAACAGATTACTGAATTGTTGTTGTTTTTTTGGTTTAAAGTAGTTCCAATAAAAACATTTCCCAATGAGGTCTGTGGATTCTTCACAGCAACAAGAACATTTTGCTGGATCACATTGAACTTTTGGCCCCTGTGTTGAAATATTTGAAAGGGTTACGTGTTCTCCTATGATTAGCTCTCCAACATTGTCACTGCAGATGGATTCAACACACTGTGAGAAATGCTTTAGGAAAAATGTTGATACAAATCAACACATCCTGCATCCCTTCTGAATTCCCCTGCAATATAAACACTATAAATTGTCTCTTCTTTTCGGGCCAAGGTCCAAACCCTGGAGTTGAGCTCTGTTTGTGCCGTTTCTCCAATCCTGCCCAGATTTGGCCACACATTTCTCCCACTTGAAAACAGGAACATTGGCTTTTTTTTCGTTCTCTCTAAACTGAACATGACAGACGTCACGTGTGTAATCACAGGAATCCCTCCATTTAAGACTGGAGTTGGGACTGAGATCCAGCTGACTCCAGATTATTTTTCCTAGAAGGATTAAAGACTGAGGATCTTGTGAAAGGCCCTTTCACATAACATAAAGGCAGGTTGTTTTTTTTCCCTTAGGAAGAATTTAGGATCCCACGGTGAAAGACCTGTCACAGAGAGAATGTGCAGACCAATAACAGTGTCAGTTGTCAGCGTTCATCCCCCACAAACAGCCTCTTGGTGCTGCACTTCATCAGCCAGCAACACCTCTTTGTCAATTTAGCTGAGAGCAGTGCGTTTGGACCCTTGTTTGTCTCCTGTGATCTTGTTTTCCACGCACTATTGCTCAAGTGGAAAATCCCTGATTATAAACATAAACTTTACAGGAATTTTTAAAGACTTCAATTGAGAGGATTCTCCCATGGCATCAGTAAAAGGTCAGCAAGTCTTGCCTTATTTAGTTAAAGTGCAACAGGAGTGCAAACTACTGTGTACTAGTTTGTAAAGTTCACTTTATAATTTGTAAGAAACTTTTTTGTGAGAAACCTTTTTTTCACTACCTGAATATCTAATAGTACAACAACATACAATCCAACAGCAACACAAACTACATCCTCCAAATTAATTCAAAGGTCAATCAAGATCTCTTTAAAGAGTGTACGTTCAACAGTTTTATTGAGACTGTTGCATATGTATTTGTTTTACAATACAATAAAATACAGCTTTATTTATATAGCACTTTAAACCTCCAGACCAAAGTGCTGTACAGACAAATTAACAAACAAAACATACAAAAAGTAACACAGCTCAGCTCAAGTACAAGTACAAGTAAAAACAATAGACAATTTAAAAGCAATAAAAGCAACGCTCTAAAAGATGTTAATACGCTAAGGAAAAGAAGTGGGTTTTAAGAAGCGATTTAAAAGCAGGCAGTGTGGCGGCCTGTCTGATGTGCAGGGGCAGATCGTTCCACAGTGTGGGAGCCGCTACAGAGAAGCAACGGCCCCCTCTGAGCTTTGACTTGGTTCTGAGCACATTCAGGAGCAGTTGATCCGCTGACCTGAGAGGGCGGTTGGGCGTGTAAGAGTGTAGCAGCTCAGACAGATATGGTGGGGTCATGCCATTTAGGGATTTAAAATTAAACAAAAGGATATTGAAATTAATCCTAAAATGTATTGGCAGCCAGTGGAACGAAGCGAAAATGGGGGAAATGTGGTCATATTTCCGTGTGCCAGTTAAAAGCCTTGCTGCGGCATTTTGCAATCGCTGCAGACGAGCGAGGGAGGACCCACTGGGCCCCATGTAGAGAGAGTTAGAGTAATCCAGCCGAGTGGTGACAAAGGCGTGGATTACTGTCTCAAACTGCTGTCTGGAGAGAAAAGGTTTTACTTTGGCTAGCTGCCTCAGGTGATAAATGACACGATTCTTATGTCATGTCACGGTTTGAGTTTTTGTGTGTCTAGTTTTGGGGTTATTTTGCTTTTCTGTCCTCCCTTGTCGTTAGTTTCCCTGGTGTGTCTAAATGTCTGATTGTGTTCACCTGTTGCCCTTGTGTTTCTCCTCCCCTGCCCAGCTGTTTCTCGTCTCGTGATTACCCCTCCCTGTATTTAGTCTTGTCTCTTCCTGTGTTCGGTGTCGGTTCATTGTTTGTCTTTACCTTTCCTGTCACCCTCCATGTTTGACTGTCGGTTTTCTTTGGATGCTCAAGCTATGGATTTATGGATGTTACAGTAGGTTCTTTCATGCTACGGATTGCTCGATGTTAAGTCCTTTCTTGTTTGCAATCGTCTACAGCTTTTTAGGTAAATAAAGCTCGCCTTTTGTTATTTTACCATTTTTGTCTTTTTTTAAAACTGCATTTGAGTCCTAAAATTCCCGGATCCTGACAATAAAAGCTTGTTTTTTCCACAGATTTAATCTGACCCTCAAGTTTTAGTTCACGGTCCATTTTAATGCCAAGGTTTGTAATGGTGGGCTTGGTGTACTGAGCCAGGGAACCCAGGTCTACAGAAGTGGTGCCACCAAAAACCATTACTTCTGTTTTTCCTTCATTTAGTTTTAGGAAGTTGCACGCCATCCAGGCCTTTATGTCCTCCAGACACTTTAGCAGTGGGCTAATTGAGTAACCCTCCTTCTTTGTTAGTGGGACATAAATCTGGTCGATTATCAGCATAGCAGTGGAATGCGATGCCGCACTTTCTAAATATGGACCCAAGAGGGAGCAAATAGAGGGAGAATAGCAGGGGGCCTAATACTGAGCCCTGTGGGACCCCATACAGGAGTGGAGCAGAGGATGACTCGGAGTCACCAAGGCTGACAGAGAAAGTTCTGTCCTTCAGATATGACCTGAACCATTCCAGGGCTCTCCCCTCAGTACCCACCCACTTATCCAAGCGAGAGATCAGGATGTCATGGTCGACTTTATCGAAAGCAGCAGTTAAATCAATAAGTAGAAGCACAACACAGTCCCCAGAGTCAGTAGATAAAAGGATGTCATTAAAAACTCTTAAAAGCGCTGTTTCAGTGCTGTGCATAGTTTTAAAACCGGATTGGAAAACCTCCAGTATATTGTTCTCTTCCAGAAAAAACATAATTTGACTGTAGACAATTTTCTCCAGGATTTTTGACATAAAAGGCATTTCGGAAATGGGCCTAAAATTAGCCAGAACTGTGGGATCCAGACTGGGTTTTTTAATACGCGTTTGCACTACTGCATGCTTCAGGTTTTCAGGGACCTTCCCTGAGAGCAGACTGCTGTTTATAACTGCCAGCGCATATGGTCCAACAGTGGGGAAAACCTCTTTAAAAGGTTGAGGTGCGACAGGGTCATTTGGAGAACCAGAGGGCTTTAACTTGGAGACAACGTGTATCATGTTAGGTGTACCAAAAAAGAACTCTGCGACTGTATGAAGGAAGTACACAAGTCTGTGAGTCTGAATGTAAAGCAAAAATGAAAGTCTTACCTGTATTATCTGTCTGGTCCAGCCGGGGGTCTCAAATGGTTAGAAGTCTACGAAAAAAACAGCCTGTCCTCCTCCAAAAAACGACCAGATAGGTCGATTGTTCAGCAGCTTATTACAACCCATAGTCACGTTTTAAAGTTTAACACCTCTAGTGGTCGTGTAAGAAACAACAATTTGCGGCAATTGCAAACGCTCCGGAGGGTCGTATATTCACAAATAACCCTCTCTGGAAAATCCTAAATTGTAGAATAGTTTGACCATTAAAATGCTTTTTGATTAGATTTCTAGCGAGAAGTGTATATTGTACTTTTAGAATCCAGGCCCAGTGGATGTGTAGAATCTATAGTTTGATAGATATCATGAAGGTTATTTGAGGTCTCGCCAGGAGAATGGGTATATACTACGTCTTTCCCCTATTCATTTATATTGAAGGCAGAGTCAATGTAAAGTTGGCGTCAACCCTCACGGGGTGAAAACAGTATTTCCGGTCTCGAAGTTTTCATAATAAAACCGGAAGTATTCCCCGCACTGTCAAATGATTTCACAGTGATATCTGCACTACTCATCCACTAAAAAACATCAGTTTATCCTTGTTAATTACACAACATTGATTGGTTTAAATTGTGTACAATGCTTTTGTCACGATCACAGGTACAGATCAGAACCCAATAGCACGACACAGATCCAACCAGTGTTTTGCAATGTTCAGTCTATTCAGGTCTGGGACAGGCAGGGTCAAAACCAAGAAATCCGTCAGACACGCAACCAAAACCAAAAAGGGAGCAGGCAGGAACTCGACATCCGAATACAGGCAGGCAGGGGTCAAAAACCGGGCAGGACAAAAATCTAGGCTAGAGAATAACACACACTGGAGAGCTTGGCGGAAAAGACAAGATCATCTGGCAAAGGACAAGTGATAGTGAGGTGGTATAAATACTGTGGGTTGATGAGGGAATGAGTAACAGATGAGGGGAAGGGCTGGGCAGACCAGGAGAGGGAAGTAAGCTGATTACAAGGGCCTGGAGGAAGGCGGGATCTGAAATGACAAGAGAGTTAAGATGAGCCAAACCAAACAAACAACAATAGATGTGTCTAACTTGTGACAGCTTTTGTGTTTTTAACCTTCGATTCGGAGAAACAAATCGTTTTTTGGGAGTTTAGGATGGCCAAAGACACTACACTACCCATAATCCTCAGCTATCGTTTGGGACTACAACATCCATTTTGTTGACAAACCCCGTGATTAGTCCTCAAGATCTGTGATTGGATGTTGGAGTGGCAGTGTGCCAAGGTTACGCCAAGCTTCAGCCAGCACTTTGAAATGGAATGAGTTTTGGATAGTCTGCCGTGGAACTACACATGCTGGATAATTGTGTTTCGCAAAATGTTCTATGGCACGTCTCTACTGGGAATTGTAGTTTTAAAAGACGTTTTCGTATTTCCCATAACTAGAAGTTGCCAGTATTAAACTGTGTACACCCCTGGAGGTTTAGGGGATAGGAAACACTCAAATTTAAAACATATAATTAATACATGCGGTGAACATTGCTTGTGTCTTCAGCTAAGCTCAGAAGAGCTTTATTTAAAGAGCCTGTGACACGATTTCCCCCCATCATCCAAACCCATCAATTTGAGTAAATATTGTCCCCTTGAAAACCGTTACTGAACTGATTTTGGATATTTGTGCTTTGATAACCATTCAATGTTGACCATTTCCTGGATCTTCTCGGGGATTCTTCAAGTCCCGCCAAATTATGGGTGACGTCAATGCGGGCACAGCGCTCCAGCTGCACCGTTCAGGATCCCAGCATCTGCATGTAAACGCACAATGGCGCACACAGCAGCAAGCTCAGACAGCGATGACAGTTTAATTTTGAACGTGTCTAAGAGCTCATATGAGGCTGAAGGATCGGTTTATTTTGTATCTGTTAGAAGTTTAGGAATTAGGTGCGTCAATATGGGCGAGCATACGGTCATGTAGCCAGTGGTGGACTGGGACTAAAAATCAGCCCGGGACTCTCGACCGGCCCACTTCGGTACAACTAGTAAATTGTCAACGGGGGGAGTGGGGGATGTGCTAGTGACTTATCCGACCGGCCCACTTCGGTACCGGCCCGTCGGGATTCGTCCCGATGGCCAGTCCGCCACTGCACCCAGCCCAGCCCACGTAAACTGTCAACGGGGGGAGCCTCGCTGTGGGGAAACGGTGGACCTAGTGTCCCGATCGGAGTGGGAATAATAATAATAATAATAATAATAATAATAATAATAATAATAATAATCCGTGCATTTTATCCCTTAATTTCCCCAACATTGTGGTAAAAAAAAACACACGTTTAATCCATGTTGGTGTACTACTACAACCAGTGGTGTAGTGGGGATGTTTTAGTAATCCTAATTTAATCATCATCTTCACCACGATCATTTATGTTTATGTTCGCCGAATTGACATGAAAGCACGGACAAATATGAATATACTGTAGTCAACTTCATTAAAACGTTATTAACGTGCCTAAACTCAGTAATTCACAATTTCTACGCATGACAACACACTTTGTCCGTGTTTGGCTCTCTCGCCGCACAGTGAAGCGTTCCCGCATTGACGTCACTTCCGGCTTCCCCCAAAACCTCAAAATGAGTCGAAGGAATTTTCCCGCGATGTTCGAAATTATTGATATTTATCGGAACGGTATCGCTTTTTCTTTTTTAAACTGACGGTTCGAGATTACTAGTAGCCCACTATTTCATTGCACAACAGTTGTTGGGTTCGTGTCACAGGCTCTTTAATAGCTGGTCTTATGTCTGTTACCCCTCCTGTTGTTAATTGATAAGCCTGAAACATGCACTTAGCAAGGTTCAGAGGCACATTTTGAAATTATGGCAGTAGCCATCGATCATCTTAAGATAAGATAAGATATACTTTATTGATCCCAAGTTTTTTGTTACACTAGTATGTACAACAAGCAATTTATTGTTAGTTTGTAATTCTACTCCACTACAATTCAGAGGTTAACCTGGTATTTTTACTCCACTACATTTATTTTAGTTACTTTGTAGATTCTGATTAATGATGTTAAATATAAACAACCTTTATATTCAATAACAAAATTCAATCACGTGCTTTAACCAATAGGCGGTGCGGGTTAAAAAACGATGAAGTTTACAGTGTTAACACAATAAATTATACTTTATGAAGATGTTACAAATAATACACAGCATACAATGCTATAATAACTTTGTATTATTAGTAGGGCCGGGACTCGATTAAAAAAATTAATCTAATTAATTAGAGGCTTTGTAATTAATTAATCGAAATTAATCGCATTTTTAATCACATATAAATATTTGACCTGAGAACAGTGAGAAGCAATTTTTTTCACATGGATTTTAGTATACCATTGAATAATGACTGAATACATAAGCTTAAGCAACAAAACATTGTTTATTTTTTTCAAGGTGGTACTTAATCAAGACCAACAGAAAAGTGCAATTTTTGCCATAAAGTGTAGCAATAGCATATTTAGGAATATAGTACATTTCAGAGATTCAGGTAGCCTAAAGGTAGGTAGACCTTCTGTAAACTATAACACTTTGTTTTTTAAGTAAAACACAATACTTTCAAGTACATTCAGAACATTGGAAACCCTGACTATTAGAAAACATCTCTCTGTTGCTTCAGAGGCCATAACAGACTTTGTTGATTTACCAACAGTTGATTTAAAAAATCTAATCAATTTCAGTCCAACTCTCTCAATAACCTTGGCCAAAACAATAAACAGTTCAACATAAAGTGCTAGTTGCACCAACAACGTAATAAATAGTTCAACATAAAGTGTACCATTTAAAATAAAAATGTGCCAGGGATTGACCTCAATCCCTCCTATTCTTCCAATATCCTGATGAAAAATAAAATCTCTCTGTTGCATAGGCCGCTATTTGATCAACGCGAATTGGGTGTGGGTCCTTGTACTCCGAGTCGGGCTAACGTCCACGCTAGCTTCCACGCTAGCTGCTATATGTTTTGCATTGAGGTGATACTTGAGGCTTGATGTGCTGCGGTGATATGCAAATTCCTTTTTGCATAATTTGCAAACAAGCCTTTTCTTATCAAGCTCCACTTTTGTGGAATCAGCTTCCAGTTTGTGTTCGGACGGCAGACACCCTATCCGTTTTTAAGAGTGCGCTTAAGACTTTCCTTTTTGATAAAGCTTATAGTTAGGGCTGATTAGATTCAGCCCCTAGTTTTGCTGATATAGGCTTAGTTTGTCGGGGGACATCTTACTTCTTCCTTCTCTCTGTCTATACCTGTGTACTCTCATGTTCCGATTAACCCAGCTTCCCCAAATTTCTTTCTTTTTGGTGTCTATATACGCCGGGATCCGGAGTCATGGATGATCCTGCGGTCCTGTGTCATGGATTGCGAGTCCTGGATCTTGAGTCGTGGCTGCGGTCCTGGATCATAAGTCCTGGATGGATATCCTCGTGGATTCATCTTCTTATTATACACACATGCATTTCAAAACATTTGGACTACCTATGTTGCAAATGTATTATCTTTTCAATTTACACACGGCATCTATTGCACGTCTGTCCGTCCTGGGAGAGGGATCCCTCCTCTGTTGCTCTCCCTGAGGTTTCTCCCATTTTTCCCTTTAAACTGTGGGGTTTTCTCTGGAAGTTTTTCCTTGTACGATGTGAGGGTCTAAGGACAGAGGGTGTCGTATTGTCATACTGATATTCTGTACAAACTGTGAAGTCCACTGAGACAAATGTAACATTTGTGATATTGGGCTATATAAATAAACATTGATTGATTGATTGATTGATTATTGAGGCTTCCATCAATCCGTTTTTTAAAACAAAATGTCCCATCCACGGGGCCAACCAAAGCTGTCTCATCAGCTTCTTCATTCATGTTTGACTATTGTTCACTGTGGTTTGTTGTTGTCTGAAGTAATGAACGTTAGTTGGTGCTCCAGTATAATCGGTACCCCTGAAACTCATCCAGTGAGAAACGCTCCGCGGTGCAAAAATAAGTGCGATTAAAATGCGTTAATTTTTTGTGTAATTAATTAATCTTAATTAACGCGTTAAAGTCCGGGCCTAATTATTAGTGTAGGATACTTGTGTATGTATAACATCTGAAGATGTGTAGTTTTATTCATATTTTCACATAATTTTACAGGATATTGCTATATTATTTCACATATTGTATACGCATTAATATCTGAGTTATATCCGTCATTTAATGGTAAGCTATTGAAATTCTGATTCCATTGATGTGTCTTCCATCACCCAAAACCCCTGACTATTCTCTTGACTCAGTATTTACATTCTTTAATTCAAAGAAAATCAGTAATATCTTTAAAGAGCATCTTGCAGGTTTTTTTTTTTCTACATTTATGCTTAAACTTGCTTGAAGATTACAATTAAAAAAGTGAATGTAGGATTTGATATGTTTTACGAGACATAAGGGCAGGAATTCAGAGGGAAAGGAGCAATTTTGAGCTCTGCTCTTAAAAACGGCTTTTTTTTAGGGTCAAACGCGTCATATTACATCACAAAGGGTAAACATCTCCGCTCTTTGACCGCGGGTATAGTTAGTAGTTGCTTTGAGTTGAGCGGTTGTGCTTTAGTGAGCTGGTATTTTTCGGTAGTTTTACATTGTATTTCACCATTTGTAATCATGGTGCAGTATTGTGTTTGTGCAGGTTGCACAAATACCAGCCTGTCAGGACATCGAGTCCACAGTAAAAAGGACCGGAGCTAGCGTTCGTTCCTGGGTGCGTTGTGCATCCACCTCCCTGCAGCACATACTCTCCACAGCTTTATCAGGAAACCCTATTACATCTCTCTCCTCCCACTCTTCGCTGCTCTCTCTCTCTCTCCCCTCCGGTACACGGCACCGTAAGACATAGTGTGGAGTTGCATTAGGTAATGCTGTGGTGGCTGTACTGCTCCAGCCGTCTCCTTTGTGTTTGTTTGTTTCCCCCTGTCTGTGTTGTTTGTGTGTGCGTGGTGGCTGTCACTCCTGGCTCCCGGCTCAACCTCCACTCACCTGCTGCAATCAGCTGTGCACCCTCCCCGACTACACACCTGCTTTCCATCAAGCCATTTACAACGGCATATCAACGGAGGCTCCACAACCTTTCTCCGCCAGATCGTCAAGTATCAGCCGTATCTCGCGTCTCCCCTCCGGTACACAGTACCGTAGTGTGGAGTTGCATTAGGTAACGCGAGATACGGCTGATACTTGCGCATTAGTTTCTGTTATGGATCAGTATCAACAGTCCTGCCAGTAACGTTACTATATTATCAATGCTACTTTAGTTATAGCCTGATATATGATAGCTAACTTCACAATGTTGTGATGTGACGTTAGCTAACATTCTGTAGCTAACGCCAGTCACTCACCAAGATAGCTGCCCAGTTCTCCACTGGTTCTCCTCACACCACAGCTCAATTTCTCTCCGATGGCCGTTATTTCTTCTAATCCTTGGCTGCTCCTGGTCTCTTGGACGCCTAGCAGGCTCATAATTATAAGGTTGTGGTCCGTCATATGCATTTGAATATTCATGTTCAACTTCTTCTGTGTCTTCTGTGTCGAAACTAGCATTGGGATCCATGTTTATTAATACGTTACACCGGCCGCTCTCCCCCTTGTTTCCCCCAAGTTACGTCACACGCGGGAGGTCACGTCCCGAGGCTTTTTTATGCGGAAGTGAAAATTTCTTACAAAAACGACGCCAGATGTCACTGTAGTGTATATTTCTGTATATTTTTTAGAAAATCTAGTGCATTCATCATTTTCCTACACATTTATTCACAGGTGTGTGGAAGTTGCTCTTTAAAAACGACAAGTCCTTTTCTATAAGCTGTGCACCGTTATGGTGTAAATATATAACCTATCTACAAATTGAATCAAATATAAAAGTCAGCCGAATTACTATTGATACTGCGAGAGACGTATTGTGTGAAGAGAAATTGAAGATGTTGTTTAATTGCTGATATATTTATGATCCATGTCAGGGCCGGCCCCTAGCACTGGCGTTATAGATGCTCGCCTAGGGCGCCAGATCTGAGGAGGCGCTGCGCTGGTAGCTCTGGGAGGGAAACACATTTTTGTTGACCGTTGGTGCTCATCCTAATTTTTGGCCTTGATGTCAGAATATTCATAATTAAGTAAACGTAACACCCTTTTCACCCCGGTTACGCTTTTCATTTGCCCTGTACGATGGGCGCTGTAAGGGATGAAAGTGGGGGATGTTGGTTTATCTGGCGCCAGCAGGGCGAGTGAGCGAGGGAGAGAGAAAAGGGCGCACCGGTACCTGCGCTGTTGTTATTAGAATCTGGTGCTAGCTCCTCTAACGGATAGAAGAAGAAGATGTTTCTACAATAATGTGGATGAGAGTCCTCTCCTGTCAGACTGAGATGCTCAGTGAGGTAAAGGACTCTGAATGTTTTGATAGTTAACTTTAGTCTAAGTTATCTCAGTGGGTCTCAAACGGTTTGATCACAATTTATGTAAATACACATTTCCAAGGCACTCCTTTATAATTATTGGGATGAACAGGTTTGAAAGCATTCCAATGTATACTATAGGACAGTAAACCAAAAACATAGTTTAAAACTGGAGGGATAAAAAATATATGCATAAATACATTTTAACTAGGTAAAATAAGATATAAATGAACAACAAAAATAAAACAAGTTACAATTATTTGTTATTGGCTATGGTAGCTTATTGGTTATGTTCACATACTTATTTGATTCTTAAAATGTAAAGCAATCTTTTTCATATGGGTGTTTTAGAGTTGTACACCCTAGATCTAGTAGTAATTCTGGAGTTATACCAGATTGAAGCATTCTAATTTAAAATGTTCAACATTTTCTTCCCGGGGGGGCATACCCCAGGACCCCCCCTAGAGGATGTGGCGTCCATCTCCCATTCTATTGTGTATTCCTTGGATACTCTATTGATCTTTATCTTTTCTACTGTACGATTCTCTGGCTGGGGGCGGGGGAGCCAGCTAAAATCTCGCCTAGGGCTGCAAATTGTCTAGAGCCGGCCCTGATCCACATCACATATTCAGTTTCGGCGGCAGGTCTTCCAGTTTGTCTAGAAGTCTTCTAATCAGGGCTCTATAAATAGAGAACTAGGGCAGCTGAACCGTGAATTACAATGCCGTTATGTTTTTTTTTTTTTTTTTTTTTTATTTTTTATTTAAATAAACAGACATTGCTCCAGATAACAAACCGTACATCAAAACATGTAACAACAAACAACTAAACAAAACGTAACGGGGGAGGGGGGGGGGGTTGGATGCAAGGATGACTTCCTAAGACAGCAGATTGTGACATACACAGGACATTACATACACAATACATTATACATTACACAGGAGATACCATATTGACAGGGTTAGATAGAGCTGCGGGCAGAATGCCGTTATGTGATGACTTCCAAAGAGAAAAGCAAGAACAGTCGGAATAAAGTATTATTATTTTTTTTATGCTTTCGGATTTCACATCGCATGAACACCATATCCCAACGTGCATTGTGGCTAAAATATCCAATCACAGACCTTCAACCATAGCTGAGGACTATGGGTAGTTCAATGTTTTTATCAAAACCTCTGAAAAAAGAAATGTGTCTCTCAGAATCGAAAGGGAAAAATCTATGGGAAATACACAAAAGCAGTGTACAGATTTTCCAACCAATTAATGTTGTGTAATTAACAAGGATAAACTGATGTGTTTTAGTGGATGAGTACGGCAGATATCACTGTGAAATCATTTGACAGTGAGGGGAATACGGTTTTATTATGAAAACTTCGAGACCGGAAATACTGTTTTCACCCGGTGAGGGTTGACGCTAATTTTACATGGACGATGTGGGGAAAGACATACACGTTCTCCCAGCGAGGCCTCAAATAATGTTCATAATATCTATCAAACTATAGATCCTACACATCCACTGGACGTGGATTCTAAAAGTACAATATGCACTTCTCGCTAGTAATCTAATCAAAAAGCATTTTAATGGCTAAACTATTCTACAATTTAGGATTTTCCAGAGAGGGTTATTTGTGAATATACAACCCTCCGGAGCGTTTCCAAATGCCGCAAATTGTTGTTTCTTACACGACCACTAGAGGTGCTAAACTTTAAAAAGTGACTATGGGTCGTAATAATCTGCTGAACAATCAACATATTTGGTCGTATGAGTGGGAAGACTTGTTGTAAAAAAATGACCCTACTTCCGACATGATATATTGCCTTAGTTAACAGTTTCCTAATAAGTTTGTTAATTGATCTGAAGTTTGAAGTCTTCTTTAATTCATAATGATGTTCACTTTTGCAATTATTGTCTACTTTAGTGTAAAAAAGCAGGGTATGCTTTAGGGCAGGGGCGGGGAACCTCCGCCCCCCGGGCCGTATATGGCCCGCGAGACCATTTGGAACGGCCCTCGAGGTGATTTATAAACACACGCAAAAAATAAAAAAAATAAAGAAATCTAGACCGCAAAAAAATGAAACAAGCGAGTGCCTGTTTTTCCTGGCCAAGGTCAGGGTCCTTGAACACAACACGGGCCTAACGTGTCATCACGTGGTAATTATGTCTCGTCTGACAGAGGTGTAGTGCTGACGGAGAGCAAGAGAACACCGCTCCGGCACTTCCAAAAATGGCAGTAGCCTACCTATGAGGAGCCGTACACATGCCGCAGTTGTTGCGTGCCTGTGTCTTTAGTTGAAAGCCCAGTGGCGATCTGTTCATCTGTCATACTGATCATACAGTCAATAACTTAGCTTTTTCTACAACCACTGAGGTAAAGGCACACCTTTATATGATCATTATAGTTATTATAAAAAAATAAAATAATAAAGTAAACTGGTATAAAATACTATATGACAGTACAATAAAGTTGTTATTAATAAACAAGAATACAGTTTGAAAGGGGAGTGATTTGTAAAATATCCATAAAGAAAAATAAATCTGCTTACAGTTCTGTTTCATATGGGTGTTGAGAGATGTATCAATAGATCTCTTCATGTTGCTCTCAAAGTGCACCAGATTGATGCTTTTAACTTCAACATTAAACAAAAAATCTTCCCGGGGGAGCATGCCCCCCGGACCCCCGTAGAGGAGGTTAGGTCCTCCCCCACTTAAATCATGTCCACATGGATAGGAAACTAAATACATTTGCTCACATCTTGTGTCCATATCTTTCTGTTTTGGTGGTCATGTCACAACTGTGCACGTGCATGAATGCGCGAGTCATGGTAAGATATCTGGATTAAGAGGTTGCTTTTTCTTTGCACAGCATGAAAGAAAGGCCAAATGAATGTGCTGTGATTTTAGTTTTTTTAAGCAGAGGTCAATAATTTGTACGGCCCTCGGAGGATGTTGAAAAAATTTAAATGGCCCTTGAGAGGGAAAAGGTTCCCCACCCCTGCTTTAGGGCGTGGCTTCGTTTTAATTGCTAAGTCACTACAAAGACGTGTCAATCAGAAGAGAAGCACTGTGTTTCTCCCCCCAAGCTACACAAAAGTAAACCAAGATGGCGAAAATTCAAAACAGTTCTCCATAAACCAATGCCATCCTGACCACAGCACTTATTTTATACAGTCTACAGTGCTTAAAGATAGATAAACAATAATGTTAAATATGCATGCTAAAGTACAACTGCACATTTACTTCATGTCAAATGTAGAAAAAGATTCCAAATCAAACGAGTTCTGATTGACAGTAACTAAGAAAGTGATTATGTATGGGGAAAGACATGATTCTTGAATCGTATAGTTACGTATACATCACTAGTTTGGTGGAAGAACTCATCTGGATCACAACCCCCAGGGCTTCCAATAAAAGTTGTAGACTGTTATCGATTGATGCTCATGGATTTTTATCGAGTTTTAAAGCAATCCTAGAACTTTTGCTATAGCAAATTTCAGCCTGGAGACTGCCTCTCTTCTTTTTCTGTCTGACAATCATTTTGTCTTATATCTAGTTGAACTAGCTCTCCCATTAAAGACAAGTAAAGAAAATGGACAGATGGATATTACAATTAATTTTGTGTTCCAATTTCAAAAATAGAAATGTGCAATCCCTCTTGTTTTTCTGTTTTCTTCTTTGTGCCCATCGCAAGATAAAAACTAAAATGGCCAAAAAGATGAAATACTGATGCAACAAATCCATCAGAATGAACTTTTTATGTTCATGCACTATCCCTCTGCCAGCAGACAACCATGAGAGACAATCTGAAGGGGGCAGTGTTGCACCTCTTGTGCTCAGTATCAATCGAGTCATACAGAGTCAGTGTAACTGACACATAGGTTTCAGCCACCAAATATAATGACAATGTCTTCCGGTGCCATTCATTTGACATTGAAACCACCAGCACCACCACCTGATGATTTCAAAGTAAGGCAAATTATTGAGTAATTACCCAAGGTAATAACCCAAGTTATTAGAGGCAATGTAATCAGTGACAGGCAGGCTGTGAGTTCACTGAAGCCTCATCGTGATCCTTTCCACCTGCTTGAATTGCAGTCATTACAATTAAGAAATGCATATTAAGTACTCCCCAAAATAGACAGGATGAGTCAGCAAAAATACAGTACAAGAAAGGAAACAGGCTTTGTGTAAAGTCACTGATTATCCCCCCCCCCCGGTGTCAGAAAGTTGATTTGAGTCATGCACCTAAGAAAGGGGTCGGAGGTTGGAGGTGTAATTACTTGATCTCTTGGTGCCTGCTGGGATAAGGAAAGAAAACGGGGTGACAGATGGCAGGGAGTATATAAATTATCACTGACAAAAATACTTGCAAATAATCTCTCACACACACACACACACACACACACACACACACACACACACACACACACACACACACACACACACACACACACACACACACACACACACACACACACACACACACACACACACACACACACACACACACACACACACACACACACGTACTGTATGTCAGCCCACCTCCCATCTGATTCGCTATGGGGTTACATCGATTATACCATTTTGACAAGACGAGTTTGAGCTGTGTTTCACTGACTGTGTCTTCACAAAAATCCGGACATATTTTGAAACATCGTGACATGAGGAAATTATTCATTTATTATTTATTTTTGAGTCGGAGCTTATACAATGTTATTTAGAAGAAGAATTGCATTTCCACAAAATATTACTTCTTCCTGTTGCATTACTCACTGATGCATTCACTTCACAAGCTTTGACACAGTTAATTAAACTTTTTTTAAAAAAGTTCTATTTTCCTGCCTCTGTATTGGATTTCATTATTTTTTTAATGTGGCAGAGTGGAGCTGGATGTGGGCGCACCGCCATTATGCCAGTAATGAAGCAACTTCTATAAGACCAGAACAGCTCTGCATCACAAGAGCACTTTAGATTGCTTCATTAAATATTTACTTTTAGAGGCAGATTCTTTACACCCCCCACATTTACACTAATTACCCCAATAGAAAAGTTCCTGACGCTCTAGAGTGTAACTTTAGTTAAGCTATTAAATGTCTGTGAACGGATAAATTAGACGAACACGTTTTTTGCCTAAACTTATTATAGTACATATTTATCTTAAGTCTCATGATCCTCATTTGGAGTTTACTGGTATCCTGTTTTACAGCCATGGATGTACAAAGAGCCTTGCCCTGTCTGGACTTCCTAAAACTTGAGATGTTTTCTTTACTTAGTTCCTTTTGTGTTTGGGTCCACTTTGCTCCGCTCATCCTTCACACCATGTCATGGCTGTAGAATAATGATACCATCAGGGTTAACAATGGCAACAACAGTTCATGAAGATTTTAAAAAGAGTAGAAAGTTGTTGGTGAAGAGAAGAACATCGTTGTAGAAGTCACATTGGGCCTTCTGGGAAAAGCAACAAATTAAATGGTGACAGGTCAGGCACGTATACAGCCTCTATATGGGGCTTGTCAGGGTTTTGGCAGGAAGTTGGAACCAAATGCAATAAAGGAGGGAGGTAGGTATATACATTTAGAAAAAAAATGTCAAACAAAAACAGGGGAGGTAAAACAAAAGAAAGAAAATCCGAACGAGTAAAGACCAGGGAGCACATAAGGTACATACTAGGAACAGAGGGGAATCAGACAAGGGCAAAATAACACCACACATCAGGAGCCAGACAGGAACAAAGACTACAAACCGGCAGAGAACACAAGGGAAAAACAGGTATACTTTATACATACAAGACTAATCAAAGACTAGACACAGCTGGGGAGGGCAGTCAAAACACAAGGGCAGCAGGTGAAAAGAATACGGGATTGAACCCTTTTCAAAATAAAACATGAAACATAAAAACCAAGGTCATGACAGTGCTTTGTGATTCCTTATTCTTGATTATACCTTGAAGGCTTAATACCTTGAATGTAGACACTTAAACCCCTAAATGAAGATATTTTAATTGAAAACATTACATGCGTGTGACTAGAACTTAAAAAAAAATAGTTTTGTTATCACCACTTGCAGGGAATGAGGGACCCATTCCAGCAGGTGAGGGGGGAGTCCATAACACCCTGTTGTGGTTGCTTGAAGAAAAAAAAAAAAAGATCTCTTTTACTATTTAACATACTATTTTAAAGCAACAATTATTTTGTGCTCATGAGACCACTATAACATACAATCTGAAGGGGGCAACTGTTGTGTTACGTAAACAAAGATGAGGGGATAATATGTGAAAGTACAAACAAAGTTCTGTCACCATGTGTCAGAGATGTTGAAAATGCGCCATTTACAAAGGAGCAATTCTCCTTAAATAATCCCATTTACAAATAAATCAAAGTAGAGCACAAGTGTTTGTACTTTTGATGAGAGGTTGTTGTTGTCCCTAAGCCACATCTCTCTGAAAAAAGCTAAACGTGTAAGTCGAGGTGCAAAGAATATGACAACCCAAAAAAGACCCTGCAAAAAAACTATTTGTTTTCATCTCATCATCACAAAATATATAATAAGTGTGCCATAAACTTACCCCTAAAACAATGTGCTGCACAATGCAATGCAACTCTGATGAAACCTACATTAAGACAGTGAATAAATAGGCTTGGGGGACTGGATGTGCAATAAATGATTTTAAGTGGAGATATTCTCTCACAATAACTCTAGTTTAAGTGAAGCATACGTGAGGATCCTAGCCTCTCACCTCCAGAGCTCCGAGGCTGTTGACCCAGCTGCTGTTAGTGAAGAGCTATCAGAAAGTAGCCACAAGCACGTTTTCTGAAAAGGACAAATGTTTTTTAGATCACATTTTGTAGTTTGTAGTTTTGACACAATGTCCTTGATATGTGCAGGCTTTACAAGCAATGCAAGAACATACTTGTTTTGGATATTAATGTTAATGCATTTGAATACATTTCCATTCAAGGCTTTTTATTAAAAAAAATTTTTTTGTTTTACTTGAAAAACGTAGTCATGTAATAGATAAAGATAGATACAAAAAATGTAAGTCGAATTAATGTTACGTGGAGCCACTAGCTTCTAAATGTAAATATAAATATGACAAAGTGTTAGAAAGACTCTGTAACAGCAACACAGGAGTCTTTAGATATATAGCAGCCAACACCAGCCTACATTTAAACACACAAATCTGACGTTAGATGACGCAAGCTAACATTGGCAGCAGTCAGAAACACACATTAACATAAATATTGCTCGCTGACCTTTTTAGTCTTCAAAAGACAAAATGAACTTGAAAAAATTGTCAAAACCAGACGGCCTCTCTTCCTTTCCTGTTGTGTATCGTCAAATGTGTTAGTTTTGTTTATGCATTTTGTCTGTCATTTCCTGTTTTATTTTGTATTTACGACCCTGTTTTCTTCCTCCCCGTGTGTTTTTGCCGCCATCATCAGTGTCTGCCCTGCCCCTGATTGTTTCCCACTCACCTCATGTTTAAATAGTCCTGTCTCTCCCCTGTCCTGTGTCAGTTTGTCTTGTTTGTTTCCCCGAATGGTCGTGCCAAGCCTCAGCTCTGAAAGGATCGCTTTTCTCTCATGTCAGGTTTTGTTATGTTTGTTTATTTTGTTAGGTTTAAGCTTTTATTAAGTCCTCTTTTTGTTATGCTAGTTTTTTCCTCCTTGTGAGCGCCTTTTGTTATTTACACCACCTACTCTGTTAAGAGGGATTACCTGCACTGTTGAAAAAATAAATATACCCTTTTTATATTCAAGACTTTGTATCTGGGTCGTGCATTTGGGTTCATCAGTTTGTGTCGAGGTCCTGACACTTCCTTAGTCACCACCAACGCACCTGAGCATGCGCAATTAAATACTTGCTTTTTTAAATCTTCTTTGCCTTTTACTGCCGGCTATAACCCTTAGCCTTAGTTGTTTCTTGATAGTTTTCAGTAAGCTCACTAAAAAACGTTAATTGTTAAGAGTGTTGTTAAATAAAAGGGCAAAGTTAACTAGAGAATGCAATTCCTGAATACATTGCTAGTGGGAATGCTTCATGCTGAAAAGCTGATGCTGAACTGCTATGCTGAAATGTAATGTGTAAGAAGAAAGTGAAGAATTCAGATTGAAATGATACATGAACACTGGGGGCTTGAATGTGTGATAAGAGAAGAAAAGAAAGTAAAATGGCTTGGAAAAGCATGCAGAATATGTGAACTGCAAACTTTTTAACTAACTTGATGGCGAATGATCTGTCACCATGGCAACGGTATTTGATGACACCCCATAATACGCTTAGATGTGTTGATGGCTTTATCGTTACCAAACCTTTGAAGTTTTGGGCCATTTGGAGTATTTTAACTGAAGTTATGAGAAAACTGTGTTTCATAGCGAGCATTGTGTTGCAACGGCATTTGAAGAAATGTGTCACGTAGATGTCTTCACGGCTGGACTGTTAGCACACATGTGAAGTCTGAGCCCTTTTTGACAATTTTCATTGGAGTTATAGCAATATTGTGTTTTACGGCGAGGGATGTGTTGCCATGGCAACAGCTTTTGAGGAAAACTCAATATTGGCACACAGACATGTTGAGGGCTGGACCATTAACTGTCATCTGTGTTTTTTGGCGAGGGATGCGTTTCCATGGAAACAGCCTATGGTGAGATCTCAGATTTGGCGTAGAGCTGTTGAGGCATGGACCGGTGATATACAAATGAAGTTTGGGGGACGATCGGACCATATCCATTGGAGTTACAGCAACATCATGTTTTATGGTGAGGGATGCATTTCCATGGAAACGGCATATGATGACACCCCATAATTGACATAGAGTTGTTGAGGGCCGGACCATTAACCATTATCTGAAGTCTGGTGCTGTTTTTACCATTTGCATAGGTATCACGCAGTGGCGGGCCGTGCATTTCACACCTAGGCCTTCAGTGATGTCCTACACAGTCCTACCTGAATTATTCCACCTCTTAATACCATCATTATGACGCCATGGCTCTAGAAACTATACATTTAGACAGAAACGCAGTATAACCGGGCGTTACATCACCTTAACATAGTCAAGTACAACAGAGTTATATTAATATTTCCGAAGCATTTATAATCAATATATCCGCATTTACAATTAAGAGTGTTAAACTACCAGCTTTAAGATCGCTTGGATACGGTCAAAACTTAAAAATAAAAGGGGGTTTTAAGGCATTAGTCTACAAAGTTTTATTAAGTCCACCAAACCAAGTTTGTTCACTAAACAGCGCATTGTCGCACCCAAAGCAGTTTCATTTAAGAAACGTGACGATAAAGACACAAACTATTCACTGAAAATAAAAGAAAACAAACAAATAATTTGCATTTGTTCATGAGGATATATTTGCGACAGTGGTGAAAGTGTATTCCTAGCCCTGAATGTCCACTTTGATAAAGGTTAAACCAAAACAATTCAACAAGCAGTGTTGGGCAAGTTACTTCCAAAATGTAATATATTACATATGACTTATTACTCTCTTTTCAAAGTAATAAGTTACATTACAATATTACTGTCTCTGAAATGTAATGAGTTACACTACTTTAGTTACTTTTTAGTTACTTTCACCAAAATAACCGCAAAAGAATAGCTAGGTATTTTAAATGCTAAAATGTAGTTTAGTGCAGCTCATTATGCATCCAGTGAAGGGCAATGTGGTATAGCATAACAACTGTGTAGGCCCTTAAGGCTACTAACAACTTGTATTACAGGGCTTAGTTGAATACTCGATACTGATTGTAAATTCTTAACATGTGACACGTTGTTAATACAGCAGTACAGACCGCTGTCAAGGACTATAATGAAGGTTAACATATTGTAAATCAAGGCAAATATTATTTAAACCATGCTCATGGTTTGAAATGGCAAACATTGAAAGGCAAAAGTATTATTAAAACCATGTATCCTACTACATCATCACCTTGGTCCCATCATATACGCTGGGAAGAGAATATTTACTGTGCTTGAAAACTGGTATCACATCATCATGTGAGGTTGACTTTGTGACCTGGAGAACATTTCAGCTGCAACATCAGCTCGTTGAAAATAAGCTTGGGATATGAGATATTTTTGTAGCCATTCGTGGTGAAGGCATCTGTGCTATTGTATGCATTATTTTTGACCCAACATTTCTACAGGCATGTCAAAATATGGTACTATTTTCACATGAATATTCTAGCCATTGTCTATTTTTATACCACAAGCTGCAAAATGACTGCCTTACCCCACTGTACAGGCGGGTAGTTGTTTAGATATACCTGGCACCTGCGGGCCGCAGAGGGGCGACGTAGTTTCGGGCGACGAAGACTGCTGCTCCGGAGCCGGCGAGTCAGGCGGGAGTAAGCTAGTGTCCACAACGGAGGGTAAAGTGATGTCCGCATCTGACCTGTTGCTACTGTCTGCAGTAGATGCAGTGTTGCTGGCGTTTAGTGATGGTTGCTTTAACCATTTTCGTATAAATGATTATCCACAGATCAGATGTGTGTCACTGCTGTGGAAGCACTTTGGAAATGATGCACGCGCAGCGGAGCAGGTCACGTGCACCTGACACAATTTGTTGTTAGTATTTTTCGCTACGTTCTCTTTTTTGAATGGTTGCATAACGTTCAACTTCCCCGAAGATCTCGACACGAAGCCTGAACGGTAAACACCAGGTTTACTAATCTATCCACACAATTTGTCGGGTTTCGGAATGTCTCGCTATGTTAGTACATTCTTAAAAAACAAAACACCATTTAATTTCGGGTTAAAATGTGTTGTAACTGCGTTACTGAGCATTGTAACGGGTAATATATTACCCACATTTCATAGTAATGCGTTACATTACTTCGTTACAGCAAAAAGTAATATATTACTGTAACTCCGTTACTTTTGTAATGCGTTACACCCAACACTGTCAACAAGTCTCCTTGAGTACTTTTACTGCACAGCTGAGCCAGTGCGCCACACACATCTCTATATCTCTTGCAGAAGCATCAAACATTTATTTTTTATATATTTGTCATTTTAATTACATATATATTAATTCGTTAATATTGATTTAATATTAACGACATAAAATGACAAAAATATATAAAAATAAAATAAAAAATAAAATGCTTTGTACTCACCAAAACAACTGATTATTTGAACACAAAATCCATCCTCCTTTCTTTCCTCAAGAAGACTTCAATGACTCTGTTTGCACAGTTTATCTGTGCGTTTCAGTTCCACCAATAAGTCATTTTCTATAGACATGAAGGCTAATGATGAAAGCCGAGTCTGTCCAGTAGAATTTCTGGCATAAGTTTTAATTCGCTTTAAGGCCGAGAATGACCGCTCGACAGAAGCAGTGGACACAGGGATAGTCACTGCCACACAGGCCAATGTGTAAAGCTGCCCCATGCTCTAACTCAGATTTTTCTGCTTAAGGAAATCAAGGAGATCAGTGGGACTTTTCCCTTCAAAATCAGTCATGGCATACATTACAGTCAGTTCTGTTTTTAGCCGGGACAGATGTGTTCCGTGACTCTTTGTTAATTTGGCTAAGGCTGTATGCGGGAATCTTTTCCGGTAGGTCTGAAAGTGCCGGGGGTCCAGGAGGGAGAGAAACATTAATTTTTCGTGGTCTTGAAACCTACTCCGTATCTGGCAAAGAATGTTGTCCAGAATATTGCTGTGGAGTTGTTGGTAGTATGCACGAAGGTCTCCTTGTGCTGTACGTGGGCCTCTGCGTGCGCTCGGACCACTTGAGATGCGCGCTGTGTCCTCGTAGATCTGACGAAACTGGCACCTCTCTCGCTCAATTGTGTCACAAAACTCGTTCACCCTTGTCAGACAGAATTGTACATCCAATGTTTGTTTCTGTAGTATTCCAAAGAGTACATTTGAATGCTTAAAAATCCCATTGAATGTTTCAAGCAAAAAACAAAACTCAAAATCATCTAGACGTGCATTAAATCCATCAGCGCTAAGCATAGTATCCCCATCATACTCCTCATGATGTTCCAGTATGTGGTCAAACACCTCCTTTAGGGAAACTCTCTTCTCAAAGACTGCATTGACCAATCTCGATGTATATTGCCACCGCGTTGGTGCAACATTAGGAAGACGACGCTTGCAAATGTCATCCAGCAGTTGCGTGCGCTTAGGGGATCTGGAGAAAAATGCTGCAAGGCCAATGAGGCTGATAAAAAAGACCTTGCATTCTTTAAGCTTTGAGGCCCCTTGAGTCAGTACTACATTTAGTTGATGTGTATAGCAGTGAATGAATAAGGCCATAGGTGCCCTCTCCTTAACTTTAGCCTGCACCCCATTTAGTCCAGATGCTTTGACCGCTGCGCCATCATAACACTGTGCCACAACTTTATCCAGACTACATTCATATTCCTCCATGAAACGGAAAATAAGAGCAGCAATGTCATCAGCTCGCTTGCCGCTTGTAACATCTTCAAATCTGACAAACCGCTCCTTGACACCTGTGTCCGTCACACAACGCAGGACAAGTGCCAGCTGTGCTACATTACCCACGCCTGTCGTTTCGTCCACCATAACAGCGATAAAGGGTGCTTTTTTAATCTACATTTTGATCTCTTCTCCCATCACTTCAGCAATAGCATAAATCAGGTCGTTTTGTATTTTTGCCTGACGTCCCAGTAAACACTTTGTTTGTGGACAGGTGGTAATGAAAGTCTGTGTTGTTCTCAGCAAGCAAAGAAAGAAGCTCCACGTAGTTTCCTCTGTTTCTGGACTCGGCGCTTTCATCGTGTCCCCTAAATGAAAGTTCCTGTTTACCCAAAAACAGGATACAATCAATCAGTCTTTTCAATATTTCCCTATTTGTGTTCACCCTTTCGTTGTGCAGCTCCGTTTCCCGGCGCACTTGTTCGTTGAGCTGTAGATCCACTCGGGTGTCCCCAAAGGTTTTCAAAAGCACCATTGCTTGTAAGTGCCCAGCCGTGCTTTGGTGTCTCGTTGCTGCCTTGGTTGGACAACTCAAGTTTGCAAATCCAGTGTGGCTCCAAACACCAAATCGATCAGTTGCAAATAGCAGGCATTCCCAGCAGTACAATTTGCAGTGCCTCTCGGAGGCTGTGAGCCAGGGGTACCGCTCGTAGTTAGTGATTTGAAAGTGGCGGACAAACCCTTTTCCCCGCTGTGATAGGCTCGCTAGCGTCGGGGTTGGCCGTTCTCTTCTCACGATGTCTAGCTTTTCTTGAAAAGTTCGTCTTGAAAATGGCGTTGTAATTATATCTGCGACCAAATCGATCTCTTCTCCTCCTTCAGCCATTGTGGGTTGAAAAAAAACAGCTTGTAGAAATCTACACAAGTTAGCTCGTTCAAATTCAAGTTCAGTTTGCTAGCTCTACATAGCTCTGCCTCTCAATAGTGCGTATCCAGTGGTTAATTTGAGCCGGATCCTGCCGGAACAGGATCCGGCACCTCTTCATTTTGGCCACCCTGTGTTCCGGCACCTATTTGGGCAGATCTGGTACCTCTCACAAAAAATAAAAATAAAAAATGGTTAAAATGAAATAAAATATGCAGATATTAATTTACAGAAAAAATCCCAAGAATTTCATGTCGTTTATTAAGATTAAGATTTGAAAGAGTCGGAGATCTGTGTTGACGCACTGAAAAGCTGGACCAACGGACAAACGTCTTTCACTTTTGAAATTCGCCACATGAGGAGCACGTCGCAGAGAGGAAGAAACGGTGATTCAATGCAAGCATGTCAAAAAGACAGTTAAATTTACTGTCTTTCTTCAAAAAGAAGGAAGAGGTAATAGACACTTCAAAACGAGTCAGAAAAGCCTCCACAAGCAGCGACGAGGGCAGCTGCAGCGGTCATGTTGATGGTCAAAACCAGGAGGAGGTTAGCGCCGCAACAGCTAGCCAGCTAGCTAACCGACAGCTAGCCAAGCTCGGGCAGGAGGCTGGCACCGTGGCAGCAGCGGGTCAGGTTCACTGCCAGCCGGAACAGGAGCCAGCTACCGTCAGCCAGGTGGACCACCAACAGCAACGGGTGGGTACCCTGGCATCAACTAGCCCGGTACAACAGCCGGAGCAAGAGGCGAGCGGAACCGCGACATCAGCTGGCTTACAGCAGGAAGATTCAGTAGGAGAGGAGAGCGCATTGAGCGTAGAAGAGTGTGGGACGTCCAGCGACAGGTCAGGGATGGGATGCACAACTGTTTGGACAGAAGCTCAGCTAAAAGTGAAGCAGACTTACTATCCCTGGCTTTTTAGGGGAAAATCAGGTTTGGGTTGCACAACGTGTAAGGCGGTGGGGACTTTGGGGGCAGAGAAGACGTCGGGGATGAAACTTGCAAAAGAGTGGGTTTTATGCACAGTAACCTCATCTGCTTCAGATATTATAAAACAGCAACGCGCACTCAGAAAAAAAGTATTTGAACATGCCCGTACCAAGGCTCACCTAGCAGCAGCAAGCATTCTTGAAAAGGCAAAAGTGGACAGTCTATAATTAATAGTCAGTCTGAACAGATGGCCACTACAGCTCGCGTATTTCGCACGGCGTACAAGGAGGCTAAACGCCACCGTCCCGCATATGGCTTCGAACAGGAGATTGATTGCCAAGAATTAAATGGACTCGATATGGGGAGAATTTTACATTCCAATGTTGCATGTGTAAACATACAGAAACATATTTCTGAAGAAATGAAAAGAAAACTATTTGAAAAAATAGTACAGTGCACTCCCAAAATCAGTGTAATGCTTGATGAGTCAACCAGTGTAAGCAAAAAGAGCTGCTTGATAATATACCTTAGGGCTCAGTTGCCTGATATGGACAAGCCTACAAACATTTTTACTGAACTCGTAGAGCTAGATGATCTAACTGCTCAAGGTATTGTCCACAAACTGTTGTCTGCTCTGGAGCGCCTGCATTTGACACAGGATTTTCTCTCTAAGACCCTCATTGGAGTAACTTGTGATGGTGCTTCGGTTGTGTTAGGGCGTAAAAGCGGAGTGGCGAGTCGGCTCCAGGCCATGTTCCCCAACATTACTGTGTGGCACTGCTCAGCCCACAGGCTTGAGCTTGCAGTCGCAGACGTAGTGAAAGAGATGGGTGCTATAAATCACTTTAAAATATTGATGGACAAGATATATGCACTGTTTAGCACATCTAACAAAAATCGAATGGAGCTGAGAGAGTCAGCTGAGAGCTTGGATGTCCAGCTATGCAAAATATCTCGTATTTTAGACACTAGATGGGTGGCATCAAGTTTTAGAACCGTTGAAGCAGTGTGGAAGAACTACCCAGCACTTTACAAGCATTTCAAAACTGCATCAGAAGATCCCTCCCGTAACAGTGTCACAAAGCAAACATACAGTGGGCTTGCTATGCGCTTATCTTCGCATGCGTTTGTGAACAATTTAGGCATAATGTGCGATGCATTGCAAGAATTATCTGAGCTCTCAGTCGAGCTTCAAAAACGAGACATTACCATCATTTCAGCACACAAGTCAATTTGTCGGGAAATCAGGGTACTTGAGGCCATGTCGGATCGGCCAGGTCGCTACACTGAACTGAGCCAAAGGGGAATTGAGGAAAACTCTTTCCATGGCATCACGCTGAATGGAGGAAAATCAAGCGACAGATCACTCGACCCCAAGCAGTTTTTTCTAACTGTGGCCAAGAACTTGGAGGACCGTATGTTATCTCAAGGAGGCCGGATGCCAGATAAAACTGGATATAACAAGTTCATTGAGGAGTTGAAGGTGCTTTACGCACAATACTGGCCCGAGGACGCAGGTGCGCTGTATGGAGAGACTGAGGTCGAGTCACTGTGTCAGCGCTTCAACATTGCCAACCCGCGCGCAGTCATACGGGCCTACAGAACGTACAGAGACTCAGATGGTAAAGACACCCTCGATGAGCTGATGGAGTTACTTGTTGCTGTCAACAGCATTGCCATTGCAAGTGCTGAATGTGAGCGCGGATTTTCTCAAATGAACTTGATTTGCACTCCCAACCGTAGCTCTTTGCTCACATCCACCATGTCATCTTTACTCTTCCTAAATCTTGTTGGACCCCCCCTGGCTATTTTACTTTAAATTTACTGTCTTTCTTCAAAAAGAAGGAAGAGGTAATAGACACTTCAAAACGAGTCAGAAAAGCCTCCACAAGCAGCGACGAGGGCAGCTGCAGCGGTCATGTTGATGGTCAAAACCAGGAGGAGGTTAGCGCCGCAACAGCTAGCCAGCTAGCTAACCGACAGCTAGCCAAGCTCGGGCAGGAGGCTGGCACCGTGGCAGCAGCGGGTCAGGTTCACCGCCAGCCGGAACAGGAGCCAGCTACCGTCAGCCAGGTGGACCACCAACAGCAACGGGTGGGTACCCTGGCATCAACTAGCCCGGTACAACAGCCGGAGCAAGAGGCGAGCGGAACCGCGACATCAGCTGGCTTACAGCAGGAAGATTCAGTAGGAGAGGAGAGCGCATTGAGCGTAGAAGAGTGTGGGACGTCCAGCGACAGGTCAGGGATGGGATGCACAACTGTTTGGACAGAAGCTCAGCTAAAAGTGAAGCAGACTTACTATCCCTGGCTTTTTAGGGGAAAATCAGTTTTGGGTTGCACAACGTGTAAGGCGGTGGGGACTTTGGGGGCAGAGAAGACGTCGGGGATGAAACTTGCAAAAGAGTGGGTTTTATGCACAGTAACCTCATCTGCTTCAGATATTATAAAACAGCAACGCGCACTCAGAAAAAAACTGGCTAAACTCAATCCAGTCCCGTACGTGAGGTCCTGGGTGGCCAAAGGACACAGAACTGCCACAGACACACGCAGTAAAATCAGAAAAAAAGAGATAGAGGACAATCCGGACATGCTCGTGATGTGGGGTGTTTTAAACAACTAAATATGGTGAGCAAACATACTGTCTATTAATAGGCCGCCGTGCCAATCTTTGAATAGGCCTAATAAATATTTTTTTTACACGTTAAACCTGTTGAGAAATTAATTGCTGGATGTATACTGAAGTCCCACCTGTGGTGATGTGGGCATTTGCCTATGTTGTGCGTACTAGCCTAAAAAATTAAAATTATCGTCATAACATTTATACCATGGATACTATTTGAAATTGAGGCTTGTAAGTCCCACAGCGTTGCAAGTGGACATTTTCATGTTGTTTTCAGCACCTTTTCTGTATACGTTCCGGGACCTGTACGCGTCTCGTCATCCCTGAGCTGTCATATGTACTTTGCGTTCCGGCACCTTATGATTTACAAATTAAGCACTGTGCGTATTCAATCAAAAGACGTGCACATGCTAACGTCATCGTACGCCTGCTAGCTGGCCCGTTGTTGCCAACTCAAAATCTGATTGGTTAACGCCACAGTTTTGTTTCCGTTCACTTTAATCTACAGGCGACCGCACTGTTGATTCTGAAGGCCTAAGGGCAGATTTCTTGGACCCTGGCAACACATTATGGCTGAAATATGATTGGATAAAAGCTCTAACATAAAGGCCAGCCCTCCAAATCTCGTTCTGAGGCTGGAAGCAGCGCAACCAAGAGGAAAGCTATGAAATGAAGAGAATAGACTACAGGGAATAATTTAATACATATTTGTGGAAAAAATATATCAACATTTAATTTATATTCTGATGATGTTTAGGCCAGCAGAGAAGGCCTTGCTGGCCCTGACGGCCCACCACTGGTATCACGCCAACATCGTGTTTTTTGGCGAGGGATGGGTTTCCATGGAAACACATAGGGTGAGGTGTCAGATTTGACGTAGAGCTGTTGAGGCATGGAGAGGTGATACAGGTGAAGATTGGGGGACAATCGGACCGTGTCCATTGGGGTTACAGCGATATCGTGTTTTATGGCGAGGGATGCGTTGCCATAGTAACACCATTTTACGTAACATCAGATTCTGGCGTTCTGAGCATGTCACAGGTGTTTATGTGATAATGTGCAGCGACTTGGTCATTATGGGGAAAAGAACACCCTTCACTCTTCTCGGGTGTTCTTTTCCCCATAATGACCGCCTCGCTGCACATTATCCCGCTTATTACATGGTCACATTCTCAACAAAGTAACGATATGACTCCCAATATTAATTGAAATGCTTTTATAGATTTAGAAAATGTGTTTATTGATTTTAAAAATAGTAGGCTATTATTTAAAAATAATGACATGCATCCGCTAAGAAAAATTGTCCGTTGTTACTGTTGAACTACGTTCAAACAGTAGCATTTGTGCGGTCCTTTTTGATTACAGATTTGAAAACATCGTTGCTTGCTTTAAAAGTAGCACAATTCATTATGTCAAACCTTGGAAAGTATCTAGATATCCCTGCCCTGATGCCAAAGTAACTGGCAACTGAATATATTTTGCCGTTTGATGTCTATGTCTGGACCGTTGGGTAAAAAGGAGGTTTTCTGCCCCGTTACTTCCCCGCTGTTTTCTTGTCCCTCTTGTCTTGTCGGTTTGAAAAGCAAACTGCATGCAGCCAAACTGTATACAGTTAAATTGACCAAACTTCTTTCTGCAGATTTGAGCGTCCTTAACAACGGTCAATAAGTCCTTGACAGCGGTCTGTCTGTTATGGATTAACAACGTGTCACGTGTTCTGAATTGACCAATAAGAATCGAGTATTCAACCAAACCATGTAATAAGTTTGAGGTAACAACGTTATGAAACACCTGTGCTTGAGCCCATCAAAGGTTTCCATGGTGATGTGCAGTAGTCAGTGAGAGGAGAGCCTTTCCATTGTTCTGAATGAGATAAACTGTCACGATTCTTATGTCATATCACGGTTTTAGTTTGGTGTGTCTGGGTGTTTTGCTGTTCTGTTCTCCCTGTCATGTTTTCCTCAACAACTGGCTGCACAGATGAATCATTTGTCCACTCATCTACAGACCGCTCCAGTACCGGTCCACACAGCCATGGTTCCGGTTTCAGTACCGGCCCCAGTAGCCATGGTCCCGACTCCAGTTTCGGCTCCAATACTGGCTCTTCGGCCGATGCCAGTTTCCTGTGTCCTGTCGGCTTACCGACCGTCTCAAGTCTCCTCTCGAGTTCCCTCTCGAGTCTCCTCTCGAGCCTCCTCTCGAGTTCCCTCTCAAGTTCCTTCTCAAGTCACCTCTCAAATCTCCTCTCGAGTTCCCTCTCCAGTCCCCTCTCCAGTCCCCTCTCCAGTCCCCTCTCCAGTCCCCTCTTGAGTCCCCTCTCCAGTCACCTCTCCGGTCAGCTCTCAAGTTTCCTCTCAAGTCTCCTCTCAAGTTCCCTCTCAGGTCCCCTCTTGAGTCTCTTCTCGGGTCCCCTCTCGAGCCACCTCTCAGTTTCCCCCTCGAGCCCCCGCTCAAGTTCCCTCTCGAGTCCCCTCTCGAGTCACCTCTCGAGTTCCCTTTCAAGTCCCCTCTTGAGTTCCTTCTCGGGTCGCATCTCGAGTTACCTCTCAAGTCTCCTTTCAAGTCACCTCTTGAGTCCCCTCTCAAGTCCCTACCCAATGTCCTGTTCCGTTGGAGGTTCCGCTGGGGGTCCTGCCAACTCCATGTCCTTTCCCGTTGGAGTCCCCGCCGACTACTCACACACACACAATTGTATGCATAGAGAAGCTGTTTGATCCTGTTTTCCTTTGATCTTTACCCTCTTTGTGTACTTAAAAACTATCCTAGAACATTATAAACATTTTAGATCTTCCAGAAATGTATAAACATTTTACATTTTCTCACACTGTCCCCCTCGCACCTGCAAGCCGGAGGAGGGACTAAACAGAGACATAACCTCACATTACAGTGCAGAGCTACAATTATCTACCAGCAAAATGGCCAAAATATATTCTGCTCAGAGAGCCTTGGAGCTAATAATGGATGAGAGTGAGTGGAATGCATTAGAAGAACATGGTGAAGTGGAACAGGAAGACATTTCTGAAGATGAGGATAATGTGGAGGTAAACTCAGAATTTGACAGCGAATTGGAAGATGAACTTGACTCAGAGCCAGCTGCTGGAAGACCGCAACAGCCAGCCGCTGAAGGACCCCCACAGCCAGCTGCAAGAAGACTCCCACAGCCAGCTGCTGGAAGACCCCCACAGCCAGCTGTGAGGTCTGTGGACCCTCAAAGGACTGCCAAGACACAGAATACATGCAGCAACTGCAACAAGTACATCTGTGCTATACACACAAAGAAGTTCTGTACATCATGTGTTTCCTAAATGGACTTGCCCATTGACTGACATGATGTTCTGCAGCGTCACTTCATCAATATATTTTTCGGATATACTGTATTTTATGAATAGTCACAGTTAATTGTTTTTATTTGCTTTGTGTTTATATCTGTTCTATGTCATTGATATGGATGTTTCATCATATCTATAGATTTCACAGCCAAATACTTTTGGATTAGCAAAATGTAAACCTATTATTACAGAGTATTTTTTTAAAAACATAAACTACATTTTTATCACAAAAAACAATGGACACTTCCATTGTTAAATTTGATCTAGCAAAGAGTATTTTAAAAAACTAATCATATATTTCATTTATATTGTTGGGGAATGAGTTAAAGACAATATATATAAGGAATTGAGCATGTTGAATTTAGTTCTGTATTTTTTTTAAACCCTAAAATATGTCCCGGGTCAATTTCACCCAGACATTACCAAAGGGTGCGAAATGTGAACATAACACAAGGGTTAACTTCCACAGGGAATGGTTTGAGGAAAATGAAGAAGGTAAATGTATTTTCCAAGTCGAAAAGGTCTGGATTTGGGGTTGTGCTCATGGTTCTTTGCGTTGAGTATAATAGTGATGTGGCCTCGCTCAGTTCCGCAGTGATTTCAGGAGTCCTTCTGGCTGAGGTTTAGTCTGTTAACTCCTGGGCGAGAAAAACATTCTGTGTTATTGGATCCAAAAAGTTTTAAAATACACCTAAAAAAAACAAGTCCAGAGTTATGTTCCTGCCTCCTGATACCTTTACATAATACAGTCTCCTTATATATGGATGAGCCAAGATTGGCAGATAAAGAGCATCTAACGCTGTTGTGCTTGCTACATGGGCCCATAGATCAGTATGATCCAGGTATATGGGCATCAGAGGCAGGGCCGGCCCTAGACATTTTGGTGCCCTAGGCGAGATTATGATTTGGTGCCCCCCCCGCCTCCAAGCAATACACAATAGAATATATAAAGAATAAATGAAAAATCTCTACAAAAGACCAATACACTACAAAAACTGAAACTTATTGACATAGGTAATATACATAAAGAAGGTTTCAAATGTATTCATTATTGTATGAACATGTTTTAATTGGGGGGTGGATGTCACATCCTCTAGGGGGGTCCGGGGGTATGCCCCCTTCGGAAAGATTTGTTTTAACATTTTAAAGTAAAATGCTTCAATCTGGTGCACTTTGAGCAGAATTACTAGAGACTAGATCTAGGGGTACAACTCTAAACACCCATATGAAAAAGATCGGTTTACATTTTAATAACCAAATAAGTATGTGAACATAACCAATAACCCACAGCCAATAACAAATAAATGTAACATATTTTTTATTTATTTTATCCTTATTATTATTATTGTAGTTATTAAATGAAAATCACTCATCAAACAAAAGTAGCTTCTCTTAAAACTTCAAGAAAAGAAAGTGCAAACGTGGACAAAAATATAGCCAACGGAGCTCTTACAACTGAGGTTATTGCAAATAAATTAAGATAATGAACAACATTACACACACTATAAATCAAATGAAACAGGCAATCAGAACAACAAGTCTCTGCTATGTTATTGTGTCCTTTAATTAGTCCACATCCTTAAAGTCGGACACGTCTGGACTTCCTTGCTGCAAATTCATTTATTGTGTCGTCAAATGATATTTGCCCCGAAACCTTGCGATTGATGCTTATTAAAGCTAATCCATTGAGGCGTTCTTGAGCCATTGACGACCTCAGGTATGTTTTAATGAGCTTCAATTTGGAGAAGCTCCTCTCCCCAGCAGCAACTGTCACTGGAATAGTGACAGCGATCCTGAGGGCCACCCACATATTTGGATACACTTCGTTCATTTTCTTCTCCTGTAGGAAAGTCAGAAGTTCCAGGGTAGTCATGTTGGCTTTTGGCAAAGCTGGGAAATTCTGCATCTCCAGTGCAAGTTCCCTCTTATCCAGGTCTGACTGGCCACCCCAGCTCAGGGTGTTGCTGAGTGTTTCACACTGCTTCGTCAGATCTTCCTTTGGCAGGTCAGGGAAGTTGAGTAGCACCCCAAACTTTTTCTCTACTTCACCTAAGGCCTTGAATCGCTCCTGCAGTGATGCAATGGAAACATCCACCACCATATTGAAAAAAGAAACTTCGAGTTTCTTTAGTGCATCACTCACTTGCTCCTCCTGGGACTCATAGGAGAACTGTCTCTTGGTTGATCTCAGCCTCTTCTGCTTGAGAACAGCTTCCACATTCATTTGGCCACAGATGTCTTTGGCAGATGCTTGGGCAGAAGCAAATCCATTGCCTCTGTAGCTGACCAAAGAAACTTCTGTTTTTCTCAGGAGGTCAACAGCAATATCCAGCTGCATTGACACTGATTGCAACATTTTGCTGACATGTTTGATGTTGGTCAGGATGTCATACCATACCACAGTGCATATTGCAAAGCGGTATGATCCAACCTCTTCAGCCAAAGATTGTGCCTCAATTTTTAAGACTCCATCTGTGGCTTTATCCCTCACCTCTAGAAGTGCATCTCTGACTTCTGCAGCCTGATACCTTACAGCCTCTATGCTGTTGATCCGACTCTCCCATCTGGTATCAGACCATGATTTCAATGTGATGTTCACATGGCTTTTTAGGATGGATCATCTCTGAGTGGAGGCAGAGAAGAGTGTGAAAAGCTTCTGCAGGTAGCCAAAGTAGCTAGTGGCTTCTGCAGAGCTTTTTGCTGCATCAGCTACCACCAGGTTCAATGTATGTGCTCCGCATGGCACAAATAAAGCCCTTGGATTGATTTGAACAAGTCTGGCTTGGACTCCTTTCCTCTTTCCTTTCATATTTGCACCGTTGTCATAAGACTGCCCTCTACAGTCTTCAAAAGGGATATCAAGCTGTTCTAATCTCTTTAGAATCAGGGCTGAAAGGCTTTCTCCAGTGGACTGTTCTACCTCAAGGAACCCCATAAAATGTTCTTTTATTTGGGGCGTGTCCTGGGTTGTAACTAGTCGAATAATGACTGATAGTTGCTCTGTATGGCTCAAATCTGGGGTGCAATCCAAAATAATTGAAAAGTATTTGGATTGTTTGATTTCCTTGACCATATGGTCCCCAATCTTCCCACTGATGCAATCTATCAGTTCATTTTGAATTCTTTTTCCCAAATAGGAAATATTGGTGGTTCCTCTTTGGACCTCAGCAACATGCTGTTTGAGGACTGGGTCGAACTTCGCCATGAGCTCTACCTTCTTCAGGAAGTTGCCATTATTTGGCTGGTTAAGTGTTTCTGTCGTCCCTCTAAAGGCAATATTTCGCTCTGCCAACGACTGAATTATTGCCACCAACCTGGTCAGGACTTCACGCCACTTCCTCTTTTCAGCCTTCATAAGTGCCATTTCTACCTTGTCTATAGTTAGGCCCTTTTCAAGTCGAGTCTCCAGTTCCTTCCACAACGTCATGTGCCTAGAGTGTTCTGGGCTGTTCTCATGTGTTTTTAGTTTGTCAGTGCAATTTTTCCAGTCATTTTGTCCACTGCTGATTAGTTGGTACTCTTTTTGGGAGAACAGCTTGCAGCAAAAGCAGTAAATACTTTTGTTTTTCTTGGAATACACAACCCAGCTCCTCTTGATTGTCTCTCCATTCACTAATCTTCTGTAAAAGTAGTGATGATGGCAACTTCTCCCTCCCTCCTTTTTAGGAAAAGTGAAGTCAGATTTTAAATGATATGGCCCACGTCTGACTAACTCCATCCTCACTGTATCACTCAGTGCTGGCCAGTCAGCAGGATCTGAGGGGACTGCAATGGTGGACTCAGGTGGGCCTGGGCAGTCAGCAGGATCTGAGGGGACTGCAATGGTGGACTCAGATGGGCCTGGGCAGTCAGCAGGATCTGAGGGGACTGCAGATGGGCCTGGGCAGTCAGCAGGATCTGAGGGGACTGCAGATGGGCCTGGGCAGTCAGCAGGATCTGAGGGGACTGCAATGGTGGACTCAGATGGGCCTGGGCAGTCAGCAGGATCTGAGGGGGCTGCAATGGTGGACTCACATACTATGCTCGTTATTCCTTCATGCAAAGAAGTTATTCATGCTTCAGTTTTCATTATTTATCATAATAATAACAATAATAATAATGACAAAAAAGTAGTGTATGAACGATTACACAGAGACCATAAATGTTTGGCAAAACTTACATTCTTCAGAGTGTGATGTACATGGGAGATCAGATGTTCCTTCTCCAGCAACTGGGGGCTTTTTGAGGTATTTCTCAAGTGCAGCTGGACATTTATAGGGTAGATATTAGCACATTACAAGCAAAAACATTTATATACAGTCAGGCAAAAATAACTGCTGCAATCTGCCTCAGCTGTATGCAAGTTCACAACTGGCCTATATAAAAGTGAGGTTCTGCTGCCCCAGGAGATCATTTGCAAACATAAGTAACAACTAAATAATAACACATGCCCATATTGGTTGGTCAGCCTCACTTTATACAAAGGAGCAGTTATCCAGATAGCTTTCTTCTGGCTAACATTAACATTATTTCGTTACATCACCATATAAAACAAAGCATTGCACAATAATTAGACATTAAAAAGTGCAGAAAATAAAAAATATATAATAGAAAATAAACAGAAAAATAAATATATATATATACACACAAGTTGACCGTGAAAATAAACTATCTGACAAATTAAACACTATTGGAGGATCAATTTACAGCTATCACAATATAAAAGTAGGATATTATTTACAAAAAGATTATATAGGAATAATAACACATAAATAAAAACTTAAAATCATTTGTATCTATCATTCTGTATCAGAGGCTCGCTGCTAGCATGGCATCAAAGCTGTATCATGGCTACCTCCTTAGCTAGCTAGCTAGCTTAAAATCAAATGTCTAACGGTACAGTACATACTGAATTTCTTTTTTTACACAAGCCGACTTACCTCTGTCTTTGACTTTCGATTCCTCCTGTCCTTTTTTCTTTTTCCTTCCCGTTGCCCCAGAAGGCTTGGACCTTTTCATAATGCTAATGTTTTGCCTCTTGCTGTTGCGATCGTTGCGATCTCCGACACTTTCAGCTGGAGCTGCCGCGTCACTTTGGCTGTGAGCCACGGCCTGTGGGTGCCTGATAATAAGCGACCATCCCCCCCTTTCATCACTTACAGTTACAGCGCCCATCGTACAGGGCAAATGCAAAATGTTGCCGCCGGCCCGGGGTGCAAAGGGTGTTTACTTTGTTCAATTATTGTAAATGTATTACATCAAGGGCAGAAAATTAGGCAGAATAAAAATAATTTTAATTTTTTTTAATTCATTTTTTTTTTCTCCCAGCGAAGCGCGGCAGCGCCCCTCCAGATCTGGCGCCCTAGGCGACCGCCTAGTTCGCCAGTGGGAAGGGCCGGCCCTGATCAGAGGTTGCGCTAGACTTTTTCACTGCCCGTAATTTTGACGGACAGGATCGTAACATTTCTGTCAAAATTCAGTATTACTCGTCGGCCTTTGTCAACGGGGGGCGGGGCGCACGCTTGTGAACCTTTAGCGCTGTGTTATGCATGTCCACTGCACCTCGCGGGAGTGCGCACAGCGTAAAGCCAAAACTCACAGACATTTCAATGATTTGTAGGGCAAAGTTGGGTTTGGAAATGGTATCATTTCCTTTTTGGCAGGCATGCTTAACACCGGAGCCTCGCTGCGGGGAAACTTTGGCGCTGTTCCGAGTTTGTTCTAATCCGTCAAAAGGACGGACTGCTTTCAGATTTTTCCGTCATTGTTAAAAAAAAATCCATCATAGACGGAAAATATTCGTTTAACCCGATCTCTGATGGGCATAAATATGTCTCATAATTATTTGTGTGAACAGAAAAATAATTTGTGTGTAAATATGTGATTTTGGACATTTAAAACACCATCCACAAATGCATTTAAAAGATTTGCAATCTCACAAATACATTTGCAAATGTAAAACGGATCTGCAAATACACTAAATATGTTCAATAGGCCTACAGCATATATCGAGCACATGCATAGATGTTGAAGTAGGCTACAGGCTATACGCCACTTTCGGGTCCCGGGGGAACAGCTGGCAGCCCAGAGATAACTCTTTCTTCATTGTTTTTTGTGTATTCAGTCAAGCGGGTCAA
Organism: Notothenia rossii; assembly: GCF_949606895.1. Classification (NCBI taxonomy): domain Eukaryota; kingdom Metazoa; phylum Chordata; class Actinopteri; order Perciformes; family Nototheniidae; genus Notothenia; species Notothenia rossii. The sequence continues at coordinate 23,239,241 of NC_136910.1, read as the reverse complement.
AGTTACAAAGCACTTCACATCTTATTAATCGGCCTAATTTTACCTTACCAGTGCAGTAATAAAGTAGTCTGTAGAAAAGCACTGTATTTAGGTCTATTACTTTCATTTGTATTTAATGTTATGTTTATACTTGTTTCTACACATTTCACAATTTGGGATGAACGAAGTATCTATCTATCTATCTGCCTGTCAATCTATCTACATCCATCCGTCTATCCAACCCACTCTCTTCAGTCTGCGTACAAATGACACGACTTTACACATTGGAAAATGCGTGCAATAGATACGCTAAGGTCCGATTTTACGTGCCTATCATACGCCAACTATTCCCATTGAGTTCTGAGTCCGAGTTTTGCGTGCATATGAGACGCAAATGGATACGGTCGGGTACGAGAAGACCGGAAGCTGTGTGGTCCATAAAAACATGTTATTACTCAATATCAAGCCACGATTATTGATTTTATTTGTAACCGTATAATCTCTGACTTTTTTTGCCGTCCGTGAGTAAAAAGAAATGGGGCTCAGAGCCTCAGAAACCTTCTAATTTATTATTCTTTTCTAAATAACAGACTGTTATTTACTCAACAATAACACACAATTATCCTTGTTTTTATTTATTCGTTTAATTCTATAATCTTGGGCACCGGAAACAGACGTAGACGGTAAACTGATTACCAAAGATCCTCAGCTTGAAGCTCAGGATTTTTTAGCCGCAATGCACGTTGGGATATGGTGTTAATGCGATATGATTTCCGAAAAAAAAATTCTGAGTTTAGGATGGCCGAAGACACTACACTACAGGGGCGGACTGGGAGGAAAAAGTGGCCCGGGGATTAATTCACTTAATGCGCGACATGTATCGGCCGGCCGGAGCGAAAGTATGTTCATTTAAAAAATAAAAAAAATATGCATTTAATGTTATTTTGGACCATTATTCATATAGTAATCACATTACATGAGCCCTTGAGTTGCCTAGCAAAAATATACAGCATATATTTATTCATTTTAATGTTAACAGATCATTGATGCAATAACATTTGGACCAAATTTGCCTGACTTGACGCATGGAATAAAACATGGGCGTAGGCAGCATCCTCAATGTGGGTGAGAACATTTGACAGAGGGTGTGGGAAGGTGGTGGACCTCACCTCCTCTAGGGGGGTCCGGGGGCATGCTCCCCCGGGGAAGATTTTTTTTTTTTAAATGTTGAACTTAAATGCATCCATCTGCACTTTGAGAGCAAAATTAGGGACTAAATCTATGGATACATCTCTCAACACCCATATGAAACAGAACTGTAAACAGATTTACTTTTTCTTTCAACATTTATTTGAACAGCAAGTGGAGGCAAAAGTGACTGCAACCAAAACAATAAACCTGCTAGCTAACTAGCCTAAACTCAGTAACAAAATGTGGGCAACACGTTCTTCTCCACAGCCGCGTGACCTCTGAGTCAGACGTCACTTCCCCCATTTCTATCCTACGGGTACAGCCACTCCCCCTGAACCCCGTTTCCCTGCCACCCCCCCCCCCCTCCCCTATGCAAGCCCCTCCCTCTGAACCCAGGGCTCGCTACAATATTGTATACTGTACAAACTATACAAAAACGCCTTTACGCTTTGGAGCTTGTTTATCCATCTATAAGCAACTGCCAGCTAGCTCTCTCAGTCACTCAATCCTGATCGTTCACTGCGCAGTGACAGCTGCTAAGGGCCTGATGTGTGAAAGTGAAACTTTGATAGATAGAACATAGGTAGCCTATCAAAACGGACCAGCCCAGCCCAGTCGGGAAAGTTGGAACACTTACAAATGTGGGCCGGTAGGATTTAGGTAAGCAAAAAAAAAAAAAGGGGGTGACCGGAACACTTACAAATTTGGGCTAGTAGGATTTTTTTCATTTTTTTTTTTTTTTGGCCATCCGGCCCACGCACAGCACCGGCCCACCGGGGAAACTCCCGGTATTCCCAATGGCCAGTCCGCCCCTGCTACACTACCAATAATCCCCAGCTATCGTTTGGAACTACAGTCCCGTTGACAAACCCCGTGATTAATCTTCAATCTCCGGGATTGGATGTTGGAGTGGCAGTGCGCCAAGGTTACACTGAGCGCCAAGCTCTTTGAAATCGAATGAAACCATGGCAGACTATTCAAAACTGGACTCGAACACCCCCCCCGAACTACACATGCTGGCTATTGTGTTTCGCAACATGTTCTCTATGGCACGTCTCTACTGGGAATTGTAGTTTTAAAAGACGTTTTCGTTTTTCCCAAAATTAGAAGTTGACAGTATTAAACTGTGTACAGCCCTGGAGGTTTAGGCGATAGGAAAGACTTGGTGTGTATAAATGGGTGAAAATCGCTTGTATCCATAATGGGCAGCATTAATATATACCCACATGCATACTTGCCAACCTTGAGACCTTTTGTCAGAAATCGGGAGAAATGCGGGAGAAATATGACCCCGGGAGGAAACCGGGAGAGGGCAGTGAAATTGGGAGGGTTGGCAAGTATGCCATGACAACTCATTGTTACTTTGTAATTCTACTCCTCTACAATTCCGAGCTTAACCTGGTATTTTTACTCCACTACATTTATTTTAGTCACTTTGCAGATTCTGATTAATGATGTGAAATATAAACAACCCTTAATTGAAGCAGACTTTAGTTACACCTGAGTAAAATTTAGGGAAGGTGATTGTCAAGTGCCAACAATCAGGAGAGATATTTGATAGTTGGTGCTTGAGAAGACTAAACATTTATCTGCAGATCTCTATAAAGTATATTCATTACTCTACTACTAATAGTTAATTAAAAACTGTATATGATGACTATTTTGAACATCCCTTTCAAAATTTCAAGATTTTCTAAAGTTTATTGACATATCATATACACAACTACGGTGTAGTTATGCAATTAATGAAAAACTTGGGTCGCAGGTTCCTCAACAGTGCATTACAAGACATCTATCAATATGTGAATACCTCCAACATTAAACGGTCAAATTCTGCACATTTCTTATATTATCTACATACATAAGAGTATAATTAATGTGTATAATATCAGTTAAAATAAGTGCTTCAACATAGTTAACATTGCAGGAAAGCAATATATTAGACGTTAAGTACTTTGTCAGGCTTAATATTTATCTTTAGATAGATACCCCCAAAGATTTTTTCTTATTTGAAAGAAGACCTTAACCTAAAGTATTATTTAATGTGTTAATAAAGGTTAATTAGTTTGTCTGTTTTGCACATCCTCATATTAATATCTTTGTACATCGTGCACTATACTGTTTTATTGTAGAGATCCCTTACAGTATCTTCTTGATTTTTTATATTCAATATTTCTATCATTGACCTTCTACTTTCCCCCTATGAAAGTATGTACTCTTAATATTTTGTTCATCAAATAACATTATTCAACCAAAATAATTCAATAACCTGCTTTAACCACTAGGCGGTGCACACAAGGTATACACAGCATACTAATAATAACTTTGTATTATTAGTGTAGGACACCTATGTATGTATAACTTCTCAAGATGTGTAGTTTTATAATAACATGTTTTTATGGACCACACAGCTTCCGGTCTTCTCAGACCCGACCGTATCTATTTGCGTCTCATATGCACGCAAAACTCGGACTCAGAACTCAATGGGAATAGTTGGCGTATAATAGGCACGCAAAATCGGACTTTAGCGTATCTATTGCACGCATTTTCCAATGTGTAAAGCCGTGTACGCAGACTGAAGAGAGTGGGTTGGTCTATCTATCTATCCATCTGTCCGTCTGTCCGTCTGTCCGTCTGTCCATCTGCCCGCCTGCCCGCCCGCTAGGGCTGTGCAATTGAATCGATACTGCGATGCATATCGATATTTTGTTTTCCCGAGAAAGTATCGATATTTCAGCCGCGGGTATCGATACATTAAGTATCATTCAAATCCCCCGTGTTCCGCCTGGCACTCTGCTCGCTGCCCATTCCCCCCCGTTCGCTTTGCATGAAGAGCGATTACGTCAGCCAGCCGAGCCGCTAGTGTCGCTGTAGAGCATTTCTAGATACACAGACGCCGGTATCTTCTTCTCGCAGTGAGTGCGAAGCGGTTCAGGAGAATGGCGGCAAACATTAACCACACTGGAGAGGGTCTTCTCTACCGCCGGAGATATTGGCCCAATCCCAAACCACTCCCTCGACGGAGTGAACTCCGTCTGTAGCCACACTCGCAGCTCAACGAGGCTCCCTCCTGTCAGATGGAGGGAGTAAATACAGCAGCAAGCTTTGGGACGGCCTCCCCTCTCTCCGGCAGAAACAGGAAATGCCGTAACTGTATGTAACAACGGTTCCAAATCAGCATCTCTTAGACAAAAAGTTTAAATTAATTACTCAAATAAAACTCCTAACATCTTTCATTGTGTTTCAAAGCTCTTTTAGTTTTAAACCTGATGTTTATAAGCTTCTTAGTTTTTGCAACGGTCTGTAAATATACACAACTTTATAATAAAATGCACACATTTACCTTTTTCTAGACTAAACACAGGTATGATCCTAACTTAAAAACATATGAAGTTATCATGAGGTTGTTAACATCGCATCCTGACGGACACACACAGCGTGACTCCGGTCAGGTAGAGACCGGTCTCAAGTCAGCACCCCTGCAGACTCGCTGTTTGAGGGCTTGATAGCCCACTCCCCTTCCACACCGCTCCACACTCGTTGCTTTGGAACAGCCCTCAATATGGCGGACCCTCCGCGTGAATGCGCAAACGGAGGGGTAGGGTGTCGGGGGCGGTTTGGGAATGGGCCATCGTCACTGCTCAGAGAAGTGCACTTCTCCCAGACCATGTTGATCAGATTATATTCCTGAACAAAAATCTGAAGAGAATGTAGATGCAGTTATGTAGAGAGGAGCCTTTCTGTTTAGTGTTTTTGGCTTAAATGTTACTCCTTTAAACTTGAATTATTGGCAGGTACATTTTACATTAAATGTTGTTCTTAGGGATTTGAATTATTGGCTACCTCATATTCTGTGTTAAACTAAAAATGCTGTAAAATAATCTGTTCAGAACAGGCCACCTGCTGCACCTTTTAATTCTCAATTGTCCATTCTGATACTGCACTTTATGTACTTACGTTTGAAGTATTATTTGAATTATTTGAAGTATTAAAGTAACGTGTTATGGCAGGAAAGTTCAATCTGGTATATTCATTTTAATGTCACCTTAATGTGTGTTAAACTTGTGATTTCTGCATTGAGTGACTTTTGCCTAGCAGATACCAAGAAGAGGCCCCTAAGGTCTCTCTGTTAATTATCAATAGTCCTTGCAATCAACAGGGGAATTCCCGGATACATTTTCCGATATAAGGCAGTTAAAGTCTTGTAGAATTAATGTTTATCTCCTACACATCTTGCAGGCCTTGAGACTTGGGTCACTCAGCAGTAAACAAGATAAACGTCCTTTTGAGCTTATCAATAAAATGTAGTCATTCCTAGTAAGCTGACTTTGGGGTGAAGGGAAGTTCAGGGAAGCCATTAAGCCACGAAAACAATTAACTTATGTTGGTTGACTGATTCGGGGACTGTCATGGGACGATGGCGTTTGGATATTTACAAATATGGCTTTCATAGAGAAAAACAGGTGACTGTTGTGTGATAAGATACATGATACGATGTTTGTGTGTGTTGAAGATGTTTAGGGGGAATGAGTATGTGTCCTGTCAAAGAGTCCTCTGTCATGACTCCAAATCATTGATTGGGGAATCTGCCTGAGGGCAGAGGGACAGAAAACACACACACACACGCGCACAGAAGCAACATGGAATCAACAAACTGACTTACTACCTGGGGTCCCGCCCAGAAGGGAAACCAACCAATGAAACACTACCAACTCACTGGCTAGCTCGCTCAGAAGTGAACTCTGTGTATAAATGTTGTGATCATTTTGAAGATCGGCGCTCTTGTTTTTGACTTGCCATTCCTGAGACGTGTCTCACACGGTGGTAGAAGCTGAGCCCGGAGTACTCTGCAGAGTGCTTCGTGATTAGGTGAAGTATTTGTATGTTTCCACCATTAAAGCAGATTATTGTTTAACCCTTATCCTGGCTGCTTTTAATTTTTCCTTCTTTTGAGAACCCGCTCATATAGGAACGGCGCGGAGCAGAGATTCTGCCCCAACACGTTTCAAAGGCTTGTAAGCTACAGTTGGCACTGTTTCAATAAATGAAACAAATTTTCTCACCACATCTTTTGAGTCATTTTGTCCAGCATTTGCAAGCTGTAGACTCTCTGTCTAGTCAGAGCCATATATTGTATAATTTATGCTTTCAGTTTTCAGTTGAATTAATTCAATCCAAGTCAATGGAACACTCACAAGATGTCACCAAAATCACACTGTCCCTTTAAAATCTTTCAGAAAATGATGTAAGTGTATCGAATTATGTCGAATCGTATCGAATCGTATTGTTGGCTGAATATCGTGATATATATCGTATCGTGAGTTGAATATTGTGTATCGTATCGTATCGTGAGATTAGTGTATCGCTACAGCCCTACCGCCCGCCTGCCTGCCTGACTGCCTGTCTGCCTACATACCTACTATAGTTGTTTTGTTTGTAAAGGTTTTGTCGTTGTATTGCTCTTTACCGGCACCTGCAGAGTACAGGACTTTACATTGTAAATATAATATCAATCCGATAATATTTGTTTCTATATCATTTGCAAGTGTTTAACTAAAACAAATGTGGGATACTGATTTCATAAAAAGAAAGACATTCATGATTGTCATATTTTATTATGTACGATACAGGACTGGACCGTAGTCAAGTAAACTTGCTTTACTTATTAGTATTTCCATGTTATGGATTAAGAGGGAATCATTCTTGCTTTTTACTCCACTTCATTGATGCAACAACTTTATTTAATGTTATGATTAGATGGTTTTGCTTGTATCATCCTTTGCAAATACAGTCACAATGCTGGAAACAGGGCTGCTTCTCTGAGAAACGTAGATAATGCATTGGTTTATGTTAAACTAGCCAACAGTATAAAAAGCACTAAAAAAGATTTGTCAATATTAACCATAAACATCTACATTAGTGAAATGACACATACACATTAATGCAGCTTTATAATCAAAACACATACAGAGATCCTTTAAAAGCATAATGAGTACTTCAAATGTAAGTCAATTTTGCTCATACTTACATACCTTTACTTAAGTAAGACTATAAAGGCAATACTTTGTCTGCTACTAGTCCATGGATCCATTGCTCTTAATTTCCAGTTGTAAAGAGAACCAACCATAATGTGTTCAAGTAGATGTCCTTTCCAAATGAATCTGATGGTAACATTGGGTCAATATTATCATTAAGGTGTTCCATCGGTTGATCACTCAGAGGACTCCAGGTGACAGGAGCAACTATTCCTGAGTGTTCCTCATGCAGATGACCACTGGCCTCCCAGTCAATGTAGGGAATCTGTAATCTCTGTCATAAAAAACAAAACAGTTTTTAAAAAATATGTATACTTTTCTTTCGCTGTTATGTACCGTTATAATTGTATACAAAAGAAGAATAAAGAAGTATCACTACACTATACATTTATTCCTCCATGCACATATCTTTATTACCTCAACATCATCAGGATCATGAATGGGATTATGCAGTTCTCCCATTGCCCACATCTGATTTGGAGTCATGTTCTGCTCAGTCCTTAAAGGATGGTTGTCCCAGCCATTACGGAAATCTTTCAGGCTGTGTTGAAGACGTGGAAGGAACACATAGTGGCAACAGAATAAATGGGTACTGTTGCTGGGATCCAAATGCCCTTCATCCTCCAGTGAGTGCAGGACAATGTAGAAGATGCTGGTGACTGCCATCCAGACATCTCTCCACAACCATTCAATGTTATTGTAATAAAAAATTCAATAATGGGGTTTAGGTTTCAACATTTGCTGAAAATGTTGAAACCTAAACCCCATTATTTAATTTTTAGCACAGCATGTGGAAAAAAATATAAAAATATTTCAATGTATACAAAAATCAAAAGACATTCCCTACCGTTGATTGTGCACACTTTTGCCTGAAATGAAGCTGTTAGGCCCACCTAAAGTCAACATGATCTCCGCCACCCCAACATTCTCCACACCATGGTCTGCTCTCACTCTAAAGAAAAGTAATCTTCATGAAATGTACAAGTTAGCATTTTTTTCTCCCAAAAATCAAAAGCTTTTATTGTCATTGCACAGAATACAACGAGATTTATAGTCACTGCACCAGCCAGTGCTTTAAAAACAGACATATTAAAACCCAAATTAAAAGGTCTGATAGTTTCGACCAGCTTTTTAGAATGCTTTCATTTAGAAGCATTCTAAAAGCAGGTATTACAAAAACCACCCATTTCATTTTGTTAGAGGAAAGATAGATTAATATTGCTGACTAATCAAGATAACAGGTTAGGTGAATATTTGACAGCACAACATACAGTTCCCCATAACCTCAACCAGTAACCTGTTCTGTGTGATTACGGCATTTGGTTCACCATCTGTCACTTTAAATGTAGGGTTCTGCCACCAGGTGGTGCTACTGTTACCTCACCTCCACTTTAGACAGATATTTGTACCTGAGTGGGTATCCAAACTGTTGGACAGACTCTCTGAAGAATGCAGTGTAGTAGAAGAACAGTTGTCATTTGATGCACCAAGCAGGGGCGGACTGGCCATTGGGAATACCGGGAGTTTTCCCGGTGGGCCGGTGCTGTGCGTGGGCCGGAGGGCCAAAAAATAAATAAATAAATAAATTAACAAAACAATTTTTTAAAATCCTACCGGCCCACATTTGTTAGTGTTCCGGCCACTCCCTTTTTCTTTTTTTTTTGCTTACCTAAATCCTACCGGCTAGTACAGGTAGTAGCTAGTACAAATGTAACAGGGGGTGTGGGCAGGTGGTGGACCTCACCACCTGACCTCACCCCCTGTTACATTTGTAAGTGTTCCGGCCACTCCCTGGAGGGGTGTAGCCCACACCCCACTGAGCTGGGCTGGGCTGGGCTGGGCTGGGCTGTTTCGATAGGCTACCTATGTTCTATCTATCAGATGGTTTCACTTTTCACACATCAGTGAACGATCAGGAGTGAGTGACTGACGGCCCGTCTACACTACAGGCATCGAAAAATGCTTTCAACGCTTCGCCCATTCACTTGAATGGGGTGACGTAGAAGATTTTTAATCTTCGCCGAACTGCATTGTGGGGAGCATGGCATGGCTTTGCAAGCATCACGAGCATCTATCGGCATCAAAAGTTGAACAATGTTCAACTTTTGAGTTGAACAATGTTCAACTTTTGAGGCTCGAAGCTTGGCCTCAGCCAATCAAATCCCGTTTATGCAATTCCCGCCAGTACAAGCGCTAGCCAATCAAACCGCGTGTATGCTGATACCGCAGGTCTTGACTATTTTCCATATGTGATAAAATGGAGGATAAATTAATCATTGCCGTGGCAAGTGTCCCAGTCCTTTACGACTGCTCTCTGTTCACCTACCGGGACCTAAACCGGAGGAACCAGGCATGGAGGGAGGTGGCAGAGACAGTTGGTGAAAATGGTAGGTTTTCACCTGTTTGGGGAGTTTATATCCAGTTTACTTCGTTTTAACATTGAATGGACAGGCTTTGTATGCCGGGGGCGGGCGGGAGATTCCTGGGAGATTCCTGATTGGTTGTTGGTCGCCTTGGGCGCGTGAAATCGCCAAGCTTCAGACACGCCCAGCTTCAAGATTTTTTGATGCCTGTAGTGTAGACGGGCCGTGAGAGACCTAGCTGGCAGTTGCTGGATAAACAAGCTCCGTTGGCAGGGAAACGGGGTTCAGGGGGAGTGGCCCCAGATATCAAAATACATTAATTCAACATTGGATTTTGGTTAAATTAGTTATTTTTGGTTGAGGTTGAAAACTCAATGTTGATTCGATCTGTTATTACAGATACCATTTCAACGTTTGAAAAAATGTTGTTGAATCAATGAAATATTGATGCCGGTTTTTCAACGTTGAAATTCCCTACATTGAATTTACATTGTTCCAACGTGAGACCAACTCTCCCCTCCCCCTCCCCCTCCCCTATACAGCCTGTATTTAAAACACAGCATAACAGGATTTTTGAGTTAACCGTTAATACGTTGCAGTCACATTTTCCACCATGGAAACCCAGACGACTGCGCGCATGCGCATTGCTTTCGTCTACGGGGTTTCCTCAGGGTCTAAGCAGGGTCCCGTCACTGTCTATGAGCGGGCGAGCGGCGCTGAGCGAATTTGTCGGACATTTTTTGGACAGAAACATCGACATGTGGCCGAATTTGGATGTGAAGTTGGGGATTCTTGGGACATTTGTCTGCCTCGTTTGCATAATGAGGTAAGTGTGTATTTTATCTAACAAGGAATGTTAACAGTAAAGTGCACTGTACTATTTAAACCAAAAGATAGATACAATGAGTTCAACTACCCACCACAGTTAGCTTTGCTAGCTTAGCTACAGATGGCGTCGAATTTATCTTCAAGCACCTGAAGGCGTTTATAATACATTTTGATGGTGAGACGACCGGTGTTATAGTAAACCAAGCCAGACGTATAACGCTATAACTTTACACACAGCATTGATTGGGATATGACAACGTTGCCGCTGTGTTGACTTAGCCTTGACTTGTATTTTTACAGGCCAGCCTTGTCCGATGTTGGGTTGAATACGGTTTTCCCGTTGAAACATGGCGGCGACGTAAAAGCGCATGTAGACCATGGCGGAAATGTATGTGTTATACATTTTCGCTGTGAGCCGTGTTCGTACGTTTTATAAAGAACTTGTGTGTAGCCTATGTGTGACGATACATGGAATGGGGGGCATTGTTGTTAAGCGGTTAGTAACGTCTGTTTATTGGGGTAGCCGGCCGCCGGCGACTCTGACATTGTTGTGTTACAGGTCTTGTTGTTAGGGTTGAGGGTAAAAAACATCTCGAAATTGAGAGAAAAAATATATACTTTGCCGCCACACCCCGTTGCCAAGCAACACTTATTGTTTAGGTCACGCAGCTCCGTGATAACCTGAAGCTCAGCCGCTGTAAACGGACCGGTGAGCGGAGCAAAACACACGTTTCAAGTTAGACCAGACACACTTAGCTATTTTATCTACCTCTGGAACTAGCTAAACAAGTTATACATATATAGTTAAATCTTCACTGTCGGGTCACTCATTACTGGAGTAGCGAGCTGCATGAGATACTGACGGGCTGTCAGGAGAGGGAGAGAGAGGAAAAGAGAGCGCTCCGTTTATTATACCGGTGTCATTATCTAAAGTGAATGTTAATTTTGAATAACTTAGTATACTATTAGTGGTTTCTTTAAATGTATTCATTGTTTTTTTTTTTGTTTGTAGAAGAATACCATTTATTGATATGTTGTAAAATGAATCTGAACGTTTTGATCTGTTACGATGATAAACTGAAGCAATTTAAAAATTAACCCCATTAACTGAGTTTGAAATAGTTTTTTTGTTAAGTCCTAAGTATATAAGGAAAGGATGAAAACTAACAAATTAAAGGTTTAAAAAATGATATCTTTGACCCTCCAGAAAAACGCGGGCAAAAATCCTTGATTATGCGAGCTAAATTCCTTGATTATGCGGGCTAAAATCCTTGATTATGCGATTAAACATGCAGGGTTTTTATGTGATTTTATGCGGTGAAATTGCGGTGAAATTGCGGGAAGTTGCGGAAAGTTGCGAAATATGCTAAATATGCGGGAAAAAAGAATAACAATTTTTTAAAATATTGGGTTGTCTTATTTATTCTCTCTCACACACAACCTGCCACTAACGTTAAACCCCTTTACTATTCAATTAAACAAATTCAATGTTTATTTATTGTAAAAGCAATTGGGCTATTTTAATCTCACACACACACACCCACCCCCCCCCACACACACACACACACACACACATTCTCCGCCTCATTCTGTTTTCATTTACTCGTTCGTTATCTGACCAGCTTCAATCTTGTAGGCTACTCACTTCGTTTGTTGTAGCCCTCGAAAGGGTTTTGGAGGTTGATGCCTCGGTGAACGTGCGTTGTTTGGCTTTCTTGTCCGAATGTTTGAATGAATCAAAGTGGGTCGTCACCGTCGATTTTCTCTTATGCTCCAACACACAGTTGCACAGGGTGCAGAATAGTTTCCCCCCACTTTTTGCCCCGTCCTTAGTAGAAATGTTCATCGGTAAATGAGATGGATTCTACACGGACCACTATTGCGGTAAGCATGTTGTAACTTCCGGTTGTTGTTGTCATCTCCGGGTATCCCGTATGCCTGTTCTGTTGCTGATAGCTTGTTATCTTAACTTAATCGATCGTTTTAAAACTCTTGATCACGGCAACTGCCTGACGTTGTAATCACACGTTACTACAGCTTAAGCACTCACAAACTCTCCTTCTCTTAGCGACTGTAACTCCACAGTTGCCTACACTCTTTTCGGGTTTGCTAACGGTAGCTACTTTAGCTTGATAGCTAGCCATGGCTCTTTCCCCACCCTCGGGTGCTATTTCCTGCTCTAACTGTCTCATGTTTGGTTACTCCCCTACCTCCTTTACTGGTACCGATACATGTGTTAAATGTAGTATAGTTGTTAGGTTGGAGGCGGGAATCATAGCCATAGAAGCCCGGCTCCGCATCTTAGAAAATAACTCAGCTACAGTAAAGCCCATGTTAGCCGGTGCGGACCGGCAAAAGGTAGCTCCTCTTAGCCGTCCCCGGCAACTCCCGAGCAGCAGGGAGAATGGGTGACTGTTCAGAAGGGGCATAACGCGAAACCCGCAGGTCCCCACCAACCCGTTCACGTATCTAACAGATATTCCCCACTCAGCGAGACACCCGCTGAGAAGCCAACTCTGGTTATTGGTAGCTCTATTATGAGACACGTGAATTTAGAGACCGAAGCGTCCACAGTCACATGCATTCCGGGGGCCAGAGCGGGCGACGTTGAGGCGCATCTTAGACTGCTGGCTAAAAATAAACGTAAATACAGTAGGATTGTTATTCACGTCGGTGGTAATGATGTTCGTTTACGCCAATCAGAATGCACCAAACTTAATGTGGCGTCGGTGTGTAGTTATGCTAAAACAATGTCGGACACCGTAATCTTCTCTGGTCCCCTCCCCAATCTGATCAATGATGACATGTATAGCCGCATGTCATCATTTCAGCGCTGGTTGTCTTGGTGGTGCCCAGCAAACAATGTGGGCTTCGTGAATAATTGGACAGCCTTCTGGGGAAAACCTGGTCTGATTAAGAGAGACGGCATTCATCCTACTTTGGAAGGTGCAAATCTCATTTCGGCAAACATTTCAGGGCTCTGTGGACTTAATCCATGACAAACTGGAGTTGAGACCAGGAGGCAGAGTCGCAGTTTTACACGCTTCTCTGCGCTCTCTCCTAGGCAGTCATCCATAGGAATCCCGAACCCAATAAAATACCCAATATTAACGGTGTGTGTGTCTGCCCAAGGACAATTTAAGGTAAAACCTAATAGAGGTGTCATACATAATAACCTAATAAAAGTAAATGTAACAACTACTACAGTGCAACAAAACAGGAAGATTAAATGTGGTCTCTTAAACATAAGATCTCTAGCATCTAAAGCAATACTGGTAAATGATTTAATATCAGATTATAATATTGATATATGCTGTCTCACTGAAACTTGGTTGAGACATGAAGAATATGTCAGCATAAATGAGGCCACTCCACCCAGCCATATCAATACTCATATTGCCCGAGGCACGGGCCGAGGAGGTGGAGTTGCAGCAATCTTTGACTCAAGTTTACTTATCAATACTAAACAAAAATTAAATTATACCTCCTTTGAAAGCCTCATTTTCAGTCTTACGCATCCGACCTGGAAAACTTTGCAGCCAATCTTATTTGTTACAGTGTACCGTGCACCAGGTCCTTATTCAGAATTCTTATCAGAATTCTCTGAGTTTTTATCAGCTTTGGTACTTAAAACAGATAAAGAAATTATCGTAGGTGACTTTAATATTCATGTTGACGATGATAAAAATAGCCTTACTGTTGCATTTAACTCTATATTAGATTCTGTTGGTTTCTGTCAGAGTGTAAATAAACCAACCCACTGCTATAATCACACTCTTGACCTTGTTCTGACTTATGGTATTGAAATTGAGCAACTATTAGTCGAACCGCATAATCCTGCTTTATCCGACCATTTCTTAGTAACTTTTGAAGTACTGTTACTAGACTACAAAGCATTAGCCAAAAGCTCCTGCAGCAGAAACCTATCTGTTAGTGCTATAGCCAAATTTAAGGAAGAGATTCCACCAATACTTAACTCGATAGCATGTCTGCATGTAGGGGAGGAAACTTATACAAAATGTACACCACCCCAAATTGATCATGTTGTTGATAGTGCTACAGATGCGCTGCGAATAAAATTAGACTCTGTTGCTCCTTTGAAAAAGAAGAAAATAAAACAACATAGATTAGCTCCATGGCATAATGCCGAAACCCGCAAAATAAAGCAAAAGTCGAGACAACTTGAAAGGATATGGCGTTCCACTAAACTTGAAGAATCTCGTTTAATTTGGCATATTACTCTCAATGAATATAAGAAAGCACTGCGTAAAGCGAGAGCAGCATACTACTCTTCATTAATAGATGAGAATAAGAATAATGCAAGATTTCTTTTCAGCACTGTAGCCAGGCTGACAGAGAGCCACAGCTCGACTGAGCCTTCTATTCCCATAGCACTCAGTAGTAATGATTTTATGTGCTTTTTTAACGATAAAATTGTTACTCTTAGAAACAAAATCAATGACCTCTTGCCTTTGACCAGTATAGTGTTATCAACAGCTCCCGGAAACGTAAGTTCTAATAATATTACACTAGATAGTAAACTAGAATGCTTTTCAGCCATAAACCTTGAACAATTAAATTCAATGATTCTCTCTTCTAAACCATCAACGTGTATCTTAGACCCGATTCCAACTAAGCTGTTAAAAGAAGTTTTTCCATTAATTAGCACTTCTTTATTAAATATTATGAATATGTCTTTATTATCAGGCTATGTTCCAAAATCATTCAAAGTAGCAGTGATAAAACCGCTTCTTAAAAAGCACAACCTCGATCCAGAGGTTTTAGCCAACTATAGACCTATTTCTAATCTTCCGTTCCTCTCAAAAATTCTTGAGAAAGCAGTCGCAAAACAGCTGTGTGATTACTTAAGAAACTATGATTTATTTGAAGATTTTCAGTCTGGCTTTAGAACACAACATAGCACAGAGACAGCTCTGGTTAAAGTCACAAATGACATTCTAATAGCCTCTGACAAGGGACTTGTCTCTATTCTTGTCTTGCTCGATCTTAGTGCTGCATTTGATACTATCGACCATGATATCCTATTGCAAAGACTAGAGCACTTAGTTGGCATACAGGGAACTGCTTTAGGCTGGTTTAGGTCTTATCTATCTGAACGCTCTCAGTTTGTACGTGTCAACGATGAATCTTCCATGCAAACCAAAGTTAGCCATGGAGTGCCACAGGGCTCAGTGCTTGGACCTATTTTGTTCACCCTATATATGCTTCCGTTAGGCAATATTATAAGGAATCATTCTGTAAACTTTCATTGTTATGCGGATGATACTCAACTATATTTATCAATCAAGCCTGATGAAATTAATCATCTAAATAAAATTCAAGACTGCCTCAAGGACTTAAAAACGTGGATGACCTTAAATTTTTTGATGTTAAACACGACCAAAACTGAAGTTATTGTACTTGGCCCGAAGAATCTACGAAACAAATTATCTAAAGATATATTAACTATGGATGGCATTAATTTGGCCTCCAGTGAGACTGTAAGGAATCTTGGTGTTATATTTGATCAGGATTTATCCTTTAACACCCACATAAAATCCATTTCAAGGACCGCCTACTTCCATCTACGTAACATTGCAAAAATCAGGCATATCTTGCCTCAAAACGATGCAGAGAAACTAGTCCATGCATTTGTTACTTCAAGGCTGGATTATTGTAACTCCTTATTATCAGGGTGTACCAAGAAGTCAGTCAAGTCGCTTCAGCTGATTCAAAATGCTGCAGCTCGTGTACTAACCAGAGTTAGGAAAAGGACCACATTACTCCTGTTCTGGCTGCCTTACACTGGCTCCCTATAGAACACAGGATAGAATTTAAAATTATTCTTCTCGCCTACAAAGCCCTTAATGGGCAGGCGCCATCTTACCTTAAAGAACTCATTATACCCTATTGTCCTACTAGGGCATTGCGTTCCAAGAATGCAGGGTTGTTGGTTGTTCCTAGAGTCTCTAAAAGTACAATGGGAGCCAGAGCCTTTTCTTATCAAGCTCCACTTTTGTGGAATCAGCTTCCAGTTTGTGTTCGGACGGCAGACACCCTATCCGTTTTTAAGAGTGCGCTTAAGACCTTCCTTTTTGATAAAGCTTATAGTTAGGGCTGATTAGATTCAGCCCCTAGTTTTGCTGATATAGGCTTAGTTTGTCGGGGGACATCTTACTTCTTCCTTCTCTCTGTCTATACCTGTGTACTCTCATGTTCCGATTAACCCAGCTTCCCCAAATGTCTTTCTTTTTGGTGTCTATATACGCCGGGATCCGGAGTCATGGATGATCCTGCGGTCCTGTGTCATGGATTGCGAGTCCTGGATCTTGAGTCGTGGCTGCGGTCCTGGATCATAAGTCCTGGATGGATATCCTCGTGGATTCATCTTCTTATTATACACACATGCATTTCAAAACATTTGGACTACCTATGTTGCAAATGTATTATCTTTTCAATTTACACACGGCATCTATTGCACGTCTGTCCGTCCTGGGAGAGGGATCCCTCCTCTGTTGCTCTCCCTGAGGTTTCTCCCATTTTTCCCTTTAAACTGTGGGGTTTTCTCTGGAAGTTTTTCCTTGTACGATGTGAGGGTCTAAGGACAGAGGGTGTCGTATTGTCATACTGATATTCTGTACAAACTGTGAAGTCCACTGAGACAAATGTAACATTTGTGATATTGGGCTATATAAATAAACATAAAACATTGATTGATTCGATTTTTTCATCATTCTCTATCGTGTGAGCTCCACACGTTCACTCTATACAGTGTTGTTTACATTATGTGATGCGCGAGCTGATGACGTCACGTCAAGACGAGTTAACTTTTTTTTCCCTCAACTTTGTGTGGAAAAATGTGGGGATTATGCGGCCTTTTGATAAATATGCGGCCTTTTAAAAATCTGCGCCATTTTGCTGATTATGCTGTAAATTCTGCGATCGCAGAATCGCGTTTTTCTGGAGGGTCTAACTCTGCGAGTGCTGACTGAACTGAATGTCCTATATGTTTCTCTTGTGTTTCAGGGGTGGATCATATGCAGTGCAGATTTGCAAGCTCCAATCAAGAGACTCTTCTAAGACATTATCGCCTTTGTCACGGAAAAGGTGCAAACTGGCCCTGTATTCACACTGACTGTGTATGTCAGTCAATTGCAAACTATACTATGCCCTACCACTCCACTACAGGCCCCTCCAACACACTACGCCCCACTTTCCAATCAGTCCCCAACATTTTAATACCAGTTTTTTTTTTCAATTAAAAACATCCAAACTATCCCCTTAAGATGGTGCAGACTTTGAACAAGACAGCTACCCAGGAATTTGCTGCACAAAAAAAAAATGACATTGTGGTTACAATCAAATTACATTGTTTTGTTATTGTGTTTTTCAGATATCTGAAGAATTTAATCGGATCACCAGCAAAGACCTCCTGGGGAACTTTGGTGCAGCCTTTGACAAACATGTGCCTTGCCTGCTGTAAAGGCGCATTTACACTGCAGGCCTCGCTCGGCCTCGCTCGGTTTGGTTAGGCCTTATTAGGCCCGGCTCACTTTAATGCTGCGCTCACATTACAGTTTAGGAACTGGGGTAGTATCTATAGTAACGCAGTGTAGGCGGAGCCGTGACGTCATCTTCAATGAGCGCCCCACAAAAACAACACAGCCGTTAGCTCTTAGCACTCAGAGCTCACAGCTCTTCATATCTGTTCAGAAACTAGACAAAAGTTAAACAAGTACAAACCACAGACTGCCTGTGTCATGGCGAATACAGTCGCTGGTTTATTTATGTCTGGATAGGCCGTTGTTGTTAGTGTGGACGGTCGGAGCATATATAACGTTAGCTTAGCCAAGCTCCATTTAGAAAACACAAATTTTAAAAGGTTTTTCGCCTGCCGTCTGTCTGCAGACTTGTCAAAGCATTAATTCATGGTTTTTACTAACCGGTATCAGTATGTTGTTACTTCGGCATAATTTTGAAACGTGTATTACAATTAAATCACGGTCAAATATGTCCATCTTGTTGTAATTGTAGCCCCCTTGACAACGATTCTCTCTCTAGTTTAGCAAACTCAGCCCGACTCAGCCCTGTTTGTTGGCCTCGATAGAACCACGATTTAGTCGGGCCAGAAAAAAGGTGAAAAAGTAGCCCCGGGCCGGAACTAGGCCAAGTGTAAGCACAACCAAAAACAGGCCCCGCACGGCTCGGCACGCTTAAAGCGAGCTCCACGCTGTAGTGTGAATGCGCCATAACTGTACCGGGCTAGGAAGGGAGCTTTTGGACAGAAGATGGAAGACCTCTTGGAAAAACTTGATGAAAAAGTGAGTGAAGTGCCTCAATCTAAGAGCATGCAAAAGTTGAGGGGAAAACGGCCGGAGCCAGGTTCACCAAAGCCCTTTCCCCCCGTTTGAAAATATGAAATTTGCTCCTTCGCCTAACATTTGCAGGAGCAAAAACGCTTTGATGGAAAGGCTTCAGTAAAAATGGATGTTAAAAGTCATTGGTTGGTGTTCTTAGTTGGTGCAATTTGAGAAATATAACAGTATTTTTTATTAGTAAAAGTAGAAATTAAAATTGTCCGCAGGATTGAAGTTTTTCTTTTCTTTTCTTTTGCCAGTCTTTTACTGAAGCATGCTACTGGGATCTGACCTGTTCTTTATCCTCCTCATTACTATACAGAACGTCAGATTTTGTATAAATTCACTACGGCACTAAACTAATTGATATGTTTGTGTGTTTCCACTGGGTACTCCTTAGACATCCGACATTGTGTCTCACCGAAAGACACCAGCACTGAGAGGCCTGCCGAGATGACACAACCAAGTTTCTTCTGGAGTGTTTGGTAAGTAATACTAACTGTAGGAAATAAACAATACAAGTAAAATTGCTTAATGTAGCTTAAACATTTCATGACCTCATAGCTTATGCTACTCATTTTATGCATAATACACTTTGTGTAACATTTAAGATTATTTTGAGCCCAGAGATGTTTTCACCTCATGAACCCGAGCGCGATGAGTTCACCCACAATTAAAAATAAATATCAGCGCTGTTTCAGCAACAGCCAACCCGATACAGCTGGCCATTGTTGTCTGGTGTTCTTTGTCAGAAAATACTTCTTTATAGAACTTGGCACAACAAGGTTGGTGGGTGATAGCCGTCGTGCTGTTGAGTTGCAATTATAACTTCCACAAGCTGAATGTTAAGACTTAGTAGCTTGGTGCTAACGTTAGAATCAGTGGATATGTATTATATGTAGTCGTTTAGTTTTCCATAGCATTCATTCATGCATATTTTACTTTTCCTCGGGACACTGACCATGAAGAACGATTGCTCAGAGGTGTGTCTGTGGCCATCCTCACCGTCATTGAAGATGATGATGCCGCCATATCGCCAAATGTGTAAGACGTGGCTGTTGTGTGGGAAGGGACAATTGTACTGCATGACCTACCAGACCTCTCTACTGACTTTGCATACCTCTTCGGCCTACTTTATGCAATGAACATGGATTATCCAAAGGAGAGGAGGTATACCTTTGAAGCCATTCAGACTATCTTTTACGAGCTTGGCTCTCGATGCTCGGAGCGCATTAGGTCTCGGAAAACAAAGCTTTTGCTGTGAATGTTAATGGGAAGCCAGACATGACTTTAATCTATGTTTCGCCTGTTCTAGTGCATTGTGGTTAGTGCTCATGTAAAACCTCACAGCATTCATTTCCTTTTAAGCATATAAGTTCTCTTCTGAAATAGAGAATCAAAGAATGTGTGGATGTGTAAGTTGCCAGTTCAAAAGAGGGGCATATCCAGTATTTCTACTGTTCAAGTTCATTGTTAGTGATCAGGTAAAACTTCAATGTATGTACATGCTTGCACATGCAGTCATTTTAAGCATGAAGTCCCATTTGCCTGTAAGATTGAAATGTGTGGAATTGTGAGTTGCCAGTTGACAAGAGGCACTGGATTGTAATTGTTATATTTGTTTATTCTTAAATTATTTGATTGTGATGTGCTGAAGAGGCTGAGGCCTGATATATCACAATGATGTCAGGTGTGTGAATCCTATTTTGACCTGATGGATAAAGCAGAAACGATCCTCAGAATCTGTGTTCAAAGGCCATCATCATTTTCTGTTCAGGCTGTGTGTGTGTGTGTGTGTGTGTGTGTGTGTGTGTGTGTGTGTGTGTGTGTGTGTGTGTGTGTGTGTGTGTGTGTGTGTGTGTGTGTGTGTGTGTGTGTGTGTGTGTGTGTGTGTGTGTGTGTGTGTGTGTGTGTGTGTGTGTGTGTGTGTGTGTGTGTGTGTGTGTGTGTGTGTGTGTGTGTAAATCCGTTATGTCACTTTACTCAGGAAGTAAACAATTGAAAAAGAGAAATGTCCAACGAGGCGTTCTGGGGTAGTATAGACAGGTATTTTCTGTGTTAGAGTTTTACTCGCTACAGGGTGTACTTTGAGGGTTTGTGACTCTGTTTATATGCAGAAAAAGCTACATAACACACAAGGGGATGGATAATAACCAGAAAAACATGTCATGGGACCTTAACGGCCCGTCCACACACAGGCATGAAAAAAATCTTGATGCTGGGCGTGTCTGAAGCTTGGCGATTTTTTGCGAGCAACGCGACCAACAACCAATCACATGAATCTCCCGCCCGCGACATACAAAGCAATAGCAATGTTAAAACGAAGTAAACTGGATATAAACTCCCCAAACAAGCGAAAACCTACCAGTTTCACCCACTGTCTCTGCCACCTCCCTCCATGCCTGGTTCCTCCGGTTTGTATCCCGGTAAATAGTTCTGGTCGTAAAGAACCGGGTGATTTGCTACCGTAATTTCTCGTTTGGAATAAGAGAAAATGAACTGCGTTCTGGCTCTCCCAGCTTGCACGCGGTTTGATTGGCTAGCGCTTGTACTGGCGGGATTTGCATAAACGGGATTTGATTGGCTTGATTGCTCAACTTTTGATGCTCACGATGCTTTCGAAGCCATGCTCCGCTCCCCACAATGCAGTTCGGCGAAGATTAAAAACCTTCTACGTCACCCCATTCAAGTGAATGGGCGGAGCTTTGAAAGATTTTTTTTTCATGCCTGTGTGTGGACGGGCCGTAAGAGAGAATGTTTTGTGTGCTTGTGGACAAAAGATGTTACAAAATGTTAAAACAAAATTAAGAAATGTAAGCTTGTGGACAAAAGATGTTACAAGATGTTCATATCATTGAATCAGAATAAATAACTGAATAAATAATGGGCTCTTTTTTTGTTTGTTCATTTTAGTTTATTTTCAATGTTGATTGCAATCTTCAGCGTGACAATATCTCAATGTTGATTCAATGACTTTTTGCAATCTGATAATAACATTGTTTCAATGTATAATGCAACACATAATATAGTTGAATCAATGTTGATCCAATTCTACATTCTTTCAATGTTGATCATATCGTAATTGAATCAAGGTTGATTCATTGTTGGGATTGGTTGAAAATTCAATGTTGTTTCAATGCTGATCATAGCGAGCACATTCACTGTTGTTTCAATATCTGACTTCAATGTTGAACACAATCTTCAGCGTGACAATATCTCAATGTTGATTCAATGACTTGTTGCTCTCTGGGGCTGTACCCGTAGGATAGAAAAGGGGGAAGTGCCGTCTGACTCAGAGGTCGCGCGGCTGTGGAGAAGAACGTGTTGCCCACATTATGTTACTGAGTTTAGGCTAGTTAGCTAGCAGGTGTATTGTTTTGGGTGCAGTCACTTTTGCCTCCACTTGTTGAATAAATGTTGAAAGAAAAAGTAAATCTGTTTACAGTTCTGTTTCATATGGGTGTTGAGAGATGTATCCATAGATTTAGTCCCTAATTTTGCTCTCAAAGTGCACCAGATTGATGCATTTAACTTCAACATTTAAAAAAAGTCTTCCCGGGGAAGCATGCCCCCGAACCCCCCTAGAGAAGGTGTCTCACCCACATTGAGGATGCTTCTTACGCCCATGTGTTATTCCATGCATCAAGTCAGGCAAATTGGGTCCAAATGTTATTGCAACAATGATCTGTTAACATTAAAATCACTAAATATATGCTGTAACTATTTTGCTCTTGGCAACTCAAGGGCTCAGGTAATGTGATTACTATATGAATAATGGTCCAAAATAACATTAAATGCATGTTTTTTTTGTTAAGTAACATACTTTCGTCGCCGGCCGGCCGATACATGCCGCGCATTAAGTGGGCCTGTCTGTCAATTAATCCCCGGGCCACTTTTTCCTCCCAGTCCGCCCCTGGCTCCAAGGTACATGATCTATATCTGGGAGACACAATCAATTCATTTATTTATTTTTAAAGCTAAAAGGAATACTAATAGCGGTCAGGTTATTGAAGTCGGAGAGGTGTGGTGTAGTACATAATGTGTGGATTTTCTGTTAACTGGATAAAAACATTAGCATTTCTCATATGTATATAAGTGTGTGTGTGTGTGTGTGTGTGTGTGTGTGTGTGTGTGTGTGTGTGTGTGTGTGTGTGTGTGTGTGTGTGTGTGTGTGTGTGTGTGTGTGTGTGTGTGTGTCTGTCTGATGTGCAAAAACATTCTTGGTCAAAAAAAGCGGAGACATCAAGACCGGTATGACGAGAATGACACCGAGATTCACCTGGCAAAATAACATCCACTGCAAGGTGAAAAGAGCAGCCCATGCCAAAGCGAAGGCAGCCGTTCAAACGCAAGTTAGGAAACGGAATAACCAGTGGTGGACAAAGAAGGGTCTTGAGATCCAGCAGCTTGCCAACTCTGGTGATACAAGAGAATTCTTTGATGCCACAAGAGCGGTATATGGTCCCAGCTATCGCCGCCTAACCCCCCTTCGCTCTAAAGATGGGCTCTTGCTTCTGAAGGACAAGGATGAAATAGCAAACAGGTGGAAAGAGCACTATAAGGACCTCTTAAACAGGGACACCATTCCTGAGATGGAGGCTCTTGACCAACTCCCTCAACAGCCCATAGTTGAAAGCATGGGAGAACCACCCAGCCTGGGTGAGGTGCTGGATGCCATTAAGAATATGAAAAACAACAAGGCTGCTGGGCCCGTCGGCATCCCAGCAGAAGTCCTGAAGAAAGGCGGACCCGATCTTCTTAATTACATCCATGCCCTGCTTCTCAAAATATGGGAAGAAGAGGAAATCCCTGCTCAGCTTAGGGATGCCTTAATTGTCTCCATATTTAAGAAGGCAGACAGGGCAGACTGCGGAAATTACCGTGGCATTTCTCTCTTGTCCACCATAGGGAAAGCCCTAGCTCGGGTGTTGGCCAATAGACTCACCCCCCTGTCAGAAAGCATCCTTCCTGAGTCTCAGAGTGGATTTCGCCCAAACAGAGGCACTACAGACATGATTTTCACTACTCGCCAACTGCAAGAAAAATGCTGGGAACAAAATCAACCATTATACATGGCCTTCATAGACCTCACCAAAGCCTTCGGCTCAGTGAACCGTCAGGACCTCTGGCTGGTACTGGCAAAGATTGGCTGCCCAGAAAAATACGTCCGGGTACTGAGACTGCTGCATGGCAATATGTCAGCCACGATACTCAGTGGCAGTGGAGACGAAACTGAAACCTTCCGGGTCGAAACAGGAGTCAAACAGGGATGTGTCATCGCTCCAACGCTATTCTCCATCTTTGTTGCTGCTATCCTACATCTCACAAGCAAGCATCTGGCCCAGGGAGTCAACATCATGTACAGAACTGACGGCCAACTCCTCAACATCAACCGTTTCAGGGCTAAAGGTCAAACCACCAGCTTATCGATCATGGAGCTGCAGTATGCGGACGACAACGCCTTTGTAGCCCTCTCGGAAGAGGACCTACAGGGTATCCTATCAGCCTTTGCGAAAGCATACAAACAGCTTGGTCTAGCCATCAACATAAAAAAGACCCAAATCCTCCACCAACCACCACCAAACAGCAGTACGCCTGTCCTACCCCCAAACATCTCCATTGACAACATCAGACTGGAAAATGTGGACTACTTCCCATACCTTGCCAGCCTCCTATCATCAAAAGTTGTTATTGATGATGAAATACACCATCGCCTCAGCTGTGTCAGTGGGGCTTTCTCAAGGCTAAGGAAGAGAGTCTTTGAGAACCGTGACCTCCAAGCAAAGACCAACATCTTGGTCTATAAAGCTGTGGTGCTCCCCACTCTTCTGTATGGATCAGAGGCCTGGACCACCTACAGCAGGCACTTAAAGGCACTTGAGGCATACCATCAGAGATCCCTCTGAAAAACAAACCTAAAGAAGTGCCATATTGACCTAAAAGCTTGGGAAGACTTGGCAACAGACAGGGCGACCTGGAGAAACCTTGTCCGTGAGGGTGCTGCCCTATATAATGATGACCTCTGCCATGCTGCACAAGACAAGCGCAGACTCAGGAAGGAGAGAGCAACCACCAAACAGGTCCAACCCAAACCCTCCACCACTACATTCCCCTGTCCACACTGCACAAGAATAATCGGGTCCAGAATCGGCCTCTATGCCCACCTGAAGACCCACAAATACCAAGAAGGAGGACAGTCATACTCGACTACGAGTGACCGCCGATGATGATGGTGTATGTGTGCTGTGTGTCTATGGATTTTGTAACACACTTTTCTGGAGAAGCTATCAATGCCTCCAAACATGACAATGTTGTAACTGTAAAAAGAAAAAAACAATTGAAACATATGCATATGTTTAAATAAATCCCAATATTACTTACAAAAACGTATCCTGACCATAGCAATGGCAAATAAACACAAATTTGAATTTCGATAAATAATCTCTTCGAATTTACCGGATAAGTTTATGGTTGGTATCTATGTGCACCAGATATTTGGGACACGGTACAGAATATGTGCGTCTTACCACACAACCCAAACGTGTTAGTCTTGACAAAACACCAAGAGTGTTTACATGGTGCATTGATGCCCTGACCCGATCCCACTGTACTCTGTCCTTGTGTGAGAAGAGCCCCTTTCCCCAAGTGGTATCCAGAATTAGGCATTGTTGTCTTGATGGTTGACACCATTTAGTCAAGCTCATGGTTTGTATATGTGCTGTACAGTCTCCTAACAGAAAATGTTTACTTCATTCATCCGTCTGTACAGTGTTGCTCTTGACACACCTAACAAATTTGCAGTTACCGTTGCAGGAATGCCCATTTCAAGCAGATAAACTAGGTAGTGCTCAGACATTTCAAGTCTGGGGCGTCCGACTACATTCTCTTCTCACTCTGTTGGGTTAAAGCTGTGATTGGCTGTTGTTGGCTTTGCCTGTAGCTCCATAACAAGCAGCTCAGCTAACACATCTGTGATTTCCTGGGGAATTTCCATTTGTGATGTTATTGTGCTGATGAACACCATTTCCTGGGTGCATAAGAATTCCAACAAGTCAATGTCGAATGGCTTTTGTTGGAGAGCCTGTTGAAGTCGTGTGTAAAGCCTCTCCAAGACATGATGCCTTAGCAGTTCCTGCAGTGGAATGATGCATGTTTTAAGTTGCCCATGATGACAAGTTAGGACAAATTAGTTAAGTCATTCCTTACAAAACAACAAATCCAAAGGTAAACCGGCAAAAAACTCTGTGAAGACTACTTATTGTGTAGTACAATGTATAGTTCGAAGATATGTAATCTCATTTGTTGCAGTATACGTTTGCCAGAGGGAGGTTATTTGTTGATGCACGGTTGGGACCTGTGGGACATCAATAGTGGGTGCACCAGTCTAAAGTTCAAAGCATGTGTGCAGTTAGCGTATGTATTTGATCTGAAAGAGCATTTCAAGTAAAGTACTCAAGTTTAAGACAACGTGTGTCTTTTTTAAATGCATAACACTATACACATTGAAACCCCATTTTTTTTAATGTATATAATAATATTTATTTCAGGGTACTTTTGTATTTCCACGTTTATTAATTCCAGATGTATTACCTAAGGTAGGTAGGTAGGTAGGTAGTATATAGATAGATAGACAGATAGATAGATACTTAATTCATCCCTAATTGTGAAATGTGTGGAAACAAGTATAAACATAATAACATTAAATACAAATGAAAGCAATAGACAGGAATACAGTATATGCATACAGTAGAAAGGACACAATGAATATTATAACATTTAATGTAGCCTTACTATGAAGGCTAACCTAAATACGGTGCTTTTCTACAGATTACTTTATTACTGCACTGGTAAGGTAAAATTAGGCCGATTAATAAGATGTGAAGTGCTTTGTAACTTTGACCCGCTTGACTGAATACACAAAAAACAATGAAGAAAGAGTTATCTCTGGGCTGCTTCGCTGACTGCTGCTCCCCCCGGGACCGGAAAGTGGCGTATAGCCTGTACTTCAACATCTATGCATGTGCTCTATATATGCTTATTGAACACAAACTAACTGTATCCCTATAACATGATGATGATGGTGATAAAGAATGCATATAATGTTCCGCTGTTCATTATAATAAAAAAACAGAGCATTAAACAAACCATCATGCTTACTTTGAAATCATGCGGAAATGTCGTCATCAGCAGGCCATCAAGTGACACGAGTAGATTTTAGCCGAGACCGGCGGAAAATATGTCTCAAATTTCCGTGTGTAAAAAGACGATCCACAAGCAGAAATGTGAGATCCATGAGCAGAGATTTGAGATCCGCAAGCGCATTTTTGGTCGACAAATACAAAATGGATTCACAAATGCCTGATCGAAAGTTGTAAATGTTAAAGAGATATTCACAGATCTTTTTTTTATTTGTGAAAATATTTAGCGTATTTGCAGATCCGCTTTACATTTGCAAATGTATTTGTGAGTTTGCAAATCTTTTAAATGCATGAAGAGAGAGAGAAGGACCGGTGCCAGCAGCAGGGACCGTGTTGTTAGCATCTGGTTAGCTAGCTGCACTAACGGACATAAGGAGCTGTTTGTTCCACAACAAGCTGGAGGAGAGTCCTCTCCTCTCAGACTGAGAGACTCAGGTGAGCTAAAGGACTCTCTGCGTGTTTAGATAGTTAACTTTAGCCTAAGTTATCTCAGTGGGTCTCAAACGGTTTGGTCACAAATTATTCAAAACATTATTTCCGCGGCACACCTTCATATGATCATTATCGTTATAAAAAAAACAAGAGAATAAATGAAAAACAGTTATGAAATACAATATGGCAGTAAAACAAGAATACAGTTTGAAAGGGGAGTGATTTGTAAAATATCCATAAAGAAAAAGAACATCTGATTACAGTTGTGTTTCATATGGATGTTGAGCGATGTATCCATAGATCTCTTAATGTTGCTCTCGAAGTGCAACAGATTGATGCTTTTAACTTCAATATTTAAAGAGCAACTTCCAGGTAAAAGACACCTGTGAATAAATGTGTACGAAAATGATGAATACACTAGATTTTCCCAAAAATATACAGAAATATACACTACAGTGACATCTGGCGTCGTTTTCGTAAGACATTTTCACTTCCGCATAAAAAAGCCTCGGCACGTGACCTCCCGCGTGTGACGTAACATGGGGGAAACAAAGGGGAGAGCGGCCGGTGTAACGTATTAATAAACATGGATCCCAATGCTAGTTTCGACACAGAAGACACAGAAGAAGTTGAATATGAATATTCGAATGCATATGACGGACCACAACCTTATAATTATGAGCCTGCTAGGCGTCCAAGAGACCAGGAGCAGCCAAGGATTAGAAGAAATAACGGCCATCGGAGAGAAATTGAGCTGTGGTGTGAGGAGAACCAGTGGAGAACTGGGCAGCTATCTTGGTGAGTGACTGGCGTTAGCTACAGAATGTTAGCTAACGTCACATCACAACATTGTGAAGTGAGCTATCATATATCAGGCTATAACTAAAGTAGCATTGATAATATAGTAACGTTACTGACAGGACTGTTGATACTGATCCATAACAGAAACTAATGCGCAAGTATCAGCCGTATCTCGCGTTACCTAATGCAACTCCACACTATGGTGCTGTGTACCGGAGGGGAGACGCGAGATACGGCTGATACTTGACGATCTGGCGGAGAAAGGTTGTGGAGCCTCCGTTGATATGCCGTTGTAAATGGCTTGATGGAAAGCAGGTGTGTAGTTGGGGAGGGTGCACAGCTGATGCAGCAGGTGAGTGGAGGTTGAGCCGGGAGCCAGGAGTGACAATCACCACGCACACACAAACAACACAGACAGGGGGAAACAAACAAACACAAAGGAGACGGCTGGAGCAGTACAGCCACCACAGTGTTACCTAATGCAACTCCACACTACGGCTTACGGTGCCGTGTACCGGAGGGGAGAGAGAGAGAGAGCAAGGGGGGGGGGGGGGGGGGGGGAGAGGGATGTAATACGGTTTCCTGATAAAGCTGTGGAGAGTATTTGCTGTAGGGAGGTGGATGCACAACGCACCCAGGAACGAACGCTAGCTCCAGTCCTTTTCCCGTGAGGGAAACTGTGGACTCGATGTCCTGACAGGCTGGTATTTGTGCAACCTGCACAAACAAAATACTGCACCATGATTACAAATGGTGAAATACAATGTAAAACTGCCGAAAAATACCAGCTCACTAAAACACAACCGCTCAACTCAACGCAACTACTAACTATACCCGCGGTCAGAGAGCGGAGATGTTTACCCTTTGTGATGTAATATGACGCGTTTGACGTATGACCTTAAAAAAAAGCAATTTTTAAGAGCAGAGCTGGACTGCGTCGGTCTCGCTCATCTCAAACAAGCCTGTTCTCTTATCCTGGAACCAAACCTGTTCCGCCACACGCACCGACGACCATCCACTCAGTGGGCGCCATCTCCCAACCGCTAAAGTGCTGCACGGTGGAGCTGGATGGGGTCTTTCTCCCGCTGCTGCTGGATACGGGGGCCTCCAAGTCGCTCCTGAATGTTTCCACGGTCCGGCGTCTCTTTCCGCTCCGAACACTCACCGCCGACGCCAAGGATCTGTACGGGTATGGACACTCTAAAATTGGAATGGGGGGCACAATCACCTTTGCTGTGCGTTACGGGACTAAGGCTCTCCCCGCATTCACCTTTCAAGTGTCTCACCAGGGGGCCAACCTCATGGGTTTTGATTTGTTTTGTGAGTTGGGTTTCACCCTTGTGGACAATTCCGGGGCCGCTATCTTGTCTGTTGGCTCGCCGTGGCATCAGCGCTGGCCTGACCTGTTCAGTGGTTTGGGCTGCCTCACCGCCTTTGAACACCAGCCCCTCCTCAAGCCTGAGGTACACCCCGTGATTCAGCCCATAAGCCGCCTGCCTCTCGCCCTGGCGACGACGTCACCGCCGAGCTGCAAAAACTCTTGGACGCGGGCATCATCGAAGGCATTGATGATTCCCCGTGGATGTCAAACCTGGTGGTGGTGAAGAAGAAGTCAGGGGGCCTGCGCCCGTGCATCGACCTCAGGCCGGTGAACAAGGCCATGATACCTGACAGGTATCCGCTGCCCACAGTGGAGGAGCTTGCCGCACAATTCTACGGCTCTTCCATGTTCACGAAACTAGACCTTCGTCAAGGCTACCTGCAGGTTCCGCTGCACCCTGACAGCCGCAGCCTTACAGCTTTCGTGACTCATGTCGGAGTGTTTCGCTACAACCGCATGCCTTTTGGCCTCAGCTTGGCCCCTAGCTGTTTTCAAAAAATCATGTCCACCATCTTCGCCGGCATCCCGGGCGTGGTCGTCTTCCTGGACGACATAGTGGTTCATGGTGCTACACCTGCCTGGCGAGGGTGCTGGACGTCCTCGCCAGTCACAACCTCACACTCAATGGGGAAAAGTGCACCTTCGCCATTCCAGTCATCGAGTTTGTAGGGTTCCGCCTGACTGCCGACGGCCTCAGCCCGCTACACTCCAACGTAGAGGCGGTGCTGCGCCTGCCTGAGCCGTCCTGTCCGGCTCAGATCTATTCGTTTCTGGGGATGACGGCATACTACCTGCGCTTCCTTCCTCAGTACTCCTCAACCACCTCCCCACTACGTGAACTCCTGAAACAGGACGCGGTCTGGGAGTGGACCCCGGCCTGATCTGCCGCTATTCGCCAGCTCAAGACGCAGCTCACCTCAACGCCGGTGCTCGCATTCTGTGACCTGGCGAGCCCCACGTTCGTGACCTGTGACGCATCCAATACGGCAATAGGGGCGGTGCTGTCCCAGGTCCAGGGGGGCACAGAACGCCCGGTGGCGTTCGCCTTTCGGTCCCTCAACTCGGCCGAACAGAAATACTAAGTGGGGGAGCGGGAGGCGCTGGCCTGCGTCTGGGCGTGCGAGTGGTGCATGACACATGTACGTGTATGGGCGGCATTTTACTTTGCGTACTGACCATCAGGCTCTCACAGCCCTGCTTGCTACATCGGGGTCGGGACACAAACCGCTGAGGATCTACCGCTGGTCAGAGAGACTCCTGCCGTATGACTTCACTACAGTGTTTACTCCCGGAAGGGAGAATGTGGTGGCTGACCTGCTCTCCCGCACCACCCCCACCCCAGCGCCCTGCGCGGGCCCGGACGCAACAGAGTCAGAGCTCATACTCATGCTCCACGCCCCGCTTCAGGCCGCGGTTTCCATAGAGGACCTTCGGCTCGCGTCGGAGGAGGACCCCACGTTCTCCGGGCTCCGCACTTACATCCGGGAGGGATGGCCTGCGAAGTTCCTGGAGGAGCTGGCGTCTTTTCATCGGGTGAAGGACGAGCTGACCTGCTGGAACGGTGTCTGCGTGACCCGGGGCCTCCGCACGCATATTTTCTATGGCGCACGAGGGCCACCTGGGTATTGTGAAGGTGAAACAGCGCTGCAGGGATTTGGTGTGGTGGCCGGGCATAGATCGAGATATAGAGACAATGGTGAAGGAGTGCACGGCCTGCCTGCCTGGTCAGTGGCAAAACTGGCCCGCCACCCCCACCGCCCCTGCAGCCCTTGCAGTGGCCGCGCGCGACTTGGGAGCACATGCAGCTGGACATCTGTGTGGAGCTGCATGGCGTCCCGCACCACCAACGCTTCCTCCTGGTGGCCTACGACCTCCATTCGAAATGGCCAGAGGTGGTCGCCACAGGGTCCGTGACGGCTCGGGTGGTCACAGACTTCCTCTCCTCTCCGTTTGCTCGGTGGGGCAGTCCTAACGCCATCACTACGGATAACGGCCCACAGTTTGTCTCCTCTGAGTTTGCCACCTTTGTTGAAGGGAGGGGGATTAAACACATCTGTACAGCTTTCTACCACCCACAAGCAAATGGGGGGGTGGAAAGGTTCAACCAAATCCTAAAGAACGGGATCAGAGCACACCTGGCAGATGGTCTTCTGCTCTCAGCCGCGCTGCTACACACCTTGCTTCACTACCGGGCGACGCCGCATTCAACTACCGGCAGCTCCCCAGCCCTCTTGATGATGGGCCGTGAGCTGCAGCTCCCTTTGGATCGGCTACGGGCCCCGGCGGTCGTCACGCCAACAGCCGCACCCTGCCAGAGCGCCAGGGTCGCAGAGGCTCAGCGTCGCATGAAGCAGCGGTTCGACAAGAGACGGAGGGTGAGAGCGCCTCCCTTCACAGTGGGGGACTGGGTCAGGATTCACCGTCCTTACCGTAACCACAAGCTGCTATCCTTCTGGACGGCGCCGATAAAAGTCACCGCTCAAATGGGGTCAGCCACCTTTCGTCTGGCCGATGGATCACGGTGGCATGCAAGCCGGCTTCGGAAGGTGGCACCGCCGCCCATCGTGGACCCAGGGCCCAGGGAGGACGGGGACTTTGTTTTTCCTGATGAGCAGTTGCAGGGTCCAGCCGGGTTCCCACCTGAGCCGGTTGAGCCAGTGGTTCGCCTTGAAGCTCATCCGGCCCGTGTCCCGGTCAGACCAAGATACTTGGAAGACTATATTGTGAGCTTGTGACTCTCAGGTGTAATGTTCAGAGCATAGTCTGTTGCGTGGCAGAATAATCCACATGGCTATGCTGGTGACTGGCAGTCTACCCAGTTCATCTAGAGTAGATAGCTAAAAGTTAATTGGGTTCCTTGTGGGGGGGGGGGGGGTAAATGTTACGTATGTGTCACATCAGGTGCCTTTAAGATGGCACCGGGAGTTTTGGGATGTGTGAACCGGATACAGTTGTTTTGTTGTGGTGTTGTCATGGGAGCGTATGCAACAACGTGTTCAATAAACAGTCAACCTAAATGTCGTAGTCCATAGTCTTATATATACAACAAAGACCTTGCCAAATGTGAGTTGCATTAAGTCGTCCCCATTATTATTTATCGATCTCTAACATTGGACATGTGCTGTAGAGGACCAGGTGTCTGCTTCACACTTTCTCAAACTTTTTGGACTCAAGCTCTTAAGGGCCTCTCTTCTTTTTGAGTAGTGATTGGATTTCACCTAAGATGGTTTAGGGGTAATATATACAAAGTCTTCAAAACAGCTCCCAAAGTTCATCCCGAGGTTCCCAAAATACTGAAAAAGTTGTCCACTTCCCTTAATCTTCTCTCAAAAAGCAAAGACTCCCCAGACAAATTGAGGAACTTCTTGTGCATACTAAATGTATAATACCGGCAGCTTTTTGTGCTTTCTCCTCCTCTCATCGACATCTTGACAATCATTTGCATGCTTTGGCGATGAGCATTAGGACAGTACACTCCTTAGGTACTTTAAGTTGGATTAAGACAAAACAAAGCAACCGGTCTTGCCTGGAAACTACTTGCTTGGATCTTTTGCGCAGGTATTATTGAGTATGTATGCTTGTGCTGGACTTGATACGTGCTGACACAAATACTTATTTATACACAAGCGTTCTAAGGGCCTGCCGATCCCTAATCCCCTTAAACGCAATGAAAGGTTTTCCAAAAATGAAGTGGCAGCAAACTAATCCATGAAGTTCTGGTACACAGCGGTTTTAGTGGAACCTATATGCTGCAGGTCTCCCTTGAAAAAGAGATCTATGATCTCGATGGGACCAATCTGGTTAAATAAAGGTTTGAAATGAAAAATGAAATCGGGCGAGTTTAAACATGCAATTAGTATGGCCCAGAAGACTTCTTTCGGAACCAGTCAATTTCTTGATGACAAATTGCCTGAATTTTCAGAAACAAGATCAAAGCCCAATTCAAAAACAACCTCAGACTGCATCATTCAATTTGATATGGAAAAAAAAAGATTCAAGTAATTGGGTGGAGGAGGAGGTAGAGCGATGGTTCGCCAACGTTATGTTGGTAATTTAATCCCCAGCCTCGCATGTTGAAGTGCTATTGGAAAAAATACTGAACCCCAATACTATAAAACCTAAAATAGTAGAGCTCTTATCAAACACTTAAAGCTACATACACAAAACAATCTGTTCTGTTAAATCAGTCAAAAACAATATATCAATTAACCCTCCTAAATAACTTTTCTCCACAGCCTTGCTTCTCCCGTCCAGTCAGTTATCAGACAGTCGGTCGCAAATGGTACATTTCAAATGATCCCTCATTAAATCTGTTTGCCTGGTTTGTGACTCGAGAGTGACTCGGAGGCTGATTTGTCTCCGGTAATGACACAGACACGTCGCTGTTGCTGGTAAACATGACCTCTAATCAGCTGCTGGATAAATTATGTTACCTGGACTCCCGGCTAAAAGCATGACTCAGAACAGTGAAATTAAACCGGACCACAGAGCCTGACCCACAGCAGTGGTAGAGTGGTGACCCAGAATGGAGAGGGGCAAAGCGTACGATGAACCCTTTTGGTTGTTATTTACATTCTAATCTGTTCAGCTGCCAATGGTATTTCAGGACTGTTACTTGAAGAGTTTATACACTCAATGTATCAACTGAAAATGGGTACCTTAATCCAAGTTGGATGCCCAATAAAAAGAGCATTGAATAATAATGTTTACCTCTTTTTTGTAACCTGCAGAGCAGATTTTGCTATAGTCTTCTATACGTTGTTTTTAGTGCCTGCAACCATCGAAGCCTTTAATTTAGCCAATTCACAACGCCAGACCTGAAAAATATGGCCTGTCATATGTCTATTACATGCTGGTCTATGTTGGTATTTCACTTTTTGGGCTGGTTTATAGTTTGAACAATATGCAAGGTGGCTGTAACATTTTAGACCAACTGCATATTCATATCTGTTTTCAGTTCCCAACGTGGAAATAAGAAAAGGCAATATTGAAAAATATGATTTTGACATGATATCAAGTAGTACAGGGCCAGAATCACTGATTCTTTTTTTATTAAAAGTGGTTTATGCTGTGTCATGTTGCTGTCCACTGTTTATTATTTAATCACAGAAAACAGTGTCTTTTTTTGCATCAATCTCTAAATGATACGAAGGTATCTGTAGTATCCATGTTTTCGCATTATCATTTTTGGTGGGTTTATCACTACATCCAACCTCTTAAACATAAGAAAAACGTGGTGCATTATTACAACAAAAATATTGATTAAAGCTGCTTTAAGTTACCGGTTGATCAGTAAAGTGGAAAAATGTGTCTTGGGTTCACCCTCACAAACTAATTTTTTCCATTCTTGATGTTTAACCCTCCTGTTGTCCTGGGGTCATTTTTGACCCCAAAAGGAAATCTATTATCTGCTGTCAAAAATAGGTTTTTAATTCATCAAATGGTCTGAAGATTACTATGCTCTTAACGAGTAAAATACATTTGAAGTAATTTCATTGAATTATGGGTGTTTTATTGTATTTTATAACACCTTGAGCCCTCTGGGGTCAAAAATGACCCCGCAGGACAAAGTGGAGCAATGGGGCACCTTTTTTCAGCATAATGCTGCAACAACCCCCTGCCTGCTCCTCGGAGCGCGCACACACACACACACACACACACACACACACACACACACACACACACACACACACACACACACACACACACACACACACACACACACACACACACACACACACACACACACACACACACACACACACACACACACACACACACACACACACACACACACACACACACACACACACACACACACACACACACACACTTTTGATGTATAGGATCAAGCGATTTTTAGATCAACAAAAATCATAAACAAAAAAGATAAACGAAAAACAAACAGGCCTTTTCTCACGGTTGCTGGGGCATTTCAACTTTTAGTCCCTCCCTCCTTACGACACACACACACACACACACACACACACACACACACACACACACACACACACACACACACACACACACACACACACACACACACACACACACACACACACACACACACACACACACACACACACACACACACACACACACACACACACACACACACACACACACACACACACACACACACACACACACACACACACACACACACACACACACACACACACACACACACACACACACACACACACACACACAATGTATTCTTTGATGTATTGGATCAATCAATTGTCAAGTCAAAAACAAACGGGCCTTTTCTCACAAATGTTGGGGCGTTTCACATTTTATTCTGAGAGAGACAGGCAGCAAAATGAGGATGCAGAAACATTTGACTGTGGAGGAGGTTCATGAGCTAATCTTTAACCGTGTTATGGAGGAAAAATCAACCGATGAGGAGGATTCAGGGTCAGAAGAGGAGGAAACTCATGAAGAGGTGATCGATGTAAGTTACAGACCAAATTCTTCCTCTGAAGAAGCCCCCACATCGCCCACTTCTGAAATGGAAGAAGGTTTTTCAATGGAGGAAAATGAATATGAAGAGGTAGAATCAGAAATGGAAGAAGTTTCAGAAGTGGAGGACCGCACTTATTTTGAGGAAGTGGAAGAATCCACTGATGAGGAAGAATCTGAGGAAGAGGACCCAGCTGAGATGGAAGAATATTTCCAATCTAAGAATGAAAAAATGATCTGGTCTTCCATCCCTCCCATTGACGGACGTCGCATGGTAACAGTAGAGAAAGCAGAGAGAGAGACAAGTCGCCAGGTTCCAACCATGTATGCAAGGTCTCGTATTGAGGACATAAAGTCCGCTTTTTATCTGTTTCTGCCCAAGGCCATCGAAGAGTCAGTGCTGAACATGACTAACAAGGAGGGGCAGCGTGTTTATGGGAAAAAATGGAGAAAGATGGATCAAATGGACCTGCAGGCATACGTGGGTTTGTTGGTTCTAGCTGGAGTGTACCGATCCAGCAAAGAGGCTACAGCAAGTCTATGGAATGCAGAGTCTGCTAGGGCAATTTTCCGTGCTACCATGACACTTAAAATGTTTCATAAAATCTCCAGAGTCATAAGATTTGATGACAAAGACACAAGAAAAGATCGCCGGGCAAGCTTGCTCCAAACTTGCTCCAATTCGAGACGTTGGGGACACGTGGGTGTCTCTCCTGCCAATGATGTACAATCCAGGCACTAA
The DNA here is from genome assembly GCF_949606895.1 of Notothenia rossii. Classification (NCBI taxonomy): domain Eukaryota; kingdom Metazoa; phylum Chordata; class Actinopteri; order Perciformes; family Nototheniidae; genus Notothenia; species Notothenia rossii. The sequence goes on along the minus strand of NC_136910.1, from coordinate 23,202,469 downwards.
TGTGACTGTCGATGAGCGCCTGGTCCCATTCAGAGGTCGCTGTCCATTCAAACAGTATATCCCAAGCAAACCAGGGAAATATGGGATACAAATATGGGCAGCATGCGATGCCAGGTCAAGCTACGCATGGAATATGCAGATATACACTGGCAAACCTGCTGGTGAGACGTCAGAAAAAAATCAGGGCATGCGAGTTGTCCTTGACATGACAGAAGGCCTCCAGGGAAAAACGATAACCTGTGACAACTTCTTTACTTCACATGCCCTTGGCCTGGCGCTGCTGAAAAGAAAGCTGTCCATGGTGGGAACAGTAAGGAGAAATAAACCTGAGCTTCCCCCTGCACTGGTGTCAAAAGCCGACAGGGCTCGTTTCTCATCGAAGTTTGCTTTCACCGAGACCCATGCTCTGGTGTCCTATCTCCCCAAAAAACAGAGAAATGTTCATCTGATGAGCACTCTGCATCGGGATATAGCTGTGAGCGACAGGGATGACAAAAAGCCCAAAATCATCGAAGATTACAATCACAACAAAGGAGGTGTCGATAACCTTGACAAGGTTACCAGTGTGTACACGTGCAAAAGAATGACAGCCCGTTGGCCCCTAGTTGTCTTCTTCAACATTCTCGACGTGTCTGCATACAATTCCTTTGTCCTGTGGTCTGAGATCAACCCATCCTGGAATCAGAAATGCGTGAAGTTTCCACTTTAAATTCTTGAAATAAGAGTCAAGCAAGACAGGGTCAAAATGACCCCAGAGGGCACAAGGTGTGATTATGTGTTGTCATTACAAAATATATAAATTATTCAAAAAGGGCATCCTTACTAAACTTTGACATATACCAGTCTCTGATAAGACAAATAGTCACAATACGATATGTTCAAATTATTAAATAATTTAATTTATATTTTAACTCAGAAAATGGTAACATTTCATATAAAAAAGATCTTTTGGCCCTAAATTCCAAAACAAAGGGAAAAATGTATGGTATTGAGTTGGACTGAAGCAAAACTAAAGGTGTAACACAAAATGGATTGACATTTCATACTTTATGCTTGAAATAAGAGTCAAGCAAGACGGGGTCAAAAAGGACCCCAAAGGGCACAAGGTGTGATAATGTGTTGTCATTAAAAATATATAAATTATTCAAAAAGGGCATCCTTACTAAACTTTGACATATACCAGCCTCTGATAAGACAAATAGTCACAATACGATATGTTCAAATTATTAAATAGTTTCATTTATTTTTTAACTCAGAAAACGGTAAAATTTCATATAAAAAATGTATTTTGGCCCTAAATTCCAAAACAAAGGGAAAGATGTATGGTATTGAGTTGGACTGAAGCAAAACTAAAGGTGTAACACAAAATGGATTGACATTTCATACTTTATGCTTGAAATAAGAGTCAAGCAAGACGGGGTCAAAATGACCCCAGAGGGCACAAGGTGTGATTATGTGTTGTTATTAAAAAATATATAAATTATTCAAAAAGGGCATCCTTACTAAACTTTGACATATACCAGCCTCTGATAAGACAAATAGTCACAATACGATATGTTCAAATTATTAAATAGTTTCATTTAGTTTTTAACTCAGAAAACGGTAAAATTTCATATAAAAAAGGTATTTTGGCCCTAAATTCAAAAACAAAGGGAAAAATGTATGGTATTGAGTTGGACTGAAGCAAAACTAAAGGTGTAACACAAAATGGATTGACATTTCATACTTTATGCTTGAAATAAGAGTCAAGCAAGACGGGGTCAAAAATGACCCCAGAGGGCACAAGGTGTGATTATGTGTTGTTATTAAAAATATATAAATTATTCAAAAAGGGCATCCTTACTAAACTTTGACATATACCAGTCTCTGATAAGACAAATAGTCACAACACAATATGGTCAAATTAATTCATTGTTTCACTTTTTTTTTTTTATCAGAAAATTGTATAATTTCATATAAATAAGGGTTTATCAGCACTAAATTCCAAAACTGAGGGAGAAATGTGTGGTAATGGGTTGTACTGAAGTAGAACTAAAGGTGTAACACAACATTTATTCACATTTTATACTTTATGCGTTAAATATCAAACAAGCAAGATGGGGTCATCTTTGACCCCAGAGGGCACAAGGTGCATAGTAATCGGGAGGACATTACGAGGGTTAAATATAATGCTCCCAGCAGCCTTTACGTCATCAGCAATACAGCCTGCGCTCCCAAAACCTTCCTTGAATCATATTTCACCCAAGAGTCTGGCTGCACTGGATTATAAATATTTTATTTTTTATCCATATTTTATTGGAGCTTTATACTATTCATTCTCTTGCAAAACAGCTCAAACAGCAAGAAAGATGAGTCTCCCTTCTCTTCTTCCTTTATCTGTCTCAGTGATTTCATTGCTAGTCATAAATTCTTAATCGTTTTCTAATTATGATCTGTTGTTTTTTAAGGTGTAAAAGCATGCTTTTTTGGCAAGATGTTGTCCTAATTCTTGGTTCATATCGATCATGCAGATTTAATTGTCAGGTTGGTATAGTTTATCAGTGGGTGACAGCTCTTGCTCGCAAGTAAGTGCCTGGATTTTGCTCCAATCAATCAGGGAGGTTTTTTCATTAAGTTGTCATGGGGAAAATCACAAAACAACAACCCGTAAATTGCAAAAGGAAGCAACAAGGTCACTGTTTACCATCTCTGGTCAATTCTCTGAAACATGACACACTTCAATGCTGTCATCCAGATGGATATGGCTCACAGGACACTCACATTTACATTTGTTGGAATTTCCAGACATATTTAGGAGTGTGGCAGAATGTGTATACACAATATGCAAAGGCAATTTACCGTACATCACTCGTTCCTGATGGGTTATAACATCAGTACTGGAGTGGACCTGTCCAGGATCTATCATGTAACTAGAATCAGGAAATAAAAAGCTAAATTTATACTCTCATCTACATTTTCCATCCACAATTTTGCCTGAAAAGATTGATTTTCACATTCTCTGATCCATGTTGTGATTTATAGATATTTATAAAGAGCACATTTGTTAAACTAAAGATCACCTTTCTAGGACTACTTAAAACACATAAGTTTTCTGCAGATCTGGATCTTTGTCACGTTGGAGAAAAATAATCCTGCTTATGTATTCATGGTTTATGAGGGTTGGACTTGGAAACAAAAAGCGTGCAACAAACTGAAGGTGGCTACATTTTAAAGATATGTACCAGGCATGAGGGACATCATAAAACAATGTTTTTCATTTTAAAAGAATGTACCTCGTAAGTCATTACATGTTGAATAAAAAAACACATTCACTGATAACTTATTTAATACTGTGGGAAATAAAGTGCTTAATGTTATGTTTAGACAACACCTTTTTATGTAATTTAACATTTAACAGAGGCAACATTACCGCAAGTACAACACGGAACTCCAAAACTCCAAAAAACGTATGAAAGATTTTACTAAAAAACGATAATACACAATGCAAGTCATTGCCAACCCAGTCTCACAAAAAAACGTGTAATAACTACGTTGGTCCACAACGTAGGACATAGTATTTCTACAAAAACGCCTCTGAAATTGTAGGATCCCTAAGTTTTTTTTCACCATTTATTCCAATGGCTGGCGTCTATGTCACGTGATCTTCAAATTTCTCCCTGCAGAAAAAAAAGCATGGCTGAACTTCGTTTTATTCTCGCTGGAAAATGCCTATTTTAAGGTTAGTTTGGCCATTAAAATGCGTTTTGATGTCATTTGATGCGAGAAAAATGAGTTGTTATTTCAGATTATGTGTGCAGTGGATGTACATGATCTTTAGTTTGCTAGTTATTACGAAGATTACTTCAGGATATTGTGTCCATACAACGTTTTCATTGTTACCAAGTTGGTTGCTAGGGACGCTGCTATCGATATTATTTCTGTTATGTTGTGTAACTGTTTAATGGTGTTATCTTTATTGCTACCCCCCTTCCCCGTCAATGTATAGTGTTGGCCCATAGCGCAAACGCATTAGTTTAACAAAATCCTTATCTAAAATGGTGGCATAGATACGTTATTTTCCCCTGTGCAATTCCAGTCTCACATCAGTAGTTATATTCATGCTGCATTCGTCTCATTAGTATGCATAAAAAGGTGACAGGTCACACCTCCCCCAATTATGCAAATGAGCTAAGTCCCGCCTCCCATTTGGTTGAGGTGTGATATCCCAAGTAGGTGTGATATCCCAAGTAGGTGTGAGATCCGTCGATAGGAGGGGGTGATGTGTATTCACAGGTGTGAAAAAGCCCCCACTGTAGCGCCTTATGGCGTCAAAAAAATAAAATAATAAAAAATAAACAAATAAAATGCTGTTTCAGTCACATTAGTATGCATAAAAAGTGACAGGTGGGCCCGCCCCCAAGTGTGTGTGTGTGTGTGTGTGTGTGTGTGTGTGTGTGTGTGTGTGTGTGTGTGTGTGTGTGTGTGTGTGTGTGTGTGTGTGTGTGTGTGTGTGTGTGTGTGTGTGTGTGTGTGTGTGTGTGTGTGTGTGTGTGTGTGTGACGGTCTCCCCTAACCCCTGCTGTGGACCGGGGCTACATCAAATCTTATTTTAGCCCCTAAAAAAAAGCCCACCATAAACATAATAATTAAAAATAGTATTGATGTATGTTACCACTTTCCTTCTTCATCAGATAGCCCCTTTCTAACGGGAATCTAAGCTAACATCTACTCTCGTCTCAAAGCCTCCTTCCTTCTGCAGTGATGCAGGCAAATGGTGCCCCTCTTTACTATACTAAAGTCACCATACAAACTTTATTGTCCTATCTAAATTAGATTACGGTTTTAATATGATTTGTGTTAATTAGTTTACTAGCTATGAGGAAGTCTCTGTCTACATTGCAAGGATTAGACTGATGGTTGTAATTTTTTTTGAGCCATTGACTAAGGGTTTATAAGGATATCTAGTTTCTACAGCAAAAGAAAGGTGATGATGAACCACCCTGGCATTTCTTCTCTGCATTTTCCTGACCTGGATCTGATCCTGAAAAACTCTGGTAAGTACTTCATATAATTATTAAATGTTGTATGTTGTGTGTTAAACAACCTCTGTGTATATATTGTATTTATTGTGTATTAGCACTATGATTCATAATGGTTTTTAAGTTTTGGGGAGACTGTTAACTAATGTTGAAGTACTGTAGTGGAAGGGATGGACAGGGTCACACAGCGTCTGTGAAGGTGTGTGTGTCTGTGAAGGTGTGTGTGTGTGTGTGTGTGTGTGTGTGTGTGTGTGTGTGTGTGTGTGTGTGTGTGTGTGTGTGTGTGTGTGTGTGTGTGAGAGAGAGCCTGGCCCTGCCCCCTCCGCCCCCTTCCTGCCATCTTATCACTAGACAGAGGGGGGATGGAATTTAAAAACAGTTACCTTACACTTGTATTTGTTCTCTCTAAAACACAGTGTCTGTAAAGGTGGGGGAGACTGTCTCCCCCCTTCCTGCCATCTCTCTGTTTCTGCTGATGTGTTAAATATACAAAATAACGTTTTATATACTTACTCTCTTGTTAAAAGCTGATGAAGTTTGCAGCATAAGCCAGCCATCAGTGTTCTAGTTTTAAGGTTTTGCATACCTCAAAGTGTGTCTAAAAGTATCTTGGCAAGAGAAAAAAGCCAAAATCCGCCTAGGCCATTAAAAAGAAACCGAATTCCTTACAAAGTACTTCATATAACACTGTTTCGATGAAACAATGCAGTCTTGATAACTTGACTTGACTAACATTACTTTTTTAAATATATGTTTTTAGATGCTTTACTTTGATTTCTTTCATGTTATTTTAACACAACAAATGAACAGATGAGCAGTTGATTAAAGCAGATTTGTCCTTTTTTCATCTCTCAAAGGTTTGGGTCCTGTTCAACACTGGGTACAGAAATATATTCAATATACAGTCATTTGTACGTAAAGATGTTTTAAGTTGTAAGCACTTAGAAATATACATTTGATTGCATTTAAAGTGGCTGTAGACAACTTATCATAATGAAGTAGTTGATTGCACAAATTTGTAATGGATGTAGAATAAAGACGACATTAGCATTTAAATTGGCTCCCTATAAGACTTACTTTCTCTATGAAATGATGTCTGGCTCTGAGTAGTGTTCTCCCTTTCACAATAAAAGCCCAAACACAATACTTTCTGAATCACAGCAGGAAGTATTGTGCTAAAATGCAAATACAAATAGCTTACAGTAGCTCACAAGGAGTTGAAGAATTGGAAAACCGCAAGGACTATGGAAATACCTACTGGCAAAGGATTGCGGATGCAAATTATGCAAAGAGGAAGAAAAAACATTCTATCTAAAGCTATATAACACAATCTACGTATTGACAGTATGAGTACAACAAAAACAGTATGCATGTCAAAATCGAAGGATCCAATGTATTTTTAAATGGAGCAGAAATAGAACTAGTCTCCCAGTTCAAGTATCTTGAACAGGGAGTGTCATATTGGACTCGAACTTGACTTTTAAGAAACATATCAAGAAAGTATCCAATCCCATTAAATTCAACTTGCAACATTTTAAACAAAGACAACAAGACTTTTTCTTAACTGTCAATGCTGCAAAGTCATACCTCCACTGTATGATTCTATCCCACATTGAATACTGTTTTACAAACTAGTCGTTTGCTTGTGCCACACACCTGAAACCCATAGAACAGCTGTTCAAGAGAGCTATCCAGGTGTTTGACAGAAAGCCACAGTCATACCACCACTGTACCATCATTGAAAATAACAATTTCTTGAGTTTTGACAATTTTAAGTCTTTCTAAAAGTATGTGTTTTTAAAAATATATATATATTTATATTGGCTGGCCCCCCTCCCCTGAGGGGAATTCATCCACAGAAAACACACTGGACGCAGCACTAGGTCAGAAACCAGAGGAGACTGTGAAGTCCACCACAGAAGGACCACCTTTGGACAAAATGTCCTCTCCATTAAAGGCAGCTCATTGTGGAATAGCCCCCCAACTGAGATACGGGATTGTCCCACTCTCAATAGTTTTAAAGGTCAACTTAAAGAATGGTAGAGCAACAAACAGACGTGTAATCACCGCTAAATAAATGCACTTTAACACAGGGGTATCTCCTCTTGCACTTTATGTAGCGCTTTTATCTTATCTTGCACTTTATATATCATAGCTGCTACATTGTACTGCCATGTGGTAAATGATTGTATGCTGCTCATGCTCTTTCTGCATATCATGTATTTATTTTTGCTGTATATATAAATGTCATGTTCTTATATAATGTATGTGACGGGAATACAGATGGAAATTAGCTCAAAGCTAAAATCTGGCTCATTTACACTTGTAAGCATTATTTTTGTTTTTAAAGTGTTCATCAATGTGCACTACGGTGGCCCTGAAGAAAATTAAACATTAAAATATGTTATCGATGTCCCCATTCCCAGTTTGTTTGGGAATAATTGCGATGTTTACTATGTTTTGGTAGCTCTTAACAAAACAGTATTTTTGTGTATGACAACTTTACAACTGGTAGAAGGTTAAGTACTTTTTCTGAACAGATTTTCTTTAAGACTGTGACTCTTAACACACCATCCCCCCGAGAGCCAGACATACTAATCCCCTTTTCAACGCCCCCCCCCTGCGGCAGCTCAGGTGTGAAACCCACATACAGAATGTCAGTCACTGTGTAAAACTTTTATTTTCTTAAAAGACTGTGACTCTAAAAGGCAAGTTTGTGATTTTAACACTGTTTCGATGAAACAATGCAGTCTTGATAACTTGACTTGACTAACATTACTTTTTTAAATATATGTTTTTTAGAAGTTTTACTTTGATTTCTTTCATGTTATTTTAACATTTTTGAAAATAAAATACTTTTGAATACCATCCATCCATCCATCCATCTTCTCCCGCTTATCCGTGGTCGGGTCGCTGAGGTAGCAGTTCCAGCAGAGAGCCCCAAACTTTCTTTTCCCTGGCCACATCAACCAGCTCTGACTGGGGGATCCCAAGGCACTCCCAGGCCAGAGAAGAGATATAATCCCTCCATCTGGTTCTAGGTCTACCCCTTGGTCTCTTCCCAGCTGGACGTGCCTGGAACACCTCCCTAGGGAGGCGCCCAGGTGGCATCCTAACTAGGTGCCCGAACCACCTCAACTGGCTCCTTTCGACGCGAAGGAGGAGTGGTTCAACTCTGAGTCCCTCCCGGATGACCGAACGTCTCACCTTATCCCTAAGGGAGACACCAGCCACCCTGCGGAGAAAACCCATCTCGGCCGCTTGTACCCGCGATCTCGTTCTTTCGGTCATGATCCATCCTTCATGACCATAGGTGAGGGTAGGAACGAAAATGGCGCGGTAGACAGAGAGCTTTGCCTTCTGGCTCAGCTCCCTTTTCGTCACAACGGTGAGGTAAAGAGACTGCAGTACCGCTCCCGCTGCTCCGATTCTCCGACCCATCTCACGCTCCATTGTTCCCTCACTTGAGAACAAGACCCCGAGATACTTGAACTCCTTCACTTGGGGTAAGGACTCATTCCCTACTTGGAGTGGACAGTCCATCGGTTTCCTGCTGAGAACCATGGCCTCAGCCTTGGAGGTGCTGATCCTCATCCCAGCCGCTTCACACTCGGTTGCGAACCGATCCAGTGAGTGCTGAAGGTCGCAGACCGATGAAGCCATCAGAACCACATCATCTGCAAAAAGCAGTGGTGCAATCCTTAGTCCACCGAACTGCAGACCCCCTCCCCCACGACTACGCCTCGAAATCCGATCCATGTATATTACAAACAGGATTGGTGACAAAGCGCAGCCCTGGCGGAGGCCAACCCTCACCTGAAATGGGTCCGACTTACTGCCGAGGACCCGGACACAGCTCTCGCTTTGGGAGTACAGAGATTGGATGGCCCTGAGTAGAGACCCCCTCACCCCATACTCCCGCAGCACCTCCCACAGTGACTCCCTGGGAACCCGTTCATACGCCTTCTCCAAGTCTACAAAACACATGTAGACTGGATAAGCGTACTCCCAGGCCCCCTCCAGGATCCTTGCGAGAGTAAAAAGCTGATCCGTCGTTCCACGACCAGGACGGAATCCGCATTGTTCCTCCTCAATCTGAGGTTCGACAATCGGCCTGACCTTCCTTTCGAGTACCTTAGAGTAAACTTTCCCGGGTAGGCTGAGTAGTGTGATGCCTCTGTAATTGGCACACACCCTCTGATCCCCCTTTTTAAAAAGGGGAACCACCACCCCGGTCTACCACTCCTTTGGTACTGTTTCCGACTTCCACGCAACGTTGATGAGACGTGTCAACCATGACAGTCCCTCAACACCCAGAGCCTTCAGCATTTCTGGGCGGATCTCATCCACCCCCGGGGCTTTGCCACTGTGAAGTTGTTTGACGACCTCAGTGACCTCCCCCCGGGAGATTGGTGTCGATCCCCCGTCATACTCCAGCTCTGCCTCTAACATAGAGGGCGGAGTTGTCGGGTTCAGGAGTTCCTCAAAGTGCTTCTTCCAACGCCCTAACACTCCATCAGTTGAGGTCAACAACGTCCCATCCTTACTGTACACAGCTTGGATGGTTCCCTGCTTCCCCCTCCTGAGGTGTCGGACAGTTTTCCAGAACAACTTTGGTGGCGCCCGAAAGTCTTTTTCCATGTCTTCTCCGAACTTCTCCCACACCCGCTGCTTTGCCTCGGCCACGGCTGAGGCTGCTGCCCTTCGGGCCTGTCGGTACCTTGCAACTGCCTCGGGAGTCCCCCGGGATAACAAATCCCTGAAGGCCTCCTTCTTCAGTCGGACGGCTTCCCTGACCACCGGTGTCCACCAGGAGGTTCGAGGGTTACCGCCCCTTGAGGCACCTAGGACCTTGAGACCACAGCTCCCCGCCGCGGCTCCGGCAATAGAGGCTTTGAACACCGCCCACTCTGGTTCAATGTCCCCAACCTCCACAGGAATGCCCGAAAAGCTCCGCCGGAGGTGTGAGTTGAAGGCCTCCTGAACTTGGGCCTCCTCCAGACGTTCCCAGTTCACCCGAACTACACGTTTGGGCTTACCAGGTCTATCCAGAGGCTTCCCCCGCCACTCGACCCAACTCACCACCAGATGGTGATCAGTTGACAACTCCCTCTCTTTACCCGAGTGTCCAAAACATACGGCCTCAGGTCCGATGATACGATAACAAAATCGATCATGGACCTTCTGCCTAGGGTGCTCTGGTACCACGTACACTTATGAGCATCCTTATGTTCGAACATGGTGTTTGTTATGGCCAATCCATGACTAGCACAGAAGTCCAGTAACAAACCACCACTCCGGTTCAGATCAGGGGGGCCGTTCCTCCCAATCACTCCCCTCCAAGTGTCTCCATCATTGCCCACATGTGCATTGAAGTCTCCCAGCAAGATTAAAGAGTCCCCTCCAGGAGCCTCATACAGGACTCTTTCCAGGGTCTCCAAGAAGGCCGTATACTCTGAACTGCTGTTGGGTGCATAAGCACACACAACAGTCAGAGTTTTCCCCCCCATAACCCGCAGGCGTAGGGAGGCAACCCTCTCGTCCACTGGGGTAGACTCCAACAACGAAGCACCCAACCGGGGACTTGTGAGTATCCCCACACCCGCCCGGCGCCTCACACCTTGAGCAACTCCGGAGAAGAATAGAGTCCAACCCCTATCCAGAAGTAAGGTTCCAGAGCCGACGCTGTGCATAGAAGTGAGCCCAACCAGATCCAACTGGTAACGCTCCACCTCCCGCACAAGCTCCGACTCCTTCCCCCCCAGAGAGGTGACGTTCCACGTCCCCAAAGCCAGCTTCTGTCGCCCGGGTCTGGTCCGTCGAGACCCTCTGCCTTAACTGCCACCCTTCTGGCAGCGCACCCGACCCCATCGCTGTTTCCCGTAGGTGGTGGGCCCGCGGGACGGAGAAGCGGAGGTGTTGCCCACGTCGCCTTTTCGGGCTGTGCCCGGCCGGGCTCCGTGGCAAGCCCGGCCACCAGACGCTCGCCGACGAGTCCTCCTTCTGGGCCTGGCTCCAGAAGGGGACCCCGGGCTTCCTCCGGGCAAGGTATCCTCACTTCGTGTGTCGTCTTTCATGAGGTCTTGTGAACCAATCTTAACCAATTTGCCATGGGAGACCCTACCAGGAACACAAGGTTCCAGACAACACAGCCCCCAGGTTCATCAGGGCACACAAACCTCTCTACCACGGTAAGGTGCTGGTTCTTCAGAGAGGTACTTTTGAATACATTTTCTTTAAAGGCACTTTTTGATTTTAACGCTATTTCAATGGAGCAATCCAGTTTTGTTGACATCAATGCTTTATTCTCTTTTCTTGTGTTACTAAGATACTTTTAGTTACACTTAAATGGATGCAAAACTTTATAACCTGGTAAAATATTTATTAATTTGTAAGGAATTCGGTTTCTTTCTGTTTCTCTAAAAGGCAAGTTTGTGATTTTAACACTGTTTCGATGAAACAATGCAGTCTTGATAACTTGACTTGACTAACATTACTTTTTTTAAATATAGGTTTTTTAGATGCTTTACTTTGATTTCTTTCATGTTATTTTAACACAACATTACTTTTTTCATATTTTTCAACATACTGTGATATTTTGTTTTTGTCTTTCTCTCCTTTTTCCATTATATTTTTGAAAAACTACATAGTGATTTTTAGCAAAAATACAACATGCAACTAATACATTATACAATATTACGACTTTTTGCGATATTTTCAACACAATATACTTGTACCTTTTTTGTGGTTGTAGGGCTTCAAGATATTTTGCATGTCATGCATAAACACGGTGTCATCTTTTTCTTGAAACTGACGTGCTGTCCGTTTTACAAAACAATTTATTTTTCTGCTTCTTCATCCTCTAAATGTTCCTCCCCTGTCCCTCTTCCTTCAGCCAGCACAACAAGAATCAAGGTGGATCTGTGAAATGAAACATCTCTTCCGAAAATGTCACTTCCCTATCGAGAGCAGAGGGCAGTAGGGTCTAAACCGATTGGCCAGATATACTAACATGCAGAACGTACGGTATGTTTGAAAAAGACTAACCATTTATCCAGTTCAAGCTGTCTTTAAGATGTGACATTGCGCTCTGACTATTTCCCGTAAAATGGTGACAAACTATTACTTATTCTTAAATTTGACCTCTTGCTGCTTGGTTGAAAATGATAGATGAAAAATAACTTTTAAAAAAAAGACTCAAACGAGGGACATTATACTGGTGAAAAAAACTCTCAATTCTACAGATGACTCCCCCCACTCAACACAATAAGTCCCTCCCTCCACTCAGCAAAGCATCTAAAACTAAGGACCCCCACTAAGACGACAGTTTGAAAACTAGCCATGGATCTGAGAAAAACCAAGTCTCCCCCCACGAGTTGCAGCCAGGAACAAACTCCTGAACTACCATCATCACCACCATTCTGGACACCCGAATCTTGCAGTACTACTGCCGCTTATTTTGCTCCTTGGGCCAAGACGTCTCTGTTTATGGACAAAGTGAAATCAGTGTTGGTTGATATTGTGGAGAGGGTGATACATCGGTACAGAGAAGAAATATGCAACGGATGCCGAGTCAGTCACCCCGGCCAGATGCAACACGATTGTCTGAATGACATGCCCGATCTTTTCTTCAGAAACAATTACAATGCGTTAATGAAAAGACTCTGGCTCACCGACTTCATTACTGAGATCGACCAGACTCTTATTGATAAAGGCATTTTCACGGATGATTGGAGGATCCAAGGCGCTTCGGGGGCTTTTCTGCACAATCTCAAAAATTGCAAACGCCTCAAGGAGAGACTTGAGAAGATCCATGCCGAGTTGGATGGAAAAGAAGAAAACTAATAACCTGCGGTTGATTGAAGCCAGGGATTTTTCTTTTTCGATACATTGACTGCGGTTGATTGAAGCCAGGGATTTTTCTTTTTCGATACATTGACTTTTTCTTAAGTAAAATAAAAATGGGGAACTACTATGCAAAACGCTCGGTATATATTGATCAGAATGTAGTCAATACCCTTTTAATAAGTGTGGTGATGAGGACGATTGAAAACAGAGTGAATAGTGACCCCCGTGTAAACAGAATGGCTGAAGTTTGTAAACTAGAAGACATTTTGGATATCGTTTGTTCTGGCAGTACTATTCCTGGTCATTGGGAAACGATTGTAAACGAAACATTTAAAGTGGTCCTGGAATCTTCATTTTCCCAAAAATTCTGTAACATTACCGAAGAAATGAAACAAACATCAAAAGTGTATCATGTGCTCTCATTGTATGCCCTATTTGTAGATGTAATGCATCTTTGTATCAAAACAGCATACACATGAATATTTTGACTGAAGTGAAAAAACTCCATCATGATATTTCCAGTAATCTGGGGAATTCTAAGCTGGAGACGGTCCTGGGGATGTTACAATCAGAATAACTATTGATTTTGTGTGTGAAAAAGTTCAAATGTAAATAGGAAATAAAAAACAAAAATTAAAAAAGTGTTTTTTACATTTAAAAAACTGTTGTCTTCATTATAGCAAGGGGAGCGTGTCTGATAAATGTGTATTACAGTTCTTCACATGCACTGTTGTCTTCATTATAACAAGGGGAGGGTAACAGGGAAGATGTATGATACATGTGTATTGAAACGTGCGTATTATACCCCCATAGAAACACAGAAAACACTGAAACCACTGAAACACTGAAAAAACACAGAAACACTGAAACACCGACACACAGAAACACAGAAACACAAAAACACAGAAACACAAAAACACAGAAAACAGAGAAACACAAAAACACAGAAACACAGAAAAACAAAAACACAAAAAGACTGAAACACAGAAACACAAAAACACAGAAACACAAAAACACTGAAACACTGAAACACTGAAACACAAAAACACAGAAACACAAAAACACAAACACAGAAAACACAGAAACACAAAAACACAAAAACACAGAAACACTGAAACACAAACACACAAAAACACCGAAAACACTGAAAACACCAAAAAAAACAGACTTGTGTGCTAGTATGGTTTTTGAATAAACACATCAATATTTTTAAAATTCGATTGGAGGCTGATACAATTTGACTTTTTAAAATGAAACAAAGGTACAGGGGGAAAAAGTACAAACACTCTGTTTTTCTGACTAAATTAATCCTGGCAGGTTTATGTAAAGTATAAGTGTCTGCAGTTAAAGATTTATCTGAACAAGACACTTATACTTTACATAAACCTGCCTGTCATCCACCTTGGTTGTTGTTGTGATGGCTGAAGGAAGAGGGACGGGGGAGGAAAATTCAGAGGATGAAGAAGCAGAAAAATAACTTGTTTGTAAAACGGACAGCACGTCAATTTCAAGAAAAGATGACACCGTGTTTATGCATGACATGCAACATATCTTGAAGCCCTACAACCACAAAAAAAAGGTACAAGTATATTGTGTTGAAAATATCGCAAAAAGTCGTAATATTGTATAATGTATTAGTTGCATGTTGTATCTTTGCTAAAAATCACTATGTAGTTTTTCAAAAATATAATGGAAAAAGGAGAGAAAGATAAAAACAAAATATCACAGTATGTTGAAAAATATGAAAAAAGTAATGTTGTGTTAAAATAACATGAAAGAAATCAAAGTAAAGCATCTAAAAAACCTATATTTAAAAAAGTAATGTTAGTCAAGTCAAGTTATCAAGACTGCATTGTTTCATCAAAACAGTGTTAAAATCACAAACTTGCCTTTTAGAGAAACAGAAAGAAACCGAATTCCTTACAAATTAATAAATATTTTACCAGGTTATAAAGTTTTGCATCCATTTAAGTGTAACTAAAAGTATCTTAGTAACACAAGAAAAGAGAATAAAGCATTGATGTCAACAAAACTGGATTGCTCCATTGAAATAGCGTTAAAATCAAAAAGTGCCTTTAAAGAAAATGTATTCAAAAGTATTTTATTTTCAAAAATGTTAAAATAACATGAAAGAAATCAAAGTAAAACATCTAAAAAACATATATTTAAAAAAGTAATGTTAGTCTTTTAGTTTGTAAAACAGTATTCAATGTGGGATAGAATCATACAGTGGAGGTATGACTTTGCAGCATTGACAGTTAAGAAAAGGTCTAATTTGTTTAAAATGTTGCAAGTTGAATTTAATAGTATTGGATACTTTCTTGATATGTTTCTTAAAAGTCAAGTTCGAGTCCAATATGACACTCCCTGTTCAAGATACTTGAACTGGGAGACTAGTTCTATTCCTGCTCCATTTAAAAATACATTGGATCCTTCGATTTTGATTGATCGTTTACTGAACATCGTCGTTTGCATCAAAATGCATACTGTTTTTGTTGTACTCATACTGTCAATACGTAGATTGTGTTATCTAGCTTTAGATAGAATGTTTTTTCTTCCTCTTTGCATAATTTGCATCCGCAATCCTTTGCCAGTAGGTGTTTCCACAGTCCTTGCGGTTTTCCAATTGTTCAACTACTTGGGAGCTACTGTAAGCTATTTGTATTTGCATTTTAGCACAATACTTCCTGCAGTGATTCAGAAAGTATTGTGTTTGGGCTTTTTATTGTGAAAGGGAGAACACTACTCAGAGCCAGACATCATTTCATAGAGAAAGCAAGTCTTATAGGGAGCCAATTTAAATGCTAATGTCGTCTTTATTCTACATCCATTACAAATTTGTGCAATCAACTACTTATTATGATAAGTTGTCTTCAGCCACTTTAAATGCAATCAAATGTATATTTCTAAGTGCTTACAACTTCAAAAATCTTTACGTACAAATGACTGTATATTGAATATATTTCTGTACCCAGTGTTGAACAGGACCCAAACCTTTGAGAGATGTAAAAGGACAAATCTGCTTTAATCAACTGTCAAGTAGTTAAGTCTGCATTTTTGTCTGTTCATTTGTAAAACGTGGACAGTTTTTTGGCTGCTCTGACTGAACTTTTTCAAAGCTGTGATTTGAGTCCGGAGATAGACTTGGGGGGCGATGTTGAAAAAATATGAAAAAAGTAACGTTGTGTTAAAATAAAATGAAAGAAATCAAAGTAAAGCATCTAAAAACATATATTTAAAAAAGTAATGTTAGTCAAGTCAAGTTATCAAGACTGCATTGTTTCATCGAAACAGTGTTATATGAAGTTCTTTGTAAGGAATTCGGTTTCTTTTTAATGGCCTCGGCGGATTTTGGCTTTTTTCTCTTGCCAAGATACTTTTAGACACACTTTGAGGTATGCAAAACCTTGAAACTAGAACACTGATGGCTGGCTTACGCTGCAAACTTCATCACCTTTTAACAAGAGAGTAAGTATATAAAACGTTATGTTATATATTTTACACATCAGCAGAAACAGAGAGATGGCAGGAAGGGGGGAGACAGTCTCCCCCACCTTTACAGACACTGTGTTTTAGAGAGAACAAATACAAGTGTAAGGTAACTGTTTTTAAATTCCATCCCCCCTCTGTCTAGTGATAAGATGGCAGGAAGGGGGGAGGAGGGGGCAGGGCCAGGCACACACACACACACACACACACACACACACACACACACACACACACACACACACACACACACACACACACACACACACACACACACACACACACACACACACACACACACACACACACACACACACACACACACACACACACACACACACACACACACACACACACACACACACACACACACACACACACACACACACACACACACACACACACACACACTTGGGGGCGGGCCCACCTTTCACTTTTTATGCATACTAATGTGATTGAAACAGCATATATATTATTTTTTTTTTACGCCATAAGACGCTACAGTGGGGGCTTTTTCACACCTGTGAATACACATCACCCCCTCCTATCAACGGATCTCACACCTATTTGAGATATCACACCTACTCGGGATATTACACCTCGACCAAATGGAAGGCGGGACTTAGCTCATTTGCATAATTGGGGGAGGTGTGACCTGTCACTTTTGTATGCATACTAATGAGACGAATGCGGCATGAATATAACTACTCACATCTCACATCACATCGTCAATAACAAATACCGGAAACAGACCGAAAACATTTTTTAAAATAAAATAATACTTTATTCCGAGTGTGCTTGCTTTTCTCTTTGAAAGTCATCACATAACGGCATTGTATTACACGGTTCGGCTGCATTAAATATTACATATCTGCCGTAGTTCTCTATTTATAGAGCCCTGATGAGAAGACTTCTAGATAAACATGAGGAACTGCCGCCAACACTGAAAACATGACGTGGATCATAAATATATCAGCAATTAAACAACATCTTACATTTCTTTTCACACAATACGTCTCCTTGCAGTGTCAACACTAATCCGGTTGACTTTTATATTTGATCCAATTGGTAGATAGGCTGTATTTACACCATAACGGTGCACAGCTGATATAAAGGGACACCTAGTGGTTAAAGCATGTTATTGAATTTCATTATGTTATTGAATTTCATTATTTTTTATTATTTAGACCATAACGGTGCTTTTCAGCCATAAACCTTGAACAATTAAATTCAATGATTCTCTCTTCTAAACCATCAATGTGTATCTTAGACCCGATTCCAACTAAGCTGTTAAAAGAAGTTTTTCCATTAATTAACACTTCTTTATTAAAAATTATTAATAGGTCTTTATTATCAGGCTATGTTCCACAATCATTCAAAGTAGCAGTGATAAAACCGCTTCTTAAAAAGCGCAACCTCGATCCAGAGGTTTTAGCCAACTATAGACCTATTTCTAATCTTCCGTTCCTCTCAAAATGTCTTGAGAAAGCAGTCGCAAAACAGCTGTGTGATTACTTAAAAAACTATGATTTATTTGAAGATTTTCAGTCTGGCTTTAGAACACATCATAGCAGAGGGACAGCTCTGGTTAAAGTCACAAATGACATTCTAATAGCCTCAGACAAGGGACTTGTCTCTATTCTTGTTTTGCTCGATCTCAGTGCTGCATTTGATACTATCCACCATGATATCCTATTGCAAAGACTAGAGCACTTAGTTGGCATACAGGGAACTGCTTTAGGCTGGTTTAGGTCCTATCTATCTGAACGCTCTCATTTTGTACGTGTCAACGATGAATCTTCCACGCAAACCAAAGTTAGCCATGGAGTGCCACAGGGCTCAGTGCTCGGACCTATTTTGTTCACATTATATATGCTTCCGTTAGGCAATATTATAATGAATCTTTCTGTAAACTTTCATTGTTATGCGGATTATACTCAACTATATTTATCAATCAAGCCTGATGAAATGAATCATCTAAATAAAATTCAAGACTGCCTCAAGGACTTAAAAACGTGGATGACCTTACATTTTTTTATGTTAAACACGACCAAAACTGAAGTTATTGTACTTGGCCCAAAGAATCTACGAAACAAATTATCTAAAGATATACTAACTATGGATGGCATTAATTTGGCCTCCAGGGAGACTGAAAGGAATCTTGGTGTTATATTTGATCAGGATTTATCCTTTAACGCCCACATAAAATCAATTTCAAGGACCGCCTACTTCCATCTACGTAACATTGCAAAAATCAGGCATATCTTGCCTCAAAACGATGCAGAGAAACTAGTCCATGCATTTGTTACTTCAAGGCTGGATTATTGTAACTCCTTATTATCAGGGTGTACCAAGAAGTCAGTCAAGTCGCTTCAGCTGATTCAAAATGCTGCAGCTCGTGTACTAACCAGAGTTAGGAAAAGGGACCACATTAATCCTGTTCTGGCTGCCTTACACTGGCTCCCTATAGAACACAGGATAGAATTTACAAAGCCCTTAATGGGCAGGCGCCATCTTACCTTAAAGAACTCATTATACCCTACTGTCCTACTAGGGCATTGCGTTCCAAGAATGCAGGGTTGTTGGTTGTTCCTAGAGTCTCTAAAAGTACAATGGGAGCCAGAGCCTTTTCTTATCAAGCTCCACTTTTGTGGAATCAGCTTCCAGTTTGTGTTCGGACGGCAGACACCCTATCCGTTTTTAAGAGTGCGCTTAAGACCTTCCTTTTTGAAAAAGCTTATAGTTAGAGCTGATTAGTTTCAGCCCCAAGTTTTGCTGATATAGGCTTAGTTTGACGGGGGACATCTTACTTCTTCCTTCTCTCTGTCTATACCTGTGTACTCTCATGTTCCGATTAACCCAGCTTCCCCAAATGTCTTTCTTTTTGGTGTCTATATACGCCGGGATCCGGAGTCATGGATGATCCTGCGGTCCTGTGTCATGGATCGCGAGTCCTGGATCTTGAGTCGTGGCTGTGGTCCTGGATCATAAGTCCTGGATGGATATCCTCGTGGATTCATCTTCCTATTATACACACATGCATTTCCAAACATTTGGACTACCTATGTTGCAAATGTATTATCTTTTCAATTTACACACGGCATCTATTGCACGTCTGTCCGTCCTGGGAGAGGGATCCCTCCTCTGTTGCTAGCCCTGAAATTTCTCCCATTTTTCCCTTTAAACTGTGGGGTTTTCTCCAGAAGTTTTTCCTTGTACGATGTGAGGGTCTAAGGACAGATGGTGTCGTATTGTCATACTGATATTCTGTACAAACTGTGAAGTCCACTGAGACAAATGTAACATTTGTGATATTGGGCTATATGAATAAACATTGATTGATTGATTATTAGATATTAATAGGATACCTATAAAGTATATTCATTACTCATTATTCTCTACTAATAGTTAATTAAAGACTGTATATAATGACTATTTTGCACATCCCTTTCAAGATTTCGAGATTTTCTAAGGTTTATTGACATATCATATACACAAGCGGTGTAGTTATGCAATGAATAAAAAACTTGGGTCGCAGGTTCCTCAATAGTGCATTACAAGACATCTATCAATATTTGTGCATACCTCCAGCAATGTTAACTATTTTGAAGCACTTATTTTAACTGATATTATACATGTATTATACTCTTATAAGATGTATAGCCAGCATGTGTCGTTCTGGGGACGGGTGGGGGAGGGGGGGATGGGGTGGACCCGTTCAAATCCAGTTTTGGACAGTCTGCCGTGGTTCCATCCCATTTCAAAGTGTTGTTCGACGCTCGGCGTAACCCTCGGCGCACACTCAAACATCCAATCACAGAGTTTGAGGACTATCACAGGGTTTGTCAAGCGAAGCGGAGAGAATACTTACTTCCGGGTGTAATATTCTCTAAAGCAAATGAGCTGCTCCGACCTTCGGTCATGACGGACTCAAACTTGTGTTTATTAATCAAACAAATAAATAAACACAAGAATAATTATTAGGGCTGTCAAACGATTAACATTTTTAATCAGATTAATCACAGCTTAAACATTTATTAATCATGATTAATCACCATTCGAACTATGTCCAAAATATGCAATTTTTTTATGTATATTGTTGTGGGAATGGAAAGATAAATGAAAGAAGGCGGATATATCCATTTAACATACAGAGTTAAATGTTTTCAATTCGAGCATCAAATTCATGTGACGCGTTCTCGCGGAAGCCAATCAGAGGTGAGGATCTCAGCCTGCTGTTACTTACGTCAAAGCAGAAAACATCAGCTATTAGCTGTTAGCAGTTAGCACACAGAGATCACAGCTCATCATATCTGTTCAGAAACTGTACAAAAGTTAAACAACTACAAACCACAGACTGTCTGTGTCATGGCGAATACAGTCGCTGGTTTATTTAACGTCTGTAGGCCGTTGTTATGAGTGTGGAGCAAGCGGCAAACTCTGGGGAAGAGCCGGGACGCCAAGGGATGCCTCAAACTGCAGTTCATCTAGTGGCCAGTAGGAGCAGTCTGCAGAAGGGAGCAATTTCCATAGACCCCAATGTTAAAATGCCCAACTTCAGAGCAGAATTAAACATGTTTACATCGTGATTAAAAAAAAACATATTCTCTGTATAGTTAGATCCCCCCTTCATGAATATGGATTGGGGGGGTGAATTTTTTCTCAACTCATCTGTTTAATTAATATTAAGCCTTAAAGCTTTTGCATAAATTAGGGCATGGTCACTTTGAAGGACATGTACATGCCTCACTCTCAGCTAACAGCAACTTGTCCACTCTGCTAGGCTACAACCATAGAGGCTACAACGTTAGTTAGTTAGTTGTAGTTACTGTACTTGACCCTTTAGCTTTAGCCGTGTTCGTGGTGATTGTGCCTTTTAGGGAATATTGTTACAAATACCAGACAATTAAAATGTTGTGCTGTGCGCTTGAATGTACTAACAGAACTTCCAAGAAGTCTAAAATGATAATATTATACATGTCCCGTTCACAGGTGTTTTTGTGCTTGGTAGCTTAGCTTATTACTTATTAGCCAGCTAAGGACGTAACCCTTTATACATACATATACATTTTAGTTTATGATTCAGCCTTGGGTAAGACTTTTATAGTCTATGGCTATGACGCCCATAATGCTAAACGGGAGCAAATGTTAATAGGGGACCCAATTATCCCAGTGGTGGCCGCCGGAGCTAACGGAGCCGCAGGGGGCTAGCTCCAGCCGGCGTTCCGGAGGTAGCTCTGTTAGGTCCGGGCGGTGGAGTCCGTCTTTTCTTAACGTGTGAATGACAAGCATTAAGAATAATAAAATATAGCTAATTCTCTTGCAGATTGTCTCATTTGATTATGAATGTAACGTTTATATAGGGGAACTACACTGTTAGCAGTAACTTGGTATGCATGTATTTCATGTTAGCTTAGCTTCTTAGCCTGAGCCAGCTCTGTTTACTTCCAGTTCGGAGGCAGCAGGTCCCGCCTCGGCTCCGCCTCTTTGCCCTTATTTGGAGCAGGCGGGATTAGACTATGACGTCGCTGTCAAGCCGTTAGTGGCCGACTCCGCCTACTAAGGGCTTCTCGGCAACTCTGCAGAATCCTATGGGTGACGTCACGGACGCGTCTATCGTTATTCCAACCCAGTTTAGATTTAACCAAGCCCACTTCCCTATTACGTAAGGATCGACGTAGCTCTACGTAGACACGGCACACCCGCGAAATCTGAATCTGACAATGAATCTGACAAGCAAAATACCGTCCTTATAAACGCTGCATAATATCATAGACTGTATGCATAATATACAATATCTTTGTCAATATGACTGACGACCACACTTATGCAGTGCTGAGGTAATGTTAATTCATCATTTAATATTAATTCCTGATGGATATAAGAGGGATACATGAGCAAACATCTGTATATATAGCCTATATATAATGTTTCGTTTTTTTGTTTGTCATGTAACATGTTAACGTTTATTTAATATTTTATAGACTTTTATAATATGTTATAAATGTCTATTTTAATATTAATATATATATATGTTTATAAATGAATAAATGTGTGTAGGCCTATATATATATAAAATAGTATCATTAAATAATGCTAATACTTACACCAGCTGAGATGATAAAACACCAGTAAACATCTGTGTGTATAAATGAATAAATACATGTGTGAGTACATATAAGTGTGTGTTTATATATATATATGTTTATAAATGAATAAATGTGTGTTGGCCTATATATATATATAAAATAGTATCATTAAATAATGCTAATACTTACACCAGCTGAGATGATAAAACACCAGTAAGACAAAAAACAACTATTCCTGCTTTACCGCGACCGCTATGGCTATAACTGCCGAAGATGAAGTCTATGACGCTAAAGCTACGTTCTTGCGTAATGCAGAAGTGGGCGTGGTTAAATCTAAACTGGGTTGGAATAACGATAGACGCGTCACGGACACTACGTCCATTAATATATACAGTCTATGGTGTGGAGTGAGCATACAACGTTAGCTTAGCCTGGTCGACCCAATCTCCATTCAGAAAACAAGCATTTTAAAAGGTTTTTCGCCTGCCGTCTTGTCTGCAGAATTGTCAAGCATTAATTCATGGTTTTTACTAACCGGTATCAGTATGTTGGTACGTCGGCATCATTTAGAAACGTGTATTACAATTTAATCACGTTAAAATATGTTCATTTTGTTGTGGTTGTAGCTCCCGAGCCAGCTCGTCTTGTTTGAATGATGCGAGTAAACCATAGACTGTAGGAGTAAACACAGCTGGCAGCCGCGGTGAAACTCGAGCGACTAGAGCAGGGGTCTGCAACCTTTTTGACCAAAAGAGCCATTTTGCTCCTTTTTCCCAAACATTTTTTTGTCTGGAGCCGCAAAACATATTTCATAGCTTGATAGCTAATAAAGTTGTATTTATTGTTATATCAGACAAAAACTACAGTTTTTTTTTGCATTTATTAGGCTATGTATTACATTATATAAAACTGTTAACCTCTAATAAGAAACAAAGAACTCCTATAAGGAGAATTAAAAATAATACACAGGCCTACTTTAAAATAAATTAAACACAGCACTTGGGGAGTCCTCTGCACATTTTAAGGAAACAAAATATTATTAAAATGGGCCCACTTTGAAATAAATAAAACATATAGCTGCACCCTAAAAAGAGTTAAAGGTATGGTAGGTAAGAATGGAGAAACCAGCTCGAGTGCGCTAGAATTTGAAAATACACAACCGGAAAAAGTCTGCCTCTTCCTTCAGACTTCCTTACAGAGCCCATCCTCCAACACACACGAACGCGCACATGACCAACGAGGGCACGAGATAAATTTGTGCACAGATGGAAGGCTGACAGGCAGGTAGGCCATCCAGTTACTTTAGCCGAGCCGGCTAAAATGATTGGTCGTGTTTTTTACAGTGCTACGGCTTCCAGAGATTATTTTTGTATGTATTTATTGTAAAAGCATTTAATATATTCATTGCTATCGGGACGTTAAGAGCATTCCATGGAATATAACAAGTGTTTTCTGAAATAAATGACATACCTCATTGAATTACGACTGAAGATTGTCAGCTGTCTTCCTCTCCCGTGTTGTTCCTCGATACGTAAAGGCTGCTGCACCGTTGACAACTTCTCTACATATCAAACATACCGGTAAACCAGCATCGTTTGCTGTGAAAGCATATAACTCTGTCCACACAGAATGAAATCCTGTGTTCCTCCGGTACTTTTCTTTGATTTATCCATAGTTCGCTCATCGAGCCGGGGGTCAGGTTATTCGCCTCCAAGAAAAGGCGCTTGCAAGGGAGCGTAGCAGGATGTGACGCATATTTTAGTTGACCTAATTAAAACCGTTTTGTTTTTCATTTATGTGTCACAGTATCACATCAAAATACAAGATACAAAATATTTTCAACCATGCAACAAAATATAAATAGTCCTACAAATACTTTTATTTTATTTCCTCCTTATTTTTGTCTAAGCTCAAGGGAGCAGAGCAGAGGGCTTAAAGGGCCGCATGCGGCCCGTGGGCCGCGGGTTGCCGATCCCTGGACTAGAGCGATGCGATAGGAGCTGAGTATGTTTATTAGAACATTGTTCTGTGTGTCAAAATGAAAGACAGCCCACACACCTATCAATCATCAAACCGTGGGGTCTTATTTCCTTACGTGTTGATAGAAATCAACACGTAATGTTGTATCGATGTATATAGAGATGTACTACAGCAAAAGTATTCTCCAGGACTTCCTGCAACAACACCATGCCGTTATCTTGATTCTGATTGGCCAGAAGACATGATCAAAGATGTTCTATTGAGAAGACGATCATGACGTGACAAAAGTTTTCCAAACCGTTTCTAGTCTTCGGTATTTCCAGACAAGTGACTACTGAAATCAATCTTACTAACTGCTGTCTGTGCAATTCTCCGCGCGAGTCGGCTGACTTTATTTTGCTTACTTTAACATCATTTTTCATGGTGGGGCTAAGGTGTGGCTAAGCCATTTTTTGGTATGGCTGTAGCCTACCCCAGTGTATGGGATTAGTTTTGTATCATAAAGATAAAGCAACACTTTTTCAGAATAAAGCAAAACTATGAGTTTAAAAGAAAAAAAAACTGAGTAAAGCAAAATGAAATTAATTTCAAAAATAAAACTATAAGTTGCAAACAAATCATTTGTGTAATCATGTAAACTGTAAAATCATGTAAGTCTTTTTTCTTTGTTTGAACATAGGTTTTTGTTTGCAGTTCTTTTTTCTTCTTTCTCAATGATCAGATTTTTGCTCTCACTGCAGCTTTCTCTTTTGCGCTCCTTCATTTTTTGTTTGAGATTTTGACACAAACCTCCCAGGTGGGCGGGACTTTCAGGGGTGCGTCCCCATTGTCTACTCAGTTTTTGAATGCGGAAGCTTTACCGTTCTTCTTGTAATACATCCATGAGCTTTTCGCGATCGGGAAGGAGCTTGCTGGAACCGTCTTTCTTTGTAGCGCTTTGAAAGTGAACACATATGTAAGTATTGCTCCTTTATGTGTGGTTTGTTCTGTACTATACGTTCTGTTCCATGGTTGTGTTAAGTTAGAACTCAAGCAAAGCTTAGCCATTTTTTCAGCTGTATAGACATTATAAAAACTGTATGCTGACATTTCCGCACCGCAGGAGCAAGTAAGGGAAGAAATCTTGCAGAGGATTCAAGCAAGATTAAGCTTGATTCTGAGAAACAAATCCGTAGATTTAGATTACCTCCTGGACGTTGCTCAACAAGAGCTTTCCTTGTCAACAATAGCATCACATCACGTCAACATCCCACAAGAACTCATTTCCTGTCTACAGGAGCTCACCTGTAGAATCAGTTGAAGAACCGCCCGCTGGTGTGTCAAATGTTGTAACTGCAACTGTGGGGGAGCAGGGACGGCCACGCTTGGAAATTGACACTGACAATCTTGAAAGTGTCCTTTCCATAGCCCTTCCTTTAAAACAATTAGCCAGTTTGTATTATGTTTCCAGGAGCACACTTAACCGGCGGATGAAAGAACATGGTCTCTCTGTTCGTGGCTGCTATTCCACAATGTCGGATGATGAACTTGATCAAGTTGTGAGATCAATTAAAACAAGAATGCCCCATGTTGGGTAACATTGAGCTGTTAGCCAGAGGCTACAATGTGCAGTGGCATAGGGTAAAGGCTACGATGCAAAGGGTGGATGGAGCTGGAATTTTGGCTAGGATGATACAGCTTGGATTTGTAGCTCGCAGAACCTACTGTGTTCCTGCACCATTGTCATTAGTTCATATAGACACTAACCACAAATTGATCAGGTAAGTGTTTCTATCTTGTGCTCTCTCTTTTTAACATACAAACACAGAACATATTTTTGACATAATTAAACACACACATTCATGATTCAAGATGTAACCTAAATGTCACTTAGCCTCTCTGAACACCCTCGGACTCTGCGTTGTGTTTCTTATGGGTGATGGGGTGTTATGTAGAGGGGAGGAAAACAGGACACGGCAGATCAGGATTGCGGTGAACCTCCTGGTTCAACTGTGTTAAGATCTGGTTACTAAAGGCCATAGCACATACTTCACTTAATTAATTCTCATGACCTGTGTCAACACACCACATATTTTCTTTTGACAATCAGATGTCTGAAAAAGGTTGTATGTACTTTCTTCTCCTCAGATTTAATATTGTGATATTCGGTGGGATCGATAGCTTCTCTAGAAAGGTATGTCAAAGTGCCTTTTAGACAAAACAAACTAAAGACTGACTGTGTCACAGTGATGTGACTTAATAATATAATGATTTCCCCAATCCTTTTGCACATAGATTCAATATCTTGATGCTAATGCTAACAACAAAGCATCAACTGCTTTTTCATTCTTTTTGAATGGCGTCCGCAAACATGGATGGCCCTCAAGGTAGGAACTACATCAAAGTATTGCTAAAAGGCCATTATTCTTTGTGGTCTCGCATGGGCTACAACCTCTAGTGGAATTCTAGTGGCTATTCCCCCTGGCCCCAGGCAAAATGAATGATGACTGCCTAAATTATTTAGGGTACGTGGTGACCAGGGGGTGGAAAACGTGGACATTGCTCGATGCATGTTTGCTGTACGAGGAACAGGACGTGGAAGCTTCATTGCTGGCAAAAGTGTCCACAATCAAAGGTAAAGAAAAAACATGCAGAACCTGACATGCATTTTCTTGAAACTGTTGTAGGCATGATTATGCATTTTGTTGATGACTTGTGGTAATAATTATGATACTTATGTTCTTTTTTTGCCCAATTTCTTTTACTCAGAATAGAAAGGCTGTGGCGCGAAGTGTGGTCAGCTGTCACCTGTAACTTTTATGCTGTACTACATGAACTGGAGGAGCAGCAACTCATCGACCTCTCAGATGAGGTGCACCTCTTTTGTGTGCATTATGTGTTTCTGCCACGGCTTAAATCGGACCTGCAGTGTTTTGTAGGTAGCTGGAACAGTCATCCAATCAGAACTGAAAGAAACCTATCCCCAGAACAGTTGTGGCACATTGAGATGCTCCAAACACCTGTGGCTGAGCCAGATGTAGAGGTACTTGATTTAATTTGTTTTCAGGTGGTCCCCTGAGAATTGAAATGTAACTTAACACTGAAATTATATTATATTTACTTCTCATTCATGTGCAATGTCTTATTTATGCTGCCATCAAGGAAACATTTACTATATTGGGATCAATAAAGTATATCTTATCTTATGTTCCACTGAAATCCTCTCAAGTAGCCTATTGATGTTACAACACCTATAACATTACCCTTAACTTTACTGTCTTTCAGCAAATGGAGCTTCTTTACCAGGATCATTGCACTGATCCTGGTCAAGAGGATGGAGTGGTGGTGCCAGAGATCCCTTGCCTCCTGGCAGACCTGCACCTTGCTGTCCTTCAGGGATTAATAAATCCAAAGACATCAACCTTAAGTGCTCGGGAGCTCTACATTCAGACACTTGAGCTTGTGCAAAGACTGTGTTCCTTGCAGTATTAATAAAAAAAAAAACAGGGAGCAAAGAACATGAAAACACTTGCAGTTCCTTTGTTTTTGTATGTATTTTTTTCCGTCCATACAAAGCATATATACATACATACGTTTGAAGTGTTTTAAGTATTCCTCTAGAACACGCAGAGGTCACATTCTCAAGTTACAACACAACTAATCAAACGTATTAATTATCTTTAACTTCACACATTGCAAGCTTCCATTGGTCCATTTAGTTCTTTACACCCTATAAAAGCCTGCCCCACATTTTATCACTGTTGCAACATTTTCCCTGAATTCATTGTAGTTCACACAATGTGCAGTGGGAAATGTTATAGTTTGAGTGCATGCACTTACAACCGGATAACACAATGTGTGGTTTGGCATTCGTTCCACACATGTATGGTCGAAGTAAACAGTGATTCTGAAGGCTTCCCTCTCCGAAAGAAGAAGGTGCCTGTGTGACTGTCCCGTCAGCCATTGCAGAACTTCTGGGACAGAAAGGGCAACCTCATCCTGAGTAGTTCCATCTGCAGAAATGAAAATGAGACAATTTCAAAATAACGTCATACAATTGGACCAAAGACATATTGATATTACTCTGCTCTGTGATATTTTGGATCTGCAAAATTGCAACATCCAGCTTGGTTACTATTATAAACTTGAAAAGCTTACATTTTAGTACTGTGTGGGCATGCTTGTAAAAATAGGACTTTATTAGAAACGCAATACTTGTTTTCATTCTTCATAATTTGAAGCTAAAGCAATTTGTTTATGGAGAAGTAGCAGCAGTAGATACTGTAAGACAATTATAGTGCACACTTTCTCAAAACACCAACGTTTTCAATCTTATAATGTACTTCATAAAGATTATTGTATGAGTCTTAACAACATATTTATCTCCCAGTTTACCTTATGGTGCAAATAAAACCTACCCTCAAGCTCGAGCAGGAAATCCTGGAAGTTATCTAGGATTTGTGCCTCTTTTGCACGCTTCTGAGTGCCGATTTCCCTCATTGATGGAGCCAAGTGTGACACAATGTAGTAGGAGTCCACCTGAAAAATCCATCAAGGAAAGGGGAAGATATAAGTCCAACATTACGTTTATCAAATACTCCACGTTTCACCCTCATTATTCCTGTAGAACATTCAATTATATATTTCAAGTGCGTTTCTAATATATATATATATATATATATATATACACACACAACATGCCTCAGATCCAAGAGAGTAACTGAGCTTACCTTATCCACATCTCCAGCCACAAAGAGGTCACGGCACAGTGCTCTGTTCTTTTCCATGACAGCTATTAGGCCGTAAAGTTGTAGTCTTTCGCGAACTTGCCTTAGCATGACAGTTCGTCTTGCAGCTGAGTGTAGCAGAATTGCTCTTCACAAGGATAAATCAGAAAAACAATATTTAATTTACACTTGCTCACTAAATTATGGTAAAGAGTATACCAATACAATAGAAACCTTGTTATTTTATCTTTGTTGTCCTCGTTGATAGGTCCTGTGTAGCCACAGTTGAGAATTTGTTCTTTGCAAGATGATAAATCTGAAGTTTCGTCAACCTGGAAAATTGAAGAACAAATTAAGTTCCACCACATTTAAATGACATCTTAAATATCAAAATGTCATGTCTTGTGAATGATTAACATCAACTTTGAACCTTTCCCCATTTAATTTACAACTGGTTTTTTTCATTTTTAGTCATTTTTGGTTGATTTTATGTAATTATTGTTTCACTATGGAACTTTTCATTAATGTTACAGTTCTTTGCAAAAAGCATAACACAAATGAAATGTTATCATCTGGATATAATGGTCATGAGTTCATCAAAGTCAACAGGATTATTTTTCTATCATTTATTAAATTGCACAGTAAACATTTTTATAGCCATGTTCTGCAGTGTTAAATTGAGTAAATCCTTAATATCCGTGACCATTGCTTTGAGGATATAATACTAGGTTGTTCGACCAACATACCATCTTAATCAATGAGGAAAACTCCTGGTCATGAACATCATCTCTGGTAATGTTTTCAAGGTTTCCAGTCAAAAGGAAGTTGTAGCACCATTCTTGGAGAAATGTGGGTGCTGGGCCACCCTGCGCGAGGCTTACAGCAAATATTTCCCCAGCAACTCTGAAATGACAGGGAATAAAGGAATGAGCAAAAACTGACAATGCATATTTATTACAGTACAACTACAGAGCAAGTATGTCATTCATGCAACTGAGAAATTCATTTGATTTAAAAAACGCACCTGAAGAGGCCATTGTCAAGGTCATTTAGAGAGTATTTTGGCATTTTTCCCTTGCCATCCTCTCCCTCAAACAGCCGAATCTCTATGCCAGCGATCATCTCTGATGAAGTAATACAACCTTTTTAGGCAAAATTGCTGCACCATCTGCAAAGCCACTTCAAATTGGAATACACTAAAGAAAACTTATGAATTACATTCAATACTGTCTGCGGGTTATTTAAAAATGTAATGTTACTGACCTGTCAGGAATTCTTTCCGCAAAGCACCAGTGTCAACCCCAGCCTCTCCCAAGAATGTCACCTTCGAGGGGTTGAGTGGGGAGCTCTGCTTTGACGCTGCCACAGCATCATTCCACGTTCCACGATGTTCGTTCTGGAAACGCAGATGCCGAATTCTTTGCTTGTGTCAACCTGCGCTGCCAGCCATTTTAGGACATCCTCCTCACTGTTAATACATAACAGAGACCATCACTTTAAGTGAAAAGTAGACATAAGGATTTGGGGTCAAAATAACACACACTTTTTTTTCCTGGTCAAAAGTAGAAATACAAATTAAATGTACCAAGACATGTTCTCCTTATCCGGCTCATTTGACTTGACGGGGCTGCCATCCAGACAGGGCACAGGACTGAAGGGAAATAAAAACATGACCATTAACACAAAACAGAAAAGTAGCCAAGACAGTGCAATGTTTATATATCATTCAAATCGACATAAATTACATTTGAATGAGGATATGCAGGACAACCTTACTACTTTGAGTTACTGAGATAACAGCAGCAACAAATTATTAGTTAAAAAAGTCAACAAGGCTGGAGTAATTGTATTTATTTGTATGTGTGATGCATGATGTGTTGTACAGAGCTGCTTATTCTTCCTGGATTTGTCCTCATTGACACCTAAATGGCCAAAAACTGATGATATCTTTCTGAGATACTCTTCCAATCCCCACAGAAACTTGCATGAAGTTCCAGTTCCATGGCTGGAAATAACTGCATGCAAACGGGGCACTTTTCCTCTCTTGGCTAAAATTAAAAACACATACAAATCCAATAAAGATTATTAAATACAGTCTGGATTTTGTTTTTATTTTTACCCCAGATATGGAAACAACTTACTTTCTCCTTGTAAGAGAGTACCTCAGTTATCTAAACATAGACAGGGAAGATACATTTTAAATTAATTGCTCATCATCCATGTTTTCGAGAATGCAGTTACGAACAAGCAAACTTATTTTTACCTCTGGATCCGAACTCGACAGGGCCTCACAATCTTGCACATGGAGTGCAAAGAGCTGCAAGGGCATGACCTTGTGGGACGTTTTGCATTCTGCCTTTGGCATTTGCATAAACCCTTCAGCATCGTGGGGAAGGGGTGTCAGATCAAATTCTTCCTGGAGAGGGAGAATGTAGATCATCGTTTTCCCCCCTCCAGAGGCACATCTGATGATACTACCAGTGTACCCTTCTGCATCTGGGGGTACAACTGATAGGTTGCGTCTTCCATTTTCACCTGTTGAAAGAAATAGATTTTATTTTTTAGATGTTGCAGCTGGTTCAAACTATAATTCCGCAATGTGTCTGAGTTTTTTTCATATATACCGGAAGCCTTGTAAAGAAGCCATCCTCCTGTTATAGGGATGAGATTTGGGTAAGCCCTTTCAAACAAGCTGCAGACCTAAAAAACAAGTTTATATTGTGAATTTTACAGTTTCTTTAAATTTATTTGATAGAAAAAGTTGATTGATTGGAGGCAGTGTTAGAGAGAGAAAGATAGATCACCTCTGCATGGTTCATGTCTGAAGACATAGACAGCATTTTCTTTCCAAGTCCAGCCTGCATATGTTGGAGGTCCTCAACAGGAGTGGGTGTTCTTTCCACATGTTTATGCACAAGGAAGATCGTGAAACTAAAGGTGGACCACTGTTTTGCAACCTTTGCTGGCCTATTAAAGCCAGCTTTGCCTCTGTTCCCGCGCCTAAAAAAATCCAGGGAAAGACCTGCAATAAAATACTTTTAGTAAATAAATACAACTTTACAGTACAAACCAGGAATGAGAAGTATTATTTAAAAAAAGAATATGGGATTTCTTTGGAGAACTACTACAATATTGTACTCTGGAGTCATTGGTGATAAATATGTAGTGTTTGTTCATCATGATTTCAAGTGTTAGACCTGGCCATCTCTTGCTGTATCCCTGGGCGTCGCCCCAAACTCTGTCCCTGACCTTGTTCTGTGCTGGTGGACGTGGCCAGAGATTAATTAATTATGGAGAGAATATTCTGCACAGCTGCTTCGGCAGACACAGCAGCAGGGGTAGTACCTGGCTGGAGAGTCAAGATGAACCAGTTTAGCACTGCTAAAATCGCTCGTAGGTGTCAACCTTTATAGAGAGATTACATCCACAGCTTTTGAATAAGACATATTATCTAATAACCTTATAAAGCATTATGTATTATCAGATCAATAACAACCAAAAATGTTTGTAGTTTATTATTATTTACTGTAATATATTTCTGAATGTTGTATAAGCAAAGACACCAATATGTTTGAAATAATACTAAATGTGGTAGCTTGGACAAACAAATTACACAAACCACCCAATAATGCAAATCTTACCTTTATTTTACTACCTTTAGTTAATTTCTTAACTGACATTATACAAAGTTAGAGAGATTGTGAGCCGTTGGCTGTTTCTTTGAGGAAAAAAATCATAAACTGGCTTACCTGGGACTGCATGGTAGGTTTTCCACACTGTTACAAAGGGGAGAAGATGAATTGAAATACAATGTAACAGCCCCTTAAGGTATATAGCCTCACTCATCCTAGCTACTGATTATCATATCAAGTGAGCACACTATTAAACAACAGCAATTATGGCGTATTCTTGCCTATCTGAACCATGCAAATAGTTATATCACACACACAGTTATGTCACACACAAACACACACACAGTATGCTAACAGTTAGGCTACTTAGCAAAAGCAACTTGCATGGCTAAGCTTTCCTTGAGTTCTAACTTAACACAACGATGGAACAGAACGTATAGTACAGAACAAACCACACATAAAGGAGCAATACTTACATATGTGTTCACTTTCAAAGCGCGCCAAAGAAAGACAGTTCCAGCAAGCTCCTTCCCGATCGCGAAAAGCTCATGGATGTATTACAAGAAGAACGGTAAAGCTTCCGCATCCATTCAAAAACTGAGTAGCCAATGGGGCGCACCCCTGAAAGTCCCGCCCACCTGGGAGGTTTGTGTCAAAATCTCAAACCAAAAATGAAACAGCGCAAAAGAGAAAGCTGCAGCGAGAGCAAAAATCTGATCATTGAGAAAGAAGAAAAAAGAACTGCAAACAAAAACCTATGTTCAAAAAAAGAAGAAAGATTTACATGATTTGACAGTTTACATGATTACACAAATGATTTGTTTGCAACTTATAGTTTTATTTTTGAAATGTATTTTATTTTGCTTGACTCAGTTTTTTTTCTTTTAAACTCATAGTTTTGCTTTATCCTGAAAAATTGTTGCTTTATCTTTATGATACAAAACTAATCCCATACCCCAGCGCTGCCACTGGTGGGATGTATGGGGCGGGCCATTCTGCACATGCGTTAAATGCGTTAAATATTTTAACGCAATTCATTCAAAAAATTAATTACTGTCGTTAACGCGATAATTTTGACAGCATTAATAATTACGTGTTATTGTTGAGTAAATTGAAAATTGCACAGGGGAAAATAACGTATCTATGCCAACATTTTAGATGCAGATTTTGTTAAACTAATACGTTTACGCTGTGGACCAACACTATAAATTGACGGGGAAGCAATAAAGATAAAACAATTAAACAGCTACACAACATAACAGAAATAATATCGATAGCAGCGTCCCTAGCAACCAACTTGGTAACAATGAAAACGTTGTATGGACACAATTTCCTGAAGTAATCTTCATAATAACTAGCAAACTAAAGATCATGTACATCCACTGCACACATAATCTGAAATAACAACTCATATTTCTCGCATGAAATGACATCAAAACGCATTTTAATGGCCGAACTAACCTTCAAAAAACGTAGGGATCTTACAATTTCAGAGGCGTTTTTGTAGAAATACTACGTCCTACGTTGTGGACCAACGTAGTTATTACACGTTTTTTTGTGAGACTGGGTTGTCATTGCCCAGCTATTTCAGAGCTACCAAAAACTAATTAACTCTAGTAAACCAGTAGGTGGCGCAGCGACTTTTTATTCTCTGCCATCTTGTCTATGACATCCTCTTTGTCAAGTCCCATAGAATCTCATTCTCTGTTGCCTTGAAAAGCAACACTTGAAGGTTCTCTTTAGTGATTTCTGGTGAATATAAAGATCAACTATGCAAACTCTATATATTTATACTAGGGCCGGGACTCGATTAAAAAAATTAATCTAATTAATTACAGGCTTTGTAATTAATTAATCGCAATTAATCGCATTTTTAATCACATATAAATATTTGACCTGAGAACAGTGAGAAGCAATTTTTTTCACATGGATTTTAGTATACCATTGAATAATGACTGAATACATAAGCTTAAGCGACAAAACATTGTTTATTTTTTTCAAGGTGGTCCTTAACCAAGACCAACAGAAAAGTGCAATTTTTGCCATAAAGTGTAGCAATAGCATATTTAGGAATATAGTAAATTTCAGAGATTCAGGTAGCCTATAGGTAGGTAGACCTTCTGTAAACTATAACACTTTGTTTTTTAAGTATAACACAATACTTTCAAGTACATTCAGAACATTGGAAACCCTGACTATTAGAAAACATCTCTCTGTTGCTTCAGAGGCCATAACAGACTTTGTTGATTTACCAACAGTTGATTTAAAAAATCTAATACATTTCAGTCCAACTCTCTCAATAACCTTGGCCAAAACAATAAACAGTTCAACATAAAGTGCAAGTTGCACCAACAACATAATAAATAGTTCAACATAAAGTGTACTGTACCATTTAAAATAAAATAAAAAAGTGCCAGTGATTGACCTCAATCCCTCCTATTCTTCCAATATCCTGATGAAAAATAAAATCTCTCTGTTGCATAGGCCACTGTTTGATCAACGCGAATTGGGTGTGGGTCCTTGTACTCCGAGTCGGGCTGACTTCCACGCTAGCTTCCACGCTAGCTGCTATAGGTTTTGCATTGAGGTGATACTTGAGGCTTGATGTGCTGCGGTGATATGCAAATTCCTTTTTGCATAAATTGCAAACAACCGTGCTCTTATCGATGCTTCCATCCGTCCGTTTTTTAAAACAAAATGTCCCATCCACGGGGCCAACCAAAGCGGTCTCATCAGCTTGTTCGTTCATGTTTGACTATTGTTCACTGTGGTTTGTTGTTGTTTGAAGTTATTAACGTTAGTTGGTGCTCCAGTATAATCGGTACCCCTGAAACTCATCCAGTGAGAAACGTTCCGCGGTGCAAAAATAAGTGCGATTAAAATGCGTTAATTTTTTTAACGCGTTAATTTTTGTGTAATTAATTAATCTTAATTAACGCGTTAAAGTCGCGGCCCTAATTTATACATAAATATGTGTCCCTGGTGTTAAAAGATTCTCTCTTTTTGTCCTGATCCATTTATATAAAAACCTGTCTGAAAATGAGCTGATCAGATTTTGGCCAGAGTTTTTGGATTGTGCACCTGAATCTCCTCCTAGAGCACCATTGTGTTTGTTTTAAACCAATCATCTCTCGGAGGGGCTTGGTCAGCA
The DNA here is from genome assembly GCF_949606895.1 of Notothenia rossii. NCBI lineage: Eukaryota > Metazoa > Chordata > Actinopteri > Perciformes > Nototheniidae > Notothenia > Notothenia rossii. Next base: position 23,166,559 of record NC_136910.1, on the reverse strand, counting down.
GCAGCTCATTAGCATTTAAAGAGCCTGTGACACGAGTTTCCCCCAACATCCAAACCCATCAATTTGAGTAAATATCGTCCCCTTGAAAACCGTTACTGAACTGATTTTGGATATTTGTACTTTGATAACCATTCATCTGCCCTTCAATGTTGACCATATTCTGGATCTTCTCCGGGATTCTTCAAATCCCGCCAAATTATGTGTGACGTCCTTGCGGGCCAAGCGCTCCAGCTGCACCGTTCGGGATCCCAGCATCTGCATGTAAACGCACGATGGCGCACACAGCAGCAAGCTCAGACAGCGATGACAGTTTAATTTTGAACGTGTCTGAGAGCTCATATGAGGCTGAAGGATCGGTTTATGTTGTATCTGTTGGAAGTTTAAGAATTAGGTGCGTCAATATGGGCGATAATACGGTCATGTAGCCAGTGGTGGACTGGGAATAAAAATCAGTCCGGGACTCTCGACTGGCCCACTTCGGTACCGCTAGTAAATTGTCAACGGGGGGAGTGGGGGATGTGCTTGTGACTTATCCGACCGGCCCACTTCGGTACTTGCCCATCAAGATTTGTCCCGATGGCCAGTCTGCCACTGCACCCAGCCCAATAATAATAATAATAATCATAATCCGTGCATTTTATCCATTAATTTCCCCAACATTTTGGTAAAAAAGCATTGGTTTGTTTTTTCATCGGGAAATGCAGACCGGCTCAAACAAACGATTTTTAATCATCATCCTCACGATCATTTAATGTATCATATGTTCGCCGAATTGACATGAAAGCACTAATAAGTGGGTAATCCACTTGAGTTTTGAAATTCAGCAGCTCTCACTACCGATTTGTAATACTAATTTAATCATCATCTTCACCACGATCATTTATGTTTCTGTTCGCCGAATTGACATGAAAGCACTGACAAATATGAATATACTGTAGTAAACTTAATTAAAACGTTATTAACGTGCCTAAACTCAGTAATTCACCATTTCTACGCATGACAACACACTTTGTCCGTGTTTGGCTCTCTCGCCGCACAGTAAAGCATTCCCGCATTGACGTCACTTCCGGCTTCCCCCAAAACTTCAAAATGAGTCGAAGGAATTTCCCCGCGATGTTCGAAATTATTGATATTTATCGGAACGGTATCACACCTTCTTCTTTAAGATGATGGTTCGAGATTACTAGTAGCCCAATATTTCATTGCACAACAGTTGTTGGGAGGCTGTCACAGGCTCTTTAAAGCTATAGACACAGAATCAGCACTTTTGAAACAGGGCTGAAACAGAGGGGTTTATGGGATGCTGCAATGATCTGTTTGGTGTTTCAGCCAAACGCTTCAGAGACATATATTTGGATCGGAGATCTATAATATATTGTTGAAAAATAGTATAATAGGGGACCTTTAAGTGAACTTATTTCAGGGAGGAGAAGGTCCATCTGAGTAATGGACAGGGTAGAACTTGTGGGCAAAACCAATCATGTGATACACAAACGTCAGCAGATTGTACTAAGAGATAAGAAGACAGTAGCATATCCAGCAGTTTTTACTTGTGAAACAACTACTTTCTACCTGTTCCACACTTTTATCATGTTATAAGGATGTTGTTAACATCAATTACTCGTTATATGTAACTTCCTTGTAACCTTCCTCTTCCTGACCTGATCTTGTTGAACTGACATCTGTTAGAAAGGGATGGATGGTGGCTATGTTGACTCTGTGTCAGGATTCGGGAAAAGGTAGGACCCAAATGAAGAATAAAAAAGACAAAAAGGTCAAGGAACAAAAGGCAAGCTCTATTTTGTAAAGCTGATGACTGAAAAAACAGGTAGCACGAGGTAGCATCAAAACAAAAACTGACCGTGAACAACATGGAGGGAGATAGGAAAGACAATGAACCGACAAGGAGCACAGGTTGAAGACAAGACTAAATACAAAGAAGGGTAATCACAGGACAAGACACAGCTGGGTAGGGGAGGCAGAAACACAAGGGCAACAGGTGAACACAATCAGACAATCAGGCGCAGGAGGGCAAACACAGGAAGGAAGACAAGACACAGGGAGAACAGAATTGCAAAATAAAACCCATGACAAGACAGACAAAACTAAAATCGTGACATAAAACTAAGATCGTGACACTCTGAGGAAAAAGGAATCTGCTTTTTATTTGTGGATTTTACTACTCATGTTCCTGTACTCTCTGATAGGCAGGTTTCCTGGTCGGCCTGCCTCCTTTTTGACAAATGCAATCTCACTGTAACACAAGCAACAAACAGGTTACATTGGCAGCAGAACCATGCCAGGGAACATAGACAGCGAGACCCTAGAGACAAAAACAAAAGGGCAGCGAGGGATTAGACACAAGTGTATAGGATCAGGCTGGGGCAAACAATCACAAAAAGGAGGGAAAACACAGACAGAATGTAAAGCCAGACATGGCAAAGACAGTGTTTTTACAGAACCTCAACAGGAAACACAAAATACAAGATCTTAACAAAAAACAGGTAAAATGTCTTCATCCCTCAGTGATACGGTACAGTACTCTTCTCTGTTATGTTACTAGTTTGTATAAATGGGTAGTTTTGTCCTTGAATTTAACCTTAAATTATATTATTATTTTTATTCAGATCCTTCCAACAGTGGCCTCAATTTGTCTTCTTCTGTCCTTTACTCCTCAGTCTGCGTCTTTGAATGTCTCGACGGTTTTATCTGTTGAACTTAACCATTCCTGTAACGTTAAAAGTTACAGTGCTGCAACATAAAATATATAACAGAGATTTTTTACTTTAAAATAACTGTTGATCAGATTCGAAATCCATTTAGTTAATCGGCTTTACTTGGTTGCTTCTTTTCAACTTTCGAGTACCTAAGTTATTATGGTTGCACTAATAACCACTGAGGATTCTGGAGAAAAACAGCCAACTCTCACTATTAGTAAGGAACAGGGAGTTATAGACCTGTTATAGTTAGGTGTATTCAGACCCGGCGTCATGGGCGGGCCACATGGGGCCGGGCCCGCCCATCCAGGATTTGGGCCCGCTGTTTTAACCAGGGCTGAATCAAGCGGCACACTCTGGGGAAGAGCCGAGACGCCAATGCGGAAGTGCCTCAAACTGCAGTTCATCTAGTGGCCAGTAGGAGCAGTCTGCAGAAGGGAGCAATTTCCATAGACCCCAATGTTAAAATGCCCAACCTTATAGCAGAATTAAACATGTTTACATGTCATCGTGGTTCAAAAAACCATATTCTCTGTATAGTTAGATCCATGAATATGGATTGGGGGGGTGAATTTTTTCTCAACTCATCTGTTTAATTAATATTAAGCCTTAAAGCTTTTCGTAAATTAGGGCGTGGTCACTTTGATGGACATGTACATGCCTCACTTTCAGCTAACAGCAACTTGTCCACTCTGCTAGGCTACAACCATAGAGGCTACAACGTTAGTTAGTTGTAGTTACTGTACTTGACCATTTAGCTTTAGCCGTGTTCGTGGTGATTGTGCCTTTTAGGGAATATTGTTACAAATACCAGACAATTAAAATGTTGTGCTGTGCGCTTGAATGTACTAACAGAACTTCCAAGAAGTCTAAAATGATAATATTATATATGTCCCGTTCACAGGTGTTTGTGTGCTTGGTAGCTTAGCTTGTTACTTATTAGCGAGCTAAGGACGTAACCCTTTATACATACATATACATTTTAGTTTATGATTCAGCCTTGGGTAAGACTTTTATAGTCTATGGCTATGACGCCCATAATGCTAAACGGGAGCAAATGTTAATAGGGGACCCAATTATCCCAGTGGTGGCCGCCGGAGCTAACGGAGCCGCAGGGGGCTAGTTCCAGCCGGCGTCCCGGAGCTAGCCCACTGTGGCTCCGTTAGGTCAGGGCGGTGGAGTCCGTCTTTTCTTAACGTGTGAATGACAAGCATTAAGAATAACAAAATATAGCTAATTCTCTTGCAGATTGTTTCATTTGATTATGAATGTAACGTTTATATAGGGGAACTACACTGTTAGCAGTAACTTGGTATGCATTAGGGCTGTAACGATACACTAATCTCACGATACGATACGATATTGAGCTCACAATACGATATATATCACGATATTCAGCCAACGATACGATTCGATACGATTCGATATAATTCGATACACTTACATCATTTTCTGAAAGATTTTAAAGGGACAGTGTGATTTTGGTGACATCTTGTGAGTGTTCCATTGACTTGGATTGAATTAATTCAACTGAAAACTGAAAGCATCAATTATACAATATATGGCTCTGACTAGACAGAGAGTCTACAGCTTGCAAATGCTGGACAAAATGACTCAAAAGATGTGGTGAGAAAAAATGTTCATTGATTGAAACAGTGCCAACTGTAGTTTACAAGCCTTTGAAACCTAACTCCATAAAGTGCAGTATCACAATGGACAATGGAGAATGAAAAGGTGCAGCAGGTGGCCTTTTCCGAACAGATTATTTTACAGCATTTTTAACTTAACACAGAATATGAGGTAGCCAATAATTCAAGTCACTAAGAACAACATTTAATGTAAAATGTACCTGCCAATAATTCAAGTCCAAAGGAGTAACATTTAAGCCAAAAACACTAAACAGAAAGGCTCCTTTCTACATAACTGCATCTACATTCTTTTCAGATTTTTGTTCAGGAATATAATCTGATCAACGTGGTCTGGGAGAAGTGCACTTCTCTGAGCAGTGACGATGGCCCATTCCCAAACCGCCCCCTACACCCTACCCCTCCGTTTGCGCGTTCACGCGGAGGGTCCGCCTACGAGTGTGGAGAGGTGTGGTGGGGGAGTGGGCTATCAAGCCCTCAAACAGCGAGTCTGCAGTGGTGCTGACTTGAGACCGGTCTCTACTCTCTACCTGACCGGAGTCGCGCTGTGTGTCCCCGCTGCTGTCAAGCTGTTAACAAGTAGTTCCAGCAAACATCCACTGATAAACTGCGATGTTAACAACCTCATATGTTTTAACTTAGGATCATACCTGTGTTTAGTCTAGAAAAGGGTAAATGTGTGCATTTTATTATAAAGTTGTGTATATTTACAGACCGTTGCAAAAACTAAGAAGCTTATAAACATCAGGTTTAAAACTAAAAGAGCTTTGAAACACAATGAAAGATGTCAGGAGTTTTATTTGAGTTATTAATTTAAACTTTTTGTCTAAGAGATGCTGATTTGGAACCGTTGTTACATACAGTTACGGCATTTCCTGTTTCTGCCGGAGAGAGGGGAGGCCGTCCCAAAGCTTGCTGCTGTATTTACTCCCTCCATCTGACAGGAGGGAGCCTCGTTGAGCTGCGAGTGTGGCTACAGACGGAGTTCACTCCGTCGAGGGAGTGGTTTGGGATTGGGCCGATATCTCCGGCGGTAGAGAAGACCCTCTCCAGTGTGGTTAATGTTTGCCGCCATTCTCCTGAACCGCTTCGCACTCACTGCGAGAAGAAGATAACGGCGTCTGTGTATCTAGAAATGCTCTACAGCGACACTAGCGGCTCGGCTGGCTGACGTAACCGCTCTTCATGCAAAGCGAACGGGGGAGAATGGGCAGCGAGCAGAGTGCCAGGCGGAACACGGGTGATTTGAATGGGAGTTAATGTATCGATACCCGCGGATGAAATATCGATACTTTCTCGGGAAACAAAATATCGATATATATCGGAGGATCGATTAAATTGCACAGCCCTAGTATGCATGTATTTCATGTTAGCTTAGCTTCTTAGCCTGAGCTAGCTCTGTTTACTTCCAGTTCGGAGGCAGCAGGTCCCACCTCGGCTCCGCCTCTTTGCCCTTATTTGGAGCAGGCGGGATTAGACTCTGACGTCGCTGTCAAGCCGTTAGTGGCCGACTCCGCCTACTAAGGGCTTCTCGGCAACTCTGCAGAATCCTATGGGTGACGTCACGGACACTACGTCCATTAATATATACAGTCTATGGGCTGAATACAACATTTTAATTGTTTTATTATTATGTTCAGTGGCGGCGCCAGGGTATACTGGGGTAGGCTACAGCCATACCAACAAAAATGGCTTAGCCCCACCATGAAAAATGATTTTAAAGTAAGCAAACTAAAATCTGCCAACTCGCGCGGAGTAAATTGCACAGACAGCAGTTAGTAAGATTGATTTCAGCAGTCACTTGTCTGGAAATACCGAAGACTAGAAACGGTTTGAAAACTTTTGTCACGTAGTGATCGTCTTCTCTATAGAACATCTTTGATAATGTCTTCTGGCCAATCAGAATCAAGATAACGACGTGGTGTTGTTACAGGAAGTCCCGACGGAGAATACTTTTGCTGTAGTAAATCTCTATACATCGATACAACATTACGTGTTGATAGAAATCAACACGTAATGAAATAAGACCCCACGGTTTGATGATTGATAGGTGTGTGGGCTGTCTTTCATTTTGACACACAGAACAATGGGGGTTATTGACCCTTATCCACAATGTAAAGTAATTCACACAGCCCTCTTCTCTCTGTGAGGAGCAGCAGGTTCAGCTTTCAGAACAAAGTAACAAAACTAAAATGGCATTCATTTCTTTTAAATATGTCGTGTCGTAATAGATTTATTTATTTTTCTTCTCAAGAGAGTACCAAAGGCAGAATGTGTATTTTATGTTAGTATTTCAAAAAATCTCCTGGGGGAGAATCTCCCCAGACCCCCCTGCAGGGGTTGGGTTTTCAGCATGTCAACTCTTTCACCTGTGGAGAAATTGCAGGATTGGCTCCAGGTCACCCTTTTTATTTACTACAAGACAAATGTGCCTTTTTATTTCATACAGTTCAATTAGGATTGAGACAGGGAAATATTCTAAACCTCACGCGTGGCGTTTCACTGTCAAGGGGAGCGTGTATGTAATTACATTGCAAATACTGACTTGAGCCCCAGCACTGTATGGGTTAGCCCTACCATAGATTACCCAACAAATACTCTGGAGCCGCCACTGATTATGTTTATTGTAGGGCTGCACGGTTTTGAAAAAAACTGACATTGCGGTTTTTTTCCCCCTGCGGTATATATTGCGTTTTTTTTTTTTTTTTTGTGACCAACTTTTTATTGTTGTTTTTTTTTTTTTGCCCTCACAAAAGGGATTTATACAGATACAAATTATATAGACAATACAAAAAGAAAAAGAAAAGACAAAGAAAAAAATATAGGGAATCCCTTTCCCATGCCACCCCGTCCCTCCCTCTTCCCACCCATCTTGCCATTTCACAGAAAATCCTACCTGATGTTTTTTAGCAATACTCTGAGTTCATCTATATATTATTTATATTATAGCATAACAATGTATAGCATAACAATTTATCCACATAAGATACATTCATACCTTTTTTTTTGATAATGCGTTTTTTTTAACTATATTTAACCGGATGAAGGATTTTAGTCACGGACGTCTGGATCTTAACTGATTGACTCATCAAACCTTAAGTCATGATCTAACATGTCAATATAATGCAGGTTGCTTACCCTCAAATAAGGGGGTTCATCTGTGAATGAAGAAGAGTCGTGTCTAGAAGGGATCCAAGAGATTAAACGTATTGCATTAAACTATAGGAAGCTTCATTATCACATTAGGGAATTAACATACGTAACAAAATAGGTCATTTAACTTTTTATTCCACAATGAAAACCTTTTTTGTGCAAATAGCAGCAAAGTAGTGTACATCTTTTAAACAAAATTATAAAAATAATATTAAGAACAGCTATACACCAGCTCCCTGAGTGGTTTACAAAATTACAACTTAAAATAAATACAATTTGTCATAAAACAAATAACTTTAACTACTACATAACAATATCAACTTGTGAAAATCAAAATGTCTTAGCAACAGTCAGTGCAAAATAAAACAAAGTGTTCTTGGTCATCATGGCTAGGCTAAACAAATAAAGATCTGCTTTCTTTCTGAACAGAGCACCTAGCAGTTAAATCAATCTGAACATTTCTTTTTCACAATTTCAACTGTTGCATAATGTAGTCAAATATAATAATTTGACTTTTTAAGCATCTCTATGCATTGCTCAATCAGGCTTAGAGGTTTTTGGCCAAGAATACTAGTCTATCCACTAATGCAGGCTTGAGACAAGAACGTTGGCAAGTGACAATGTTGCCACTCGTACTGAAAAGCCTCTTTGAGGGGGCACTTGTAGCAGGTATGCTTAGTTACTTGCGGGCAAGCTTGGCGAGTTGTGGAAAGACTGCTTTGTGCGTTTTCCACCATGCAAGTGGATCTTCCTCTTTGTCTATTGAAGGTGTTAGCAGGTAGCTGTTTAACTCTGCTTCCACAGCATCCTTTAGGTACTGAGACGAATCAGCCTTTGCTGCAGCTTCGCTCTGTTTAAAGAAACTTCCCAAAGACCTCTTGCCTTTCTTTGCCTGGGACGTGCCAGCCACTTCGCACTCCACTTCAGTGCTGCAGCTTGCAACTGAAGTCTCCTGGCATGTCATGATTGTCGTCATCATCTCCGATGTCAATCTGGCCTTGACTTGGGGCTTGCTGTCTGCAGTGATGAAGTCCATCTTGAACCGGGGGTCCAAACAAGATGCCATATCTAGCAGCTTCTGAGTATCTTCATCTTCATATTTCTCGTTCAGGTAGAACCTCATCTCTTTCTTCAACTTCTTGCTCAGGTCTGTGTCTTCTTCTCGCATTAGCAGCATTGACGAGTTGAAGAGGTGAAGAACTGGCTTCACATAGGAGACACTAACGTAGTCTTCCCCTGAAAGTGCGTCTATGAACTTCAGCAATGGGCCCAGGGACTTGCTGACAGATTCCAGGACATCTATATCTTGCCAGTTTGGAATTAGATGCCGCAGCTTCTTGTCCACAGACAGGACCTGACTTAAAGCTTTCTGCTGCTCCAGTATCCTGCTGATCATCATCTGCCTGGAACCCCATCTTGTTTGGCATTCTGATATGAGGGAATGTGATGGCAGATTGAGTTCCTTCTGGGCTTTTTCAAGAGCACTTCTGGCCTTCCAGCTGTAAGAGAAGTGACCCACCAGCTTCTTGCACACACCTGCAGTACGGTTGATGCGGCCATCCTTTTTGACTGCATTTTCTAAGGGGGAATAAATAAATAAAAAGTAAAGATTAATCAATCAATCAATGTTTATTTATATAGCCCAATATCACAAATGTTACATTTGTCTCAGTGGTCTTCACAGTTTGTACAGAATATCAGTATGACAATTAAATTATTATATTATAGATATTAGATTAAATATTATACACATGTATATTAACTATAAGTGTGTGTGTGTGTGTGTGTGTGTGTGTGTGTGTGTGTGTGTGTGTGTGTGTGTGTGTGTGTGTGTGTGTGTGTGTGTGTGTGTGTGTGTGTGTGTGTGTGTGTGTGTGTGTGTGTGTGTGTGTGTGTGTGTGTGTGTGTGTGTGTGTGTGTGTGTGTGCAGTTTGAAATTAGCTGCCTTCAACAATGAATTGCTTATAAAACGTAACATTTATGAAACTGATTAAAATTAAGAAAACTGTTGCATTTCAGGACAGGATGTTAAGCACTCCTGAAAAAGATAGCATTACTCTGTTACACTTCCCTGAATAAAGGTTATTTAAAAAAAAAAACACTTGATACAGACACAGCTTAGTAAATAAAGCGTGGGCGGGGGTAGCTTACCAACTGCAAGATGAAGTCTGTGGCCAAAGCACTGCAGCCTGGTCCACTCGTTCAGGGAGGCAGCCTTCACCATATTTGCAGCATTGTCTGTTATTATACAGGCTTGACGTGTCTCATCCAGGCCCCAAGCAGCCACCGCTTCTCTCAGCCCCGCTGCGATATTCTCACTTGTGTGATTTTCTGGGAAAAATGCCGTTTGCAAACAGCGACTTTTCAGTTCGAAGTCCTCATCAATAAAGTGCACCGTCAGGCTTATGTACGGCTCCGTTGTCCGGCTGGACCACAAGTCCGTTGTAACAGCATAGTATTCCACTTTTGACAGCTCTGTTTCAACTTTTGCCCTGCATTTCTCGTACAGGTCGGGAATGGCGACTTGAGAAAAATAGGTGCGTGACGGTATAACGTACCGCTTATCAAGTGAGCGGATCATTTTCTTAAAACCCTCTTTGGTAACGGTGTAAATTGGTAACATGTCTTTTGCCAGGTGAAATGTTATGGCATCTGTGATGTCTTTATGCCGTTTTGAATCTCTTTCGTATGGTGTAACACCGGCAAAGGCAACTGAAATAGTTTTTTGCTTTCGCTGTGGGAGGCATTCAGATCTGACTCTGCACTCGTCATATAGAAATTTGTGGTGTCTATTCAAATGGGCAAGTAAATTCGACGTGTTGCCTCGGGCTGCCGAAACAACTGCATGGCACTGTCTACAAAGTACCTTTGTTTGGTCAACATCAATCTTTTTGTAACCAAAATAATCCCAGATGGCAGATGTTGCTTTTCTTTTTCAAATCAAATCTTCATTCTCGTCCTCCTGTGCCGCGCTCATTTTTTACCTTGTTTTCGATCTTCTGCAAACTAGCGGGGCGGGGCCTGCTGTGATGCAGAGCCTGCATGTCACTCACTCAAGGACCCCTGACATGAGAGCCGCGCAAGTTTTCCTTTTCTAGCAAGCAGCAACAAATAATTGTAACATCACGTGTTTGAGTTAATGTACCTACTTAATATCGCAGTTCCAAATTTAAATTTAAATTTTTTATTTTTTTAATATATTTTTTTACATTATAAAAAATTAATAAAACCGCACGTCCCTGCGGTGTGAAAACCGCGCATGGGCATACCGCGGTTATCGCCATGACACGGTATATCGTTCAGGCCTAGTTTATTGTTGTTATTTGTAGGGCTTTGTCCTAATATTTATTTTTGTTTAAAACTATGTTGAAAGATTAGTTATTTTGCTATGAAATTCTGAATGAAATTCTGAATGAAAGGCTGTGCGCGCGACTGGTTTTTTGCTGGGTTGAGTCGTGTGGGTTTTTGAGTGAGATGCGGCACAGCAGCCTGTCAGTTGACTCTTGCTTGGTTAGTTTGGCTATTATCATTTATATTTATCTGCAACAATGGATATCAGGAAGTGGTTCATGAAAGGAATATGGCGACTCAGCGCCAGATGCAGGCACATTAGAAGACATCAGTTAAGTTACCAACGAGCTAGCAAGCCAGCCAGGGACAAGGGAGGCTGGCAATCAATTATATTTGTAGAGAAATTGACTCTCAAGCCGGCTCTCTCAGAAACTCCTGCTCTGTGCGCAAGCAGACCGCTGCACATGCTCTCTGCCTCGCTCAATCTCTCTCTCTCTCCCTTTCTCTTCATCGCTCAACCTTACTCCACCTCTCCACCCTGTGTGCGCTCAAGTTTGCCTGAGTGCTTGCCCAAGTTGGCACAGCGTTACAAATGTGCCACAAAACCAACTAATGGATGTAGCCTATAATAAGACCGTCAACAGCCTTATGGCAACCTAAAACCCCTCTGTTTCCGTAACAACAATTCACGAGCGCCTCCCCCCCCCGTTGACAATTCAGATTTCCCGGGAAATTGAAGTTTCGGGGTGGGCCCGCCCTGGTAAATCAAATGCCCGCCCAGAGACGTATGTCTGCCGCCGGGTCTGGGTGTATTGACCCACCCAATCACCCAAACCTGGTTTTCTACTCATGTGTTTAGTTTGTTATCAATCTTTCCCAGATCACTGAGTTTTAAGGCTAACTTATCCACACATGTGGTCTGTAGTATCTCTACTGTGTTCATCCACTTGTTGACACATTAAAAAAGAATCATGTCAAATATATCTGTGTCCTCGTCTAAAAGAGGAAAGGGAGAATGAGAAGGCAGAATGCCCAGCTCCACAGTGCACTGTGAGCACAACATTAGCATTCCACCCTGGCACCGAGGCAATACTGAACATCTAAGCAAGAGCCAATTGATTTTTGATGCAATTCTCTTGTTTCATCCTCACGGCTGAATTATTTGGCTCTATGTGTTTATCCATCTACTAAAGTATGAGCTCTTGATGATCCCGGTCAAGCCATAGGAAAATAACTCTAAAACGGAGGTGAAGAAAATTGGAAATGCACATCTTCCTGAATAACATTAAAGGGAGTGACAATACCACGCTTACTTTCATTTATAGTGATGGTGCTATCTAATTTTTCCCATTACCACAAGCGTACTGTTCTAATCTCAGGCGGAGGGGCGGGCAAGTGGGTGGATTTGTGCATTTCTGTATGGTGAGCCAACAGAAGCCGGGTAAATAGAAGCATCAAAGCAATATGCTGCTGGGCTCAGAGAGCAAAGGCTCATTAAGGGGGCTTTGGCTGAGGAGTAGCCGGAAAGACATGCCAAGTTAGACTCCCGTTGTGACAGACATTGCTCTTTAGCTATTAATCAACAGGCTGAGAAATTGAAAGGACAGCGAGTCACTAATGGAATAATTTGTCTCACTGTGAGAGAATTTTGTGGCAGCATGGCTCCCAGCATCGTCTCATCCAGCGCCTTGAGTCATTCTCTGTCTAACTCCATGGCTCCCAGGAGCATCTCATCCTCTGACTTGAGTGATTCTCTGTCGAACGCTTGTGTTTTTCTTATGCATATTTATTTTAAAGACCGCATACATATCATACAGTATGATTTATTGCTTGATAAATTGTGTTAGATGTTGTTATTTTTTGTATTTACCATCATTGTAATTTGTGGTCGACAAGAGACACATTTAACTAGAATGCAGGTTTTTTTATTTTTTTTATGACGGCTGGAAAATGAATGATGGCGCACATTACCATGTGTTTTACTTTGCTACTAACACACCTCATCTCAACACCAAATCTAAGGGGGAATTTGATTTGCACAAGTTAACGATTCTTGTGTGTTTATGTGTGGGAGTGGTCAGACGTAATTTGAAAAATATGGACCTCATCAAGCCTTATAGTGACATCATTAAACAGATTTGTTATTCTACAGTAAATTCTTGAATGTTTATTTTTTGGAAATACAGACAAATGATGATCCTGCGGAATTTCATCAATTAAGAGAAACACTTCAATGTGTCTTTCCAGAGAACATTAAATAAGTTGTTTAACTTCAAGGACTTTGAAGGAGCATATTAATTGCCATTCCAAACTGCAAGTAAAGAACAGTATTTCTCAAAAACTGGAATCATTTTAATTGATGACTAAAAACCAAATCTTATAATGACTCTGGTTGACCGGTTCCACTGTCATTCCTCCGTGCAACGCCGTAGAGGAGGAAAATCCTCTGGTGCTGTGTGCTTTGATGTTCAAATAAGGAAATAAGGTTTCAAACTCATGAACTCTACTTCCTTTCCTACGCTCAGGGCTCCTGGGCCCGGGAACTGATGGCCATGGGTCAACTCAAATGGGGAGAAACCTGTCCCTCGGTTAATAGAGCTCCTGATTGACATAAGGGCTAGCGATAGAGCATCCAACCAGTTCATGCCTGTCTCCTCACATGCTTTGCTGAGTTTTCGTTTGATGTTCTGGTTCATTCTTTCTACCTTTCTCTGAGATTGGGGGTGATAGAAGGCTCCGAAACTGTGTCTTAGTCCTAGGGACTGTTCTACTGTGCGTAGGTCATGGTTCTTAAAATGGCTGCCATTGTCTGATGTCACCTTTCAAGGGAACCCATGTAGTGGAATGTAATGTGTGACTAGGAATTTGATCACTGAGTCTGTGTCTTCTCTTCTGCAGGGCATGGCCTCAGGCCAACCTGTGTAGGCATCCACCACCACCAATAGATACCTAAACCCTCGTACTTTGTCAATCATGTCAGTGTAGTCTATGATGATTTCTTCCCATGCCATTTTGGGTAAGGGGAACTTTCCCTGGTGTGGTTTCACAGTGGCTTACAGGGTGTTATGAGTTTAAGCTAATCACACACTCTTCCAAATGGTTTGCTATCATGTCAGGTAGGTAAGGATGCCACCAATGGGTGAGGTGTCTGCTCATTTGGGTTTTTCCGCAATGTGTAGGACCATGAGCTTCTTTAAGCATCGATCTGATCCATCCTGGGGGCAGGACAGGTCTCCCATCTGGGGAGAACCATATCCCGTCCCTTTTGGTGGCCCCCCTGTCTAGCCATACTGATTTATCCTGTGGGGAGCCTGCTTCCTGTGCCTCTTTGAGAGTGTCATCCATTACCGCTGCCAGCATGTCAGCGGATTTTATGACGAGCATTTGGAACTGGATTATATAACCTGCCTTGTCTTTTGCGGCTCTGTCTGCTGCATTGTTACCCCAGGATAAGTAGTTGTCTGCCGTGCTGTGGCCTTTACATTTAAGCAAGGCTAGTTTTCTGGGTAGCATTACGCCTTCTGCAAGTCTTTTGATTTCTTTCTCATGTTTAATGGGGACATTGGTTGACGTTACAAACCCTGCTCTCATCCATTGGCGCATCTCGACATGTATGACGCCATGTACGTAAGCGGAATCAGTGTAGATGTTCACATCCTTTCCTTCTGATAATTCTAAAGCTGCAGTAACTCCCATTACCTCTGCTCGCTGTGCTGAGACCTTTCCTGTCACCTTTTCGGCTGCCTTTTCTTGAAACCTTCCGTCTGGCGTTTGCCCTACCACTGCGTAGGCTGCTTGAAGCCCGTTGGTGGGGTGTCTGTAGCAACAGCCATCTGTAAAGAGGTTTTCTGCATATGGCATGGGTTCGTCTCTCAGATCTATTCTTAGTTTTACATCTTGGATGATTCTTTCCTCACACCTGTGTGGTTCTCCGCTTCCAATGGTGTTTGCACTATTCACTCCTTCATGTGTGTAGGTGATGTGTGCTTTGGTCAGAGTTTTTTCTAACCTAGTCTGTCTGGTGGATGTCATTGTGAATGCACTCGAGTTGACAAATGAAACAATGCTGTGTGTAGTGAGTACTGTCAAGGGGTGTCTCATAACAATGTGTGAAGTGTTGTTTAAGATACGCGCTGTCCCTGCTGCATGTTGTGTAGTGAGTACTGTCAAGGGGTGTCTCATAACAATGTGTGAAGTGTTGTTTAAGATACGCGCTGTCCCTGCTGCATGTCGTGTGCACGGAGGTTCCCTGTTCTCCACTCTGTCCAGTGTGATGCTGATGTACATCAGTATAGACCTACATCCCCCCTTTTTCTGAAAAAGAATGCCGTTTACGGTGTTCTAATTTTCAGAAATATCAAGGAAGAATGGCAGTGCGTATGACGCAGCTGCGAGTGATGTGACCTGGGACATGGAGTGTTTCAGAGAAATGAAAGCCGATTCTGCGGCTTGGGTCCAGTCGAGGGGTGCAGTCAAATTACGCATGCCCTTGGCATTGATCAGCGCCCTTAGTTCAGCGGTTCTGGGGTTATACTCAGGGATGTAGTGTAGACTGTAGCCTGTAAGGCCCAGGAAGGTAAGCATGTCTTTGACCGTCACTGGTCTGGGGTGATTCAGTATGTGTTCCTGGTGTGCCGCTGACATGCCCGTACCTGCTGGGGAGATGATCCTGCCCAAAAATGTCACCTCTTTACGGGTGCACTGTAGCTTTTTCTTGGAGACCTTGAACCCTGTAGCGTGGAGACGAAACAGAAGGTTTCTGGTAGCCTCCAGGCACGAGACTGCTGATGGCGCCGCAATGAGGAGGTCGTCTACATACTGGATCAACACCACCCCCTTTGGCAATGACACCCCTTCTAACTGTTCCCTCAGGATTTTGTTAAAAATACCTGGGGACAAGCTGAACCCCTGGGGTAGCCTGGTGTACTGCAATTTGTCCTTTCCAATTGTAATCGAGAAAATGGGCCTCATTTCTGCAGCCAGAGGAATGCAAAAGAAGGCGTTAGCCAAGTCGATGCTTGTGAACCATGTATGTTCTGGGGTAATGTTGCAAATTGCAGTGTAGGGGTTAGGGACGGGCTCTAGAGGTGGTGATTGCATTAATCACCCTGAGATCGTGGGCCATCCTGTAATCCCCATTGGGTTTAGATACTGGGAGGATAGGGGTATTCCAGTCACTACGAGAGTTTTCCAATACCCCGTCCCTTTTTAGACCTTCAATGGCCTGACTAATGCCTACGGATGCTTGTGGTTTGACAGGGTATTGTGTTTGATTGATGGGTAGTGAACTGTTCACTTCAAATGTTATGGGGGCAGCTTTGGAACAGAAGCCTACGTCATGAGAGTCAAGTGACCACAAATCAGGAGGGAGGTCACGTAGCATGTCTTCTGTGAATGAGTGATCAGTTTTCTCCCTACCATGTTGCCTGTCTACCTCATGTCTTTCCATGGAGACGCATTCCTGTGTATTTATTTTGAGAGCATAAGATTTATGCGAGGGGGAGTAAGTTAGTGCTGCTATCTGGGTGGGTTCCCAATCATCAGTTTCTAACAAGGATTTGACCATAGAACCGAGTTCTCTAGCTTCATATCCCTTTCGGATGGCTAATGAAATGTGAGGTGTGGCCTCAGCCGACATGCGGTAACAATAGATTTGTTCATCCGTTAGATCGATAGATGCGGCCACCCCCGCCTGTCCCACGAACAGATTGGTAGTAGTTACGTCCCAAACGGACAGAGCTACTTCTGCGTCGTACGCGTATGCATAGATTTGATCATCTTTCCTATAATAATATAGAGTCAGGTGGGGAGGATCTGGAGGGGGATCATAGGGTCTGAGGAGGTTAATCCAAGGCTTCCATTGTTGATAAATGGAAAATAGTCAGATTGATTTGTCTCGCGGAAGGTCGAGTAGTCCCCAATAAATGGTGGCATATTGGGTTGCTCTGCGTCGTTGGATTGGGCCAACATCATTTGAGAACCAGTTCGTGTAGCTGCTAAGGAGCAATTTACGCGAGTAGCATTTGGAAAAGAGATGATTAGCCCGTCGGGGGAGCAGAGGATGGAGGCATTGGCTTTTATCAGAACGTCCCTTCCCATCAGGTTAGCCTGAATTTGGGGTGCCAAAATGTACTGATGGAAAGATATTTGGCTTGCGATCTTTGTGGTCAGTTGCGTAGAGAGCGGCACTCGCTCTGTTTGTCCCGAAAACCCTATGACTGCTGTGATATATTTATTTTAATGTCACCTTATATATATTCATGTGTGTTAAATTTGAAGGGGACAAATTACATTTTTCCTCCCCAATATAGAGAGGTGAAGTCTTTGTGTTTAGAGTGGGATGTGAGCAGGGGACATCCTTATTTGGGCATAGCTCCAAATCTATGGAATGTTTCCATCGTAAAAAAGAGGGTGCGTTACACATGCTTAGGGCAGATGTGTGTGTGTGTTTTCATTGCAGTAAATATATGTGCTGCGTGATTACTGTTCAACTATACCTCTGTTTTTATTCTTTCATGTGTGGGTACTAAATGGCTACAAACATTGTGGAGAAATTAGTTTAAACATGTTTAATTACTCTATATGAAATGGAAGCAGCTTTTATGACAGGGACGAGTGAGCTGGGGGAGGGCACATTCTTCTTAAGATTTTCAGCATGTCAATTATCAGGGAAATCTACTTGTTTTAAATAAATGTATGTGGTTAATTACTTTGTATTAATAATAACAGTATGTGTAAAGGAAGCTGGAAATATGCAATGTGAAACCTTTTATTTGAAGTAAAGATGTGAACAATAGCTCAAATGGCTGGAAACAAAACGCTCTCTTCTTTTCTTCATACGGCCAAGGGGTAAGACCTCTCCCAGGAGAGGACCAGAGCAGGGGCACCCGAAGGGGGCGCCCCTATTGAATTGTTTTGTGATGTATTGTATGTTCCACCATTAAAGCAGATTATTGTTTAACCCTTATCCTGGTGCTTTGACTTTTCCTTCTTTTAAAATAAACTCATAGAGGAACGCGCGAAGCAGAGATTCTGCCTCAACACTGCGAATGTATTAGAGGAAGTGGATGTACTGAAGCTGGGGGCGTTGATAGTAGAATATCTAGCTCCTGAATCAACAGGGAAAGGTAGCGTGGTATATTTTACAGTCATGTTCATGTAGGGATCCGCCAGGCCCGTACACTTAGGGTTCCCTGGGCGACCTCATTCTTGGTAATACTGTTGTTCGTACTGTACGAACTGCCCGTATGGGGCCGCCATGGCGTTCGGGGCCACATGCCCACTCTGCGGCGCAGGCTGCTGTGCTTGGGGGGCTAGCTCTTGGGTTTCCTGAAAGAACTGCATGTCCGAGCGATTCCCTTGTCCATATCTTCTCTGTCCCCCTTGTCCTCTCCCCCTCTGTGGTGGAGGACCTTGTGGGCACTGTCTATACCAATGGCCACTTTGTCCACAGGTGTAGCACACCTTGGGTTGTCCTTGGTTTTGCCCCTGGAAACCTCCGAAACCCCCTCTTCCCCGCGGCCGACCTCCAAACCCACCCCCCTGCTGCTGGAAACCAGTGTTATAGCCATATTGGGGCTGGTTATAGGATGGTGCAGGGCTGGGATAACCCCCAGCAGCCTGCCAATGTGGCTGCTGCCCTTGACTAGTGCACGCATGTGGTTGGGGCGCAACGGGAGGCTGCTCAGGTACCACTACCGGGTGAACAATCAACTGCTTGGCACTTTTCTTCTCACTCTGCACTGCTTTACGGGCTATCTCGAGTTGGGTACGGAGAAGCTGCACCCTCAACGTTTCCTCCTCGGTTTTTGCTTTGGTCAACTCCTTATTGTACTTGCCTAAGTGGTGGGCCAAATGCCGTTCCCACGTGTGTGTAGGCAGGTGCTCTGCCTCGGGATTGTCCTCCATAAGGGTTTTGATATCCGTTGGCACTGCAGCTAGGATGGCTTTACGAAACATTTGTTTGTGTTGGTCGTTGTTTTCAGGACTACAATCAGTGGCTGCAGTGTACTGATGTTGTCTAGGAGACATCCACGCACAGCAACAGCAACAGCAACAGCAACAGCGGTAATTAAAGTTTAAAAGTCTAAAAAATGCTACAACTACTGTCACAAACTGGATGAATGTGAAGTATTTTATTAACGTAATTAAGGAGCACTATTGGAGTGACTTTGATGGTTATTGGATTCAGGATTAATAGAGTGACGAAGTCCCTCCCCTTCCGGTGGACTTCCATGGGACCTTTTTTCAGAAAAAATATGTATTGAAGTCAATGGAGAGAGAAAGATTGTCTTTCGATCCCGTTTTAATTGTGCCACGAATTACTCATATGATGTTTGTCAATTTAAAAGATAATTTTGCAAGTCTAAAAAAAAAATGTGTCGTAAAACTGTGAAGTAACACATTTGTTTGTGTGAAACGCTCAAAGAACTACATCTCTGGTTTTGCACAACAACACACCTCACCAAGATGGCCGTCACTACTGTCTTGCTAAACAAGGGATTGACTACCCTCACTATCACCACAATGAAACACGTGCAGAAGAATGTCAAAATTGGATGGAAAATTGGAATGGAAATAATTTTTTAAGATTGACAAACATCATATGTGTAATTCGTGGCACAATTCAAACGGGATCGAAAGATACGTTTTCTCTCTCGATTGACTTCAATACATAATTTTTCCGAAATAAGGTCCCGCTGTATGAAGAAATTAAAGGACGCCACAAGTGGAAACAATTCACAAAGGGATTAAGCTGTTTAAAACACATGTTCAAAGTAAGCCGGATTTTGCCGATGTGTTTATGTGGATTCAAAAGTCGTAAATAATCTACAAAATGGAGGAGACCGATCTGATCGGAGCAATTGTGACAAATAATCCAACTGAAACCGGCATGGACAATGACTATTTTTTAAAAATGCGCTTATCCAGAAAACCCTGGTTTGGACACTTTACGGGCAGAAGAAACATTTCAATTAAAGAAATAATTATACATTTCTGTCTTTTTATGCCTTTTAATAGCTACTAACTTGAATTTTTATTAAAATTAATTAATCAATATTTTTTTATATGTTATTGTAATGTAGAGACAAGGCTTTCAGTGACAATCATGTATTGCTTTACAATTATATGAAAAAAAAGAAATATGATATTATATAGAAATATGATATTTGGCCTCAAATCATCTGAGGCCTGGTGCCCCCCCTGCGATCTTTGGCGCCCCCCAGGTTGGGAACCTCTGTGAGTAAAGGGGTGGTACGCAGTGTTCCCATTAGGGAGGGCTATTAGTGGGGCCTGTAGTACGGGGGCCATAAGAGTGTGTGTCGTGGGGTTGTTTGCGGTGTACTGGGAACGTAACTGTCTTTGGGGGAGCTGGAGGACCTGTTGTTCGGTGAGATCAGTGATTGTTCCTGACATAGTTATGGTCTTGACTTTGCATATACGAGGCCTGTTACGGCCCGTCCACACAGCGGCGTGCGTTGAAGCTTCAACGCTTCTAGCCATTCACTTTGAATGGGGTGACGTCCCGCTTCGCCAAACTGCATTGTGGGGAGCGTAGCTAGGCGTTGCTCGCGTCAAAAGCTTCAAAGGAAGCGTCAGCCAATCAAATCCCGTTTATGAAAATCTGCCAGTACAACTGATAGCCAATCAAACCGCGTGTATGCCGCGAGAGCCATACTGTCATTACATACAGCCATACATGTCTTTTCTACATGTTCCATACAATGGAGGAGAAAATAATCATTGCGGTAGTGAATCACCCGGTGCTGTATGATCAGTCTCTGTTCATCTACCAGGATACAAACCGGAGGAGCCAGGCATGGAGGAAGGTGGCAGAGATAGTGGGTGAAACTGGTAGGTTTTCGCCTGTTTGGGGAGTTTATATCCAGTGTGCCTCGTTTTAACATTGAATGGACAGCTAGCAGGCATAGACAGTATATATAGCTAGAATGGAATGTTTTTTGCTTTGTATGTCGGGGGCGGGAGATTCATGTGATTGGTTGTTGGTCGCGTTGACTCCCCAAGCTTCAGACACCCCCACGCCAAGCGTCAACGCACGCTGCTGTGTGTACGCTCCGTTACTCTCTTCCTCTGAACTGACTGTCGGAAGCCTCTCGTAATCACTTCCGAGGTACCCCGTCTCTTCCCTCATAGAGGACCTTTTGTCGTCGTCATCTCCTGACGCCCCTCCCCTACTGGAGGAGTGATGACCTGTCTGCGCCTGTCGTTCTTGGAACGGTACGTTGCTCAAGTTAGAGTCCCGTCTAGGAGATCTGTCTGTATACCTGCGCGGGGAACCTCTTGGTTCCCCGTCCGCCCTTTCTCGGCTACTGCTCCCTCTGTCTCTGTTCCTTCTATATCCGTTTCGGCTTTCTCGATCGTTTTCTGACGTTTCAATCCTTCGCAATTCTTCCGCGATTTGGTAATAGCCCCTCTCTTTACCATTACTGTTTTCATTCTCGTTGTCTCTACGGCTCATGTCACTTCTCCTATCTTCTTCTTCTCTCCTCTTTAGATATTGTCTTTCATCAAAGTCAAGTCATATTTTCTCCTGTCTCTCCTTTAAGTCTTGTTGCTGTACAATAAGGAGTAATTCTGCTGGTGTGGGACTATTCTTGCTTTTTTCAATTGTTCTAAGGAGGGACGTCAACCTGTCGTTTTGCACTCCCCCACCGTCTGAATTAGAAGCCTCAGATTCAGAGGTAAGCTGAAATTCGCGTAAGGTGACATTGATCTGCTCCCTTTCTAAGCGGTGTTTTTCCTCCAATGTTCTACGTTCTAACTCAATGTTAAGGACTATTTTTTTCTCGCGTATTGGGTGTGGAATTACTCCTTAAAGGAGTCAGTGAGACATTTCCTACCATCTTGAAATTGCCCCCCCTTATACCTGCTACCTCCTGGTCTGACCCGGCGGGTATATCCCCTACTACCATCTGTAAATTGGACATTGGGGGTGCGTTCGGGACAGGGGGAGGGTCGAATAAATCGGGGTAGATGAGGGGGGAAAGGATGGGGACATATGGACCAGAAGTAGGTCCGGCCCGGGGCTTCCCCTCAGGGTCATCGTCTTGAACTACGGGAGGGGGAGTAGGTTTTGCCGCTGTTTGGACCGCGACCGTGGCTGGGGGGTATCCCAGATATGAGTTTTTACTGGAGCGCACGCCATGGTTACCCCGTTCATTGCTAGCGCTGCGTTGTGACAGATCCTTCTTAGTTTATCTACTAAGTATTTTTCTTTGTTTAGCTTGGATGTGCCTAGGAATCCTGGCTTCTGCTTGTCTAGTTCTGCGAGTTTCTTTACCAACTGTCGTTCATAAGTGTTTAGGGCTAGTGCCAGATTTCCGAATGTCTCGTCTCCCCCCACTCTGTCTTCATCTATCATTTTATCATGCAAAAAACGGAGATCCGCGGAGGACTTTTTACGGTCAACCATTTTGATCCCGCTAATAATCAATCTCTCTGCTTGAGCCCATTGGTCTCGTAAACTCTCCGGTACTGGGGCGCCTAACTCGCGCTCTTCTCGTTCAAATTCTCCTTCCATTCTGACTTTGTGTTTTCTGTATATCTGACTAAGGCTATTTATATTCACTTATATATTCTATTTATTCACAGGTGGTTATATTCCCCGTACAGTCTATCCGGCTTTTATAGTGCGATGTATATTTCAACAGATGGAGAGACTTCTAAAAGCGCTTCAACACCCCCTTTTGGCGATGTGGCTTTTAGCAAGGAGTCAGAACCCAGTCTACAGAATCTCTTTATCGTCACGTTTAGCCTTCTAGATTAACCCCACAACAAGAGTCTGTGAGATCCGGTCGTTTCAAATTTATGTTTTTGAAAGTTGCGTTTCTCCTCTAGTGATCACCCACATATAACACAACTGCAGTTCTCTTCGAGACTGGAAAGTGTTATTCTTTATTAGTTCCGATGGAGTCTTTAGAAAACCATGAACTTCTTCTACTTTTAACGAGTTAGCCGTATGGTCCTGAAAGACCTACGGGGCCTTTCACCTTCTTCTTACACCCCTCGTTTTATACTTTTACCAAATAATTTATGTATTGTATTTTTTACCGTAAGACTATGACACTGGGAATGTCCCTGACAACTCTAAAATTTAGATTCTATAGCCAATCACAGATTTTGATAGTAACAGGTATCTGCTTACCTTTTAGTTGTAGCGCGCCCTGGTTTTAGTTGTCAGAGATATTCAAGGTGTCTTCCCTGGACCGTTCGTCCATTGTCTGTTGGTGTTCCTTCTATGAGTCTCTACTCATCACGTCGGGGTCACCAAACTGTTGGAGCACCACCCAGTGGCGTGGTTGAAGGTTCGACTCTGCTCCGCGCCGATCGTTGATGAGTAGTCTTTTCAAGGAAACGACTCGAACACCGAGGTATGAGATAAGCAATGAGCTGATTTAATGGTAAAAGCAACAGTACAAAATACAGAGTACTCTGGGCTCAATTCTACTACCGTGTGATATACCTATCAGGACAGTCAGTCAGAAGAGAGAGCCGAGTATGAATATTGGGACAGTTTACATACAGATTCTGTGGGAGGAGTTGTGTCGGTTGCTCCTCCCTTCATATCTCTAATTGGTGGCTTCACTCCTGGGCGGACCCTAGGCAATGAGTCGGCAGCCGTTGACTCCGTCTGGTTCGCCCCATTTCCTCTCTTAAGCAGTCCTACAGCAATGCTTCCAAGAAGTAGAACTTTAGAGAAACATACATAGGACTCTTGACAGGATGCACACACATTTCCTTACATTAGCTAACACACGATATCACATGTTCTGCCTCTGAATGCTATACTTGTATGTTCCAGATATGGAAAGTTTACTTATCTCATGACATCCTTTAGGAGTGGTCAACTAACAAAGGTTAACTGTTTTTATAACCTAAGGCCTTCTCTGAACTTCCTCCAACCTCGATGTCAGCTCACTTAAAATGAATACATCTATTGATAATTCAGAACGACCATTGTCTCTCTAACTGTGTGTGACCCAACTCTGTAACACACATCACACTACTTACGTAGTAGAAATCTGAAAAATAGGTACACACATTTTCCGTCATTTTCCGATTCACCGAACATTGCGTACCAGCGAAGAAAGTGCGTTGCAGCTTTTGCGAGCTTCACGTAATGCCCATATTTGCCTATAAATAGTCAAAGAAACACCCATTCATTCATTTTGACTGACTGCATGGAGAAGATCGCAGGAAATGACGACAGAACAGCTTAAAAAGACATCTCACACCGTGTCAGATTTTGGTTATTTTGGGGAGGTTGAGATAAATCATATTGTTTGGTGGATGAAGTTTGAACCAGAGTAGCAGCATGGAGGTCGGATCGTCACCAAAATAAATAAATAAGTGGTCCGAAAAAGGTTAATGACAAAATAAATACACATAGCCTTCCTCAGGCAGTGTGTTTGTACCGGGGACAGGAGACACCCCCTTGATGATAAACTGTAAGAAATGATCGGGGAATCCCTCCGGAGTGGAGTCATGACGACCGGATCTGAATTATTTGTTTGTATTTGGATGTTTGTGTTCCAGCTTTCGATCAGCAACTACACTGAACACAAATATAAATGCAACACTTTTTTTTTTGCTCCCATTTTTCATGAGATGAACTCAAAGATCTAAAACATTTTCTATATACACAAAATAACCATTTCTCTCAAATATTGTTCACAAATCTGTGATAGTGAGCACTTCTCCTTTGCCAAGATAATCCATCCCACCTCACAGGTGTGGCATATCAAGATGCTGATTAGACAGCATGATTATTGCACAGGTGTGCCTTAGGCTGGCCACAATAAAAGGCCACTCTGAAACGTGCAGTTTTTCTTTATTGGGGGGGTCTGGGGGGGGTCCGAAAACCCTAGGGTTAAACCCTAACCCTAACCCTAACATGTCAACCATTGAGCATGTTTGGGATGCTCTGGATCGGCGTATTCGACAGCGTGTTCCAGTTCCTGCCAATATCCAGCAACTTCGCACAGCCTCAGGGTCTGGGGGGGTCCGAAAACCAGTCAGTATCTGGTGTGACCACCATTTGCCTCACGCAGTGCAACACATCTCCTTCGCATAGAGTTGATCAGGTTGTTGATTGTGGCCTGTGGAATGTTGGTCCACTCCTCTTCAATGGCTGTGCAGTTATGGGGGAAGCCGGAAGTGACGTCAATGCGGGAACACTTTACTGTGTGACGAGAGAACCAAACACTGACAAAGTTTGTTGTCATGCGTAGAAATTGTGAATTACTGAGTTTAGGCACGTTAATAACGTTTTAATGAAGTTGACTACAGTATATTCATATTTGTCAGTGCTTTCATGTCAATTCGGGGAACATAAACATAAATGATCGTGGTGAAGATGATGATTCAATTAGGATTAAAAATCGGTAGTGAGAGCTGCTGAATTTCCTCCCGTAGGATGTGATATAAAAACAAATCGATTATTTTTGTAGTTGTAAACTCAAGTGGATGAAACTACATTTATTAGTGCTTTCATGTCAATTCGGCGAACATATGATACATTAAATGATCGTGAGGAAGATGATTTAAAAATTGTTTGTTTGAGCCGGTCTGCATTTCCTGATCAGAAAACAAACCGATGCTTTTTGTAGTTGTAGTACACCAACATGGATTAAACGTGTGGTTTTTTTACCACAATGTTGGGGAAATGAATGGATAAAATGCATGGATTATTATTATTATTATTATTCCCACTCCGGTCGGGACACTAGGTCCACCGTTCCCCCAGCAGCGAGGCTCCCCCCGTTGACAGTTTACGTGGGCTGGGCTGGGTGCAGTGGCGGACTGGCCATCTTGTCTGTCAAAATGCATCGTACGTTTCTAACTTGCAAAATCATTATTTCCGCTCTCTTCACTCCAGAAGAGCGTTCTCCCTGTGTCTCTCTTTGTGCGGGGGTCGGGGCCTAACAGACATGCTGCAGCGAACACAAACCTACAGACTGGGGGTTGGGAGATCACAGGAGGAGGGGGGGGGGGGGGAGCTGTGGAATGTGAGCATCCCCCTTGGGAGACTTACTCCACAGATTACCATGGCCAATTAGCTTTAAACAAAGAGTTTGCAACATGGAGGGTGGGGGCTTCTCAAAAGAGAAAATGCAGATATAATTCACTCTCTCGACTCGCTGGTATCTCGAGCTGAGCGCTCATTGGTGGTTTGTACCCGCTGCTGATGAAACTCTCCATTGTCTCTGCAAAAGTTTGTTGTTGTTTTGTGTCAGTTTTACGTCGCCACTTCCATTCACATTTTTCATCATTGTTCCACAATGTTTATCATGAAATTAATATCTATATATTTTATACTATATGCCAACCCTACCGATTTGGGCGGTAGTCTACCGCTTTTGACATGTTTCTACCGCCTCCCGACTTAGCTGGCTTTCCCTACCGATTTTCAATCTTCCCAAACTATAACAAATAAAAATGACACTCCATAGAAACTGGACTCAACTTTTGGTGGACATCGTTTGCAGCGTAATCGCATATTACAAACAGTAGTCCTCTGTGTTTCTGAAAGAGAAACAACGTGCAGACCGGGGGTAAGGCTGCGGGAAAGGCAGCGTTACCCCCGACGAGGCATGTGTGTCCTGCAGGATTTCCCCGTTAATATCAGTGTCTCGAAAACACATGTTGGCGACTGAAAGACATCCAGTGTTTGGTCTTTTCCGGAAGCATCCTACAGTGTCTCAACTGAAAGAGGACCACAAACACACACAAAATATAATTGAGATTTGGGGATATTGATCTCCCATTCTTTCACTTTTTCTGACATTTTCAACACCAAACATGTCGTTAATGTGTTTAGTGAACTACAGCAATCTGAAAGCCTGTACATTATTTATATCACACTTTATCAGTATAAAAATGCAGGAAATAACTTTTTTAATGCAGTATTTTCTGATTTATGGCGCAACACAAAGATATTTCACTCTGTGCAAACCTTTGACTCTAATATGTCAACAACATGAAACAAGAATATGAACCTGGCTTTATCCAATGTTCACACAAGAGTTCTACATCCTGACACATCCTTCATCTACACTGTCTCAACTGAAAGAGGACCAGAAACACATTAAAAATATAATAAAATGTGGAGACTTTGGGATATTTATCTCCCATTCTTTTACTTTTCGGGCATTTTACAGACCAGACATGTCGTTGATGTCACTGTTTACCAAACTACCACTTTTTCTGACAAATGCATAAAATTATGCAATATATTTTAAATACATGGTTTATACATGTGATTACTGGGGTTCCATTTCTTCTGATTACCTAATTTGGGTGTGCACATTTGCCACGCGCAAAACTAGATCTTCAGGAGATCGGCATTGCTGTTATTCGATGTGGACAATGCTTTCTGTCCTGCACACAGTTTAAATTTGACCGTAATATTTTGTGCGTCTTTTATCCCCACAAATTGAAAATAGTGGTTATATCTCCAAGTTGTAAATGCGCTGCTGCTCTCGCTGATACTTGCATCTGCCATAGTGTGTGTATGCTGGTGGTGTGTCTGTGTATTTTCCCCATAAGGCAAGACCCGCCCAACTCTGTCTCTGATTGGCTTATCCTGAAATGTTACCCCGCGTTAACCAATCATCACTCCTCTCTGGTCACTTTCACTTTTCCATGGTACTGTGAGAGGACATCGCTGTGTTCGCCTGTAAATGACATCCGCAGGGAGATTCGGTTCAGTTGGATCACATGATGTAACGCAGTAACGCACCCATTTAAATCACAGTAACTATAACGGCGTTACTGAATGGGAATAGTTAACTAGTAACGTTATTAGTTACCGCAAAAGGTAGTTGTGTGCGTTAGTTTGTAACACGTTAGTCCCAACACTGGTAAACACACACCTGATCACCTGAGAGCTGCCGTTTCATTCAGACTGTTTAAAAAAAAAAAACGGTCTGATTTTAACAACTCAATGTGTGATTGTTATAGCAGTAATATTAGACACTAATAATACAGTAAACTATTAACACTGTACATATTATTGTTTGCCCGTGGGATTAGGATTATCGGTAGTGAGAGCCGTGCTGCATTTTCCTCCGGTCGGATGTAAGCGATTATTTTTGTTGTTGTAAACTCACGTGGTTTAAACTACATGTATTAGTGCATTCATTTCAATTCGCAAACATATGATACATTAAATGATCGTGAGGATGATGATTGAAAATCGTTTGTTTGAGCCGGGCTGCATTTCCTGATGAAAAAACATAGCGATGGTTTTGTACTTACACCTACGTGAATTAAACAACATTATTTTGTTAAATAAAAACATGGAGATGTTTTGTAAATGATTACAGAATATGGTTCTATCCGTGACATATGGATCTTAACAAATATCCGCTATATCAGACACCTGTAGATCTATCAGCTGTTTATTTCACATGAGTTCCAGTGTGGCAGCTTTTCACGGCTCCTCCTGGTGGATCCATGATCCATTGCAGCTGGTTTCATTAAAATTACATTTATTTATCAAGGGGGCGTATCAAGTCCTGCGGGGGGGTTTTCCTTTTCAGCAGGGGCCCACGCCGTGCAGATCACGGACCCGCACGGGTAGGCGTCTGAAATGAAACGCTACATCTGTAGTTGCATATCAGACCTGCACAACGGTCAGGAGGAATTTTGGACCATTCCTCTTTACAAAACTGTTTCAGTTCAGCAATATTCTTGGGATGTCGGGTGTGAATCGCTCTCTTGAGGTCATGCCACAGCATCTCAATTGGGTTGAGGTCAGGACTCTGACTGGGCCACTCCAGAAGGCGTATTTTCTTCTGTTGAAGCCATTCTGTGGTTGATTCACTTCTGTGCTTTGGGTCGTTGTCCTGTTGCATCACCCATCTTCTGTTGAGCTTCAATTGGTGGACAGATGGCCTTAAGTTCTCCAGCAAAATGTCTTGATAAACTTGAGAATGCATTTTTCCGTCGATGATGGCAATCTGTGCAGGCCCTGAGGCATCAAAGCAGCCCCAAACCATGATGCTCCCTCCACCATACTTCACAGTTGGGATGAGGTTTTGATGTTGGTGTGCTGTGCCTTTTTTTCTCCACACATAGCGTTGTGTGTTCCTTCCAAACAACTCAACTTTGGTTTCATTTGTCCACAAAATATTTTTGACAGTAGTGCTGTGAAACATCTTCTACTTTTACTCAAGTACAAGACCTGAGTGCTTCTACTTTTACTCAAGTACAAGATCTGAGTACTTCTACTTTTACTCTAGTACAAGATCTGTGTGCTTCTACTTTTACTCAAGTACAATACCTGAGTTCTTCTACTTTTACTCAAGTACAATACCTGAGTACTTCTACTTTTACTCAAGTACAAGACCTGAGTACTTCTACTTTTACTCAAGTACAATATCTGAGTACTTCTACTTTTACTCTAGTACAAGATCTGAGTACTTCTACTTTTATTCTAGTACAAGATCTGAGTGCTTCTACTTTTACTCAAGTACAATATTTATATATATATATATATATATATATTAGGGCCGGGACTTTAACGCGTTAATTAAGATTAATTAATTACACAAAAATTAACGCGTTAAAAAAATTAACGCATTTTAATCGCACTTATTTTTGCACCGCGGAACGTTTCTCACTGGATGAGTTTCAGGGGTACCGATTATACTGGAGCACCAACTAACGTTCATGACTTCAGACAACAACAAACCACAGTGAACAATAGTCAAACGTGAACGAAGAAGCTGATGAGACCGCTTTGGTTGGCCCCGTGGATGGGACATTTTGTTTTAAAAAACGGACGGATGGAAGCGTCGATAAGAGCACGGTTGTTTGCAAATTATGCAAAAAGAAATTCGCATATCACCGCAGCACATCAAGCCTCAAGTATCACCTCAATGCAAAACCTATAGCAGCTAGCGTGGAAGCTAGCATGGACGTTAGCCCGACTCGGAGTACAAGGACCCACACCCATTTTTAAATCAACTGTTGGTACATCAACAAAGTCTGTTATGGCCTCTGAAGCAACAGAGAGATGTTTTCTAATAGTCAGGGTTTCCAATGTTCTGAATGTACTTGAAAGTATTGTGTTTTACTTAAAAAACAAAGTGTTATAAGGTCTACCTACCTATAGGCTACCTGAATCTCTGAAATGTACTATATTCCTAAATATGCTATTGCTACACTTTATGGCAAAAATTGCACTTTTCTGTAGGTCTTGGTTAAGTACCGCCTTGAAAAAAAAAAACAATGTTTTGTTGCTTAAGCTTATGTATTCAGTCATTATTCAATGATATACTAAAATCCATGTGAAAAAAATTGCTTCTCACTGTTCTCAGGTCAAATATTTATATGTGATTAAAAATGCGATTAATTTCGATTAATTAATTACAAAGCCTCTAATTAATTAGATTAATTTTTTTAATCGAGTCCCGGCCCTAATATATATATATATATATATTAGGGCCGGGACTTTAACGCGTTAATTAAGATTAATTAATTACACAAACATTAACGCGTTAAAAAAATTAACGCATTTTAATCGCACTTATTTTTGCCCTGCGGAACGTTTCTCACTGGATGAGTTTCAGGCGTACCGATTATACTGGAGCACCAACTAACGTTCATGACTTCAGACAACAACAAACCACAGTGAACAATAGTCAACCGTGAACGAAGAAGCTGATGAGACCGCTTTGGTTGGCCCGTGGATGGGAAATTTTGTTTTAAAAAAACGGACGGATGGAAGCGTCGATAAGAGCAAGGTTGTATGCCAATTATGCAAAAAGGAATTCGCATATCACCGCAGCACATCAAGCCTCAAGTATCACCTCAATGCAAAACATATAGCAGCTAGCGTGGAAGCTAGCGTGGACGTTAGCCCGACTCCGAGTACAAGGACCCACACCATACTTGCCCTCAGAAATCGGGAGCATTTCAAAATGCAAAATTGGGGGGGGGGGGGGGGGTCGCCGGAGCTGTTAGATTAACATTAACATGCTTATTGTAGTTGTAAGTGCACTACCTTGCGGCCTGTAGCACCGTCCTTGATGGAGCATATGTGTGGACTGGACCTGCATTTTGCAGGAAAGGAGTGAGCAGAGAGTAGAGCAGTTGTCGATTCTTGTTCTGTTTTCTGTGAATATCTGCCTCACCCTCTCAAACTTTGAGTTGCGCGCGCTACTAAAGAGACGTGTTACCATGGAAACCAAACAATGATGTAGCTGTATTAAAGTCCGAGTGGAAACAGTCGTGTGTAAATCTGATTTTGTCAGAAATCGGGAGAAATGCGGGAGAAATATGACCCCGGGAGGAAACCGGGAGAGCAGAGGCGTCAATTGGGTATGGCAAGGTATGGCAGCTGCCACACCTTGGCTCCAGGGGAAAATGTAAATGTTCGTTTTAAAAAAATAAATTTATGGAATTACTCTGTGTCAATTTGTATTGATTATTCTATTATTTAATACATATAAATTAAATACAAATGAAAATCAGAACAACACAATCGATTTCTCTAGTCTAGATATTATCTTTCCCAATACTTATCGTAACGTATCCCCCCTCCCTATCTTGAAATGTGGTATCTCCTGACGAGAAGCCGCCGGAGGTCAGAGCGGGTCATGTTATCGCGGTTTTTTTTATTTTTCGGCTAAGCTAATTAACTAAAATGAAAAGAAAGCAAAGAACTTTAGAATCTTTTTTTATCAAAAAAAAGGCAGGTGAAGGTGATGGCTCCAATGTTGCCCCAGCAGCAGAGGGAGAAGGACCAGGTAGTGAAGGTGGGATTCAAGCTGTTAACGAGGCTGTTAGCCACTCCAGCACCTGCGCCGGGGATGCAGATGCTAACAGGGAGACGGAGACTACATGCATGGAGGCTGAGAACTCGTCCACACCGACTTCTCGAATTGAATCCGAGTCTGAGTCCCCACCAATTTCTCAGATTGAAAGAGCTGGATCAGACGTGGACAGCGATAAGGAAGGTCAAGGCCCGGGTGCAGCAGCAGTAGCAGCCTCTGGGTCAACTGGAGCAGAGAAGAAGGATATTAGTGGATGTAAAACAGACGGACTCAGGCGTCCTCGTTTGACCCACTTCCCAACTAGAAATGGAAGACGCTTTAATGTCAGTGTGTATCAGGAATATGACTGGGTTGAATATTCTGCGCAAGAAGATGCAGTTTATTGCTTTGCATGCCGTCATTTTGGAGGAGCCTCAACTTTAACAGGTGACAGGCATGGACTGCGTGTGTTCATAGACACTGGATACACATGTTGGAAGAACATGAAAAAAAATCTCCGGGATCATCAAGGGAGCAGTAGACACAATTGTGCTGCATTAGCGTGGTCTAACTTTAAGGCTGTGATCAGCGGACATAAGGAATCCATCGCAAGTCGGATTGACGCAAACAGGACAGATGAGGTGCAGGAGAACCGGGCTCACGTCAAATCCTTGTTCAAAATCACGTCATTTCTGGGAAGACAGGCCCTCCCTCTCCGTGGCCACAACGAGAGAGATGAGGATGAAAATAAAGGAAATTTCCTTGAACTTTTGGACGTTATTGCAACAGATGACAGGAACGTGAAAAGCAAACAGGAACGCAGGTATGCGCACTATTCTTACCCCAGAAGCCCAGAATGATATGGTGAGAGTTATTGGGGAAAATATCAGAAGTATAATCATAAATGAAGTAGGAGAAGCACGGTACTTTTCAGTGTTAGTGGATGAAACGAAAGACCTGTCTAAGAAGGAGCAGCTGGCCATTTTGATCCGTTATGTACATGACGGGATTATAAAGGAAAGAGCCATTGGAACCTATCACATGAAGGACCTGACAGCTGAATCCCTGGCCCAGAAAATAATAAAGGAATTATCGAGTTTAGATATTCAGCTGTGTGTTGCACAATGCTACGATGGTGCAAGTGTTATGCGGGGTAATGTGCGTGGAGTGCAGGCTTTAATACGTGAAAAAGTGCCGCATGCAGCGTATATACACTGTCATGCACATAGACTAAATCTTGTGCTTGTGAGCTCGATAACTGAAATACCAGAGATGGCAGAGTTTTTTGGTGTTGTTCAAACACTATATACTTGTATTGCAAATAGCAATACCAGACACATGCTTTTCATTGAGGCTCAAAAGAAGTTGGGACACAACAAAATACTGCACTTGGAGCGCACCTGTCCCACTCGGTGGCTGTATTGGTATAGGGCTCTACAGAAGATAAAACTGCGCTACGAGGCTATACTAGCTGTGTTAGATGTCACTATTGACGCTCATGCAGAGGGTTCAACTGAAGCTGCTGGACTTCGGACAAATATGCTGACAGTCACTTTTGTTGTGCGTCTTCATGTCCTAGAAAAAATCTTAAATCTCACTTATGGACTGTCTGAACAGCTTCAGACAAAAGACATTGCAATCACGATGGCTTCCAACCTCATACGGAGTACTAAGGCCCAGCTGGAAAAGATGAGGTCAGATAAAGAGTACCAGGACACACTGAGCAGAGCCAAGGCATTTTCCACAGCTCGGCCTCCCAAGCAGCGACACTGCCCCTCTGCGACCAGCAAGAGCACGGAGTGTGTCCAAAGCCTTGGCAGGGTTTATTGTCGGATCATCCAGTGGCCAGAGACAAACAGGAGATGACCAAGAAAAAAGACTATACTTTGAAACACTGGACCGCTTCATCTCTGAGTTAGATCGCCGATTTACAGATAATGATGAGCTACTTAATGCTATCCAGGCATTTGATTGTTCATCTCCCCATTTCATGGATGTAGTTAAAATGGAACAGTTTGCACAACTCTATGATGAACTGATCGACACCACCCTTCTCAGTTCCCAGTGTCACACAGCAAAAGCTTTCCTTGAACTTGAGATGAAGGAGGACGTGGAGGAGGAGAAAAACATAATGCTGGCTTTGACACGGCTGAAGACCATGTCTGTCGCTTTTTCAGAGGTCATCAAGCTATTCAAGATCGCAGCAACAATTCCTGTCTCCACTGCATCCAACGAAAGATTATTTTCCGTTTTAAAAAGAGTCAAGACTTACCTGCGGACCACCATGAGCGATGACAGGCTCACAAACCTCATGTTGATGGCTGTTGAGCCTGCTGTCGTAAAATCCCTGGACGCAGATGAACTCGTCAATAACTTTGCTGCTTTGAGGACCCGCCGTTATCCACTTGTGCAATAATTAATAAAGTTCATCTCAAAGTAAGATACCCAAACATCTTATTAATATGATTTCTCTTTCTCTTTTCTTCTCCCTCCCTCCCTCCCTCTCCTCTCTCCCTCCCTCCCTCCCTCCCTCTCCTCTTTATATTTGGACTTTAACAGTTTACAGCAGTTTACCTGGTATGTTCACGTGATATTGTTGCAATTACATAGTGAATGAAGTGAACAGAAAGAGTGAAATTGTGTCAGAAAGGCTATTACTGCTGTCTAACCCTGCCGCTTGCTATCCATGGTGCTGAAAACGGATGCGTAACGGCGCATTTGACTGAATTGATTGATTGACGTGCGTAGTTAAGTGTTTGTGTCCATAGTTACTTGCGCTAGCGGGATGTGAGTGAGGCTGCATTTGAAAAAGTTCAAATTTTCCTAACCACACAGAAAAGCTACATAGCAGACTTGTCACTTTTGTTATGATTATTTGCTGGGCATGTATATTGATTGATACTGTAGTTAAGTCATGTGACTAGTAACCTTGCCATACCTTAGCTTTGGCTGAATTGACGCCACTGCGGGAGAGGGCAATGAAATCGGGAGTCTCCCGCGAAAATCGGGAGGGTTGACAAGTATGACCCACACTCAACCAAATGACTGGTTTCAGGGCCAAGATAACTAAGTCCACGTCTGAAAAAATAACCAGCTCACTGGATTGCACTCGACTGTAGACCACTTGGAGTGGTAGAAAATAAGGGGTTGCAAAAGGTACTACAGATTGCATCGTCTGACACAACATATGAGCTGCCATGCAGAAAGACAGTGACAAAAAGAATCCAGCAGCTTTATGACAATGAAAAGGAAGATAAAGAGAGTTTAATGGAGAAAGCCGAATGTGTTGCCCTGACTGGGGACCTCGGTAAGCAATTCAAATTACCTCTGTGTGACGGCACACTTTATTGACATCTTCTCACTGTTCTCAGGTCAAATATTTATATGTGATTAAAAATGCGATTAATTGCGATTAATTAATTACAAAACCTCTAATTAATTAGAGAACATGTTTTAATCGAGTCCCGGCCCTAATATATATATATACTTATACCACCTCTGTTTATAGCCTATGACATTTTTTGGACCTTTTCTGTGGGAATTCTCCAGGATCGGAACATCTCAAGGAATGCAGCAGCCAGAGCCTCCGCTGTGTGTGACCCTGGGAATTCTTGACACTGAAAAACAACGTTGTGTGGTTTGAAGTCCTGATCAATGAAGTGTGCAGTTAAACTTAACATGGACATGGGACATGCACTCGAGCTCCAGATGTCACTGGTAAAGCTAACTGATGTGACATTGTCCTTTTAAAATGCTGTCTATGTGTGTATACACTGTTTGGTATAATTGCGGCAGGCATACATATATTTACGCCCTGGAAGGATATAGCGTGGATCCAAGGTGGTAATAAGTTGTCGGAACCCGGCATCCTCCACTACAGAAAGAGGCTGCTGATCAAGTCCAATGAATTCCATTACCTTTGCTGTTATTTCTTTTGACTTCTTGCTGTCCCTGCTATAGGGTTCCTGCCGTTTAAATGTTTCACTCACTGTCAACTGAGTGGATGACAGAGGTTTTACTGACTTAGCGCTGGCTTGCCTTTCATACTTGCCATATACTTTGATGTGATGAACTCTCAAATGTCTAATTAAATTTGTGGTATTAAATTGTCGTTGTTTTGTTCCACCCGGGGGGATTTTTTTTATTTCCTGTTTGTGCATTATACTTCGTCTCTACTTTTTCACAGCAGCAGGTAGGCCTATGTATTGTTCCCAGCCTTCGTCCCCTCATGGAAAATATTCATGTTATGCTATATTCCAGGGATGGCGATGCGCCATTACCATAGACCAGGGGTGGGGAACCTCCGGCCCCCGGGCCGTATACGGCCCGCGAGACAATTTGATACGGCCCTCGAGGTAACACACGCAAAAAAGAAAAGAATTAAGAAATCTAGACCGCAAAGTAATTAAACAAGCAAGTGCCTGTTTTTCCTGGCCAATGTCAGGGTCCTTGAACACAACATGAGCCTAACGTGTCTTCACATGGTATATGTCTCGTCTGAGTCTGACGGGTGCAGTTCTGACGGAGAGCACCAGAACCCCGCTCCGGCACTTCAGAAATGTCAGTACCCATAAGGAGCCATACTCATCCCGCAGTTTTTGCGTGGCTGTGTCTTTAGTTGAAAGCCCATTGGCGATCTGTTCATCTGTCATACTGACCATACAGTCAATAACTTTGTTGTTATTAGCATCTGGTTAGCTAGCTGTGCTAACGAATATAAGCAGCTTTTTCTCCAACCAGTGAGGTAAAGTAGGGTGACCATATTTTGATTTCCAAAAAAGAGGACATGCTGCCCCCAGCCTCGAGATACTTAATGATACTCAACGTTTACTCAAAGATGCCTTATTGTTTTAAAGTATGCCTCCTCTGTATGGATATACAATTATTATTTATATTATTTTACTGTATATAACACAATAATATCTCTCTATAACCAAAGACACACCAAACCAAGGTTACTCAACAATCAACATGCTTTATTATACCTAAAATTATCTCTGACAAATCTCAAATGCACAAGAATAACTTAAACATCAATCTGTAACAAAATAATAGCTCTCTTTTCAAGTCTTACTAGACAAAAATAAATAACAAAATATATGAAATAGTAGAAAATAGAAAATCCAGCTTTAACAAATAATCTCTTTGTATCTTGTCAATGTAAACAATAAAACAGTAACCTCACAAAGATACTAATGTAATTATTTTAAAAGTGCACTATGCAGTTTTGGATTTCACATTTGCATAATTTCCATTAGTGAACATAACCTAACATAACATTTGATTACCTAAATCAAACCAAACACATTTTGAGGCACCATGAACCAAATATAAGCCTACTTTAAATGTTTGTAAACACAATTCCAGGCCCTGTCATTGTAAACAACCACAGTGAAACGACAACTTTTCACATATTTCTAGCTTCAAACAGTTTTCTAGGGTCCCAATTTAAAATTAAAAGTTTAAAGTTTCTCTCCCACAGCTACATAGCTTTCTCTCTCTGCATAGCTGCATACTTCAATCTTCTTCATCCTGCTTTTCTTCTTCATCCTCCTTGTCTGCCCATCGATATTTAGCTGTGGAGCTGATCTTTCCCAGCAGGTTTCGGTTGCTCAACAAATAAGCATGAAAGTCTTTGCAAGACATGTCTTTCAAATTGTATTGCACAAATAGAATCCCCTTCAGTGACTCAACAGACAGCTGGTTCCTCTCCTTGGTCCACTGGCTCTGCATCAGTGAGAAAACCCTCTCAACATTTGCATTGTGAGAGGAAAGTGCAAAGACAAACTGTGCAATCTTCAGTAGTTCTGAGTAACATGCAATGCTTTTGGCCTCCTCAAAATATTTGGTCCACTTCTGGTGCACCTGCAGGCCACTGAACTCCTCATCACGGTTGCACCTTTCTGTGAATCTCTTCAGATTGGTGACCTGGTCAAAACACTTGACATCACCAATTACCACCCCCTTCTCTCCTAGGAACTTGATGCAGGCCTCCACATCATTCCACTCTGGTGGCTCACTCAGATCCATCCACGTGAATGTGGAGAACTCTTCCATGGGAGTCATCCACTTCTCCAGATACTCCAGACATGTACTGTACAGGCCTTGCACATCAGCACAGAACTGGTCATATTCCTTACCAAGTCCATCACTACGCTTTTGTGCCAGTAGTCCCTTAACTTTAAGGGACATGAAGTTGTTGCTCTTGCGTTCAAGAAGAATGGTGTGGATGCTGTTCATTATTTTCTTTACCTCCATAATGGAGTTCTTCTCCTTTTCCATGTCTTGAATGTGGGTGTGGAACGCAGACATGAGTGAGTGCATGTGCCAGAGGTAGATCTCACTGAATTCGTTTACAAAAAACTTCTTAATCACTGTGGGTGGTTTTTGCTGAGACAGAAAGAATGTCTTTAAGGCTGGAAACATCTGTATCATCCTCTCTGCCTGGGAACAATGACAGCCACCTTGTCTGCCTGGGAACAATGACAGCCACCTTGTCTTGCTGTGAGAAAGCATCCTTCTGTATTCAATGTCAACAAAATCACAGTACTCCTTCAGGCTCTCAGTGTTCACA
This sequence comes from Notothenia rossii, assembly GCF_949606895.1. Taxonomy (NCBI): domain Eukaryota; kingdom Metazoa; phylum Chordata; class Actinopteri; order Perciformes; family Nototheniidae; genus Notothenia; species Notothenia rossii. The sequence goes on along the minus strand of NC_136910.1, from coordinate 23,128,395 downwards.
GTGTAAATGTGGAAGAACTGGTAGATTTTGAACATGATATTCTCAAGGTCAATATCTATTTTGTCTGCCCCATGATGAACACAATTATTCAATATGTGTGCTGGGCAACCCACACCGATCACAGTGGTCTTCAGCAGCAACCTCTTCAAATTTGCAAACACATTCTTTCCCCCTTCATCACGTAGGATTCCTCCAAAGTTTGTGTTGCAATTGTCGCCAGTAAATGCAATGCATTTTTCAGACAAATTGTTTTTTGCCAATGTTTCAATGAGATATTGTGCAATGGTTTCTGCTGTCTCATTTGGTGTGTCTTTAAACTCGATTAATTTTGTTTGCATGCCACCCCTCTTCTAGTCAAAGTACTGGATTATGATTGGGAATATTTTCACTGCTCCGTGGTTACTCCCGTCTGTAGAAACACCACAGTACTGGATTTCTTTAAGTGCTTCATGTGCGACATCTATCGAGTGGGGCGCTATAACTCCATTGACAATGGCTTCGGTTTTAGTGCGCGCACTACTGAATTTTTTGGCAGTGTCAGAGTCTGGAAATGCTTTTTTTAGCAAGGCACTTGTGCAATCCATAGATCTGTAGCTGTTGTGATGTTTCACAGTGTGAAATGCAAACGCACCCTCCGCTGCATTTACAGCATCCTCTGTTTTGCCTGGTCTAACAAAGAAGTCTGTCAACTTTGCCGACAAACTCTCACCTTGCACAGCTTTCCTATGTTTGTCTGTGTCCATGTGCGCTTTAAGATCGCCTGCACCTTTATTCGACACACACACACGTATGTGCAAGCTTTGCACACGGTGCACTCCGCCTCCCATTTGTTCCGACCGGGCCGGTACATTTGGAATTTCTTCTGCAATTCATCTGTAAAAGTACATTTGCGCTTTGGCATTGTGAATGTGAGCGGCGGTCCGCTCTGTCCCCTTCCTCTGTTTGTGTGTCAGGGTAGTTGTAGAGCCGCCCACAAAGCTTCAGACTCAGGGATTACGTCACACACGCAACAGAGTACCGTAGTATTCTGTACAATTCGCCAGTCAATTTAAGTACATGCAAACGGTCCGCGAAACCCGGACATTTTCATGAATTTATAAACCCCCCCCGGACGACCCGGACAGGGCGTGAAAAGAGGACATGTCCGGGCAAAAGAGGACGTTTGGTCACCCTAGGTAAAGGCAAATCTTTATATGATCATTATAGTTGAAAAGAAATAAGAGAATAAAGTAAACAGGTATACAATACTATGACAGTAAAAGAAAGTTGTTATTAATAAACAAGAATACAGTTTGAAAGGGGAGTGATTTGTAAAATATCCATAAAGAAAAATAAATCTGCTTACAGTTCTGTTTCATATGGATTTTTGAGAGATGTATCCATAGATCTCTTAATGTTGCTCTCAAAGTGCACCAGATTGATGCTTTTAACTTCAACATTTAAAAAATAATCTTCCCGAGGGAGCATGCCCCCCGGACCCCCCTAGAGGAGGTTCGGTCCCTCCCCACACTTAAATAATGTCCACATGGACAGGAAACTAAATACATTTGCACACATCTTGTGTCCATATCTTTCTGTTTTGGTGGTCATGCCACAACCGTGCACGTGCATGGATGCGCAAGTCATGGTAAGATATCTGGATTAAGAGGTTGCTTTTTCTTTGCACAGCATGAAAGACAGGCCAAATTAATGGGCTGTGATTTGAGTATTTTTAAGCAGAGGTCAATCATTTGTATACGGCCCTCGGAGGATGTTGAAAAAATGTATATGGCCCTTGAGAGGAAAAAGATTCCCCACCCCTGCCATAGACTGTATATATAAATGGACGTAGGGTCCGTGACATCACCCATAGGATTCTGCAGAGTTGCCGAGAAGCCCTTAGTAGGCGGAGTCGCCCACTAACGGCTCGACAGTGACGTCAGAGTTCAACTCCCGCCTTCTCCAGCCTGCTCCAAATAAGGGCAAAGAGGCGGAGCCGAGACGGGACCTTCTGCCACCGAGCTGAAAGTGCCAGAGCTAGCTGAAGCTACCAAGCTAAGCTAACATGCTCCCCATCTGCACACTGCCGTGGCATTTTACATTTCTAAGGTAAGCGGACATGAAACTATTCAGCAAAACTATAAATAATAATCTAAGTTATTGAGTTTTTAGCATAATACTTCAGAATCTTAAAATCCTTTAACGTTTGTATGCAATTGTGCTAAATTCAACTCTGGAATCAATCAAATATTAATATGTTTGCATGACATTCGTTATTTATATTTTGATATCACTTAATTATACGTTTAATACATTTAAGTCAAGCTAAGGTACATGTGATGGTAGCTAGTTAGTGCTCTTACCTGTGAGGCCTCCTCCAAACAGCATAATAACCAGACTGTATCATTAAAACTAAGTACCAGTTCTAGATCCTTGACTTTAGACAAACAATTCAAAAGACAACATGTATTTAAAGCAACCCGCTCTCTTCAGCCTGCGTACAAATGACACGACTTTACACATTGGAAAATGCGTGCAATAGATACGCTAAAGTCCGATTTTGCGTGCCTATCATACGCCAACTATTCCCATTGAGTTCTGAAGGGTTATTTGAAATATTTGAAGTATTAAAGTACCGTGTTATGGCAGGAAAGTTAAATCTAGTATATTCATTTTAAAGTCACCTTATATATATTCATGTGTGTTAAATTTGAAGGGACAAAGTATATTTTCCCTCCCCAATATATTGAGGTGAAGTCTTTGTGTTTAGAAAGGGATGTGAGCAGGGGACATCCTTATTCGGGGATAGCTCCAAAACTCTGGAATGTTTCCCTCATAAAAGAAGAGGGTGCGTTACACATGCTTAGGGCAAATGCGTGTGTTTTCATTGCAGTAAATATATGTGCGGCGTGACTACTGTTCAACTATACCTCTGTTTTTATTCTTTCATGTGCGGGTACTAAATGGCTACAAACATTGTGGAGAAATTAGCTTAAATATGTTTTATTACTCTATATGAAATGGAAGCAGCTTTTATGACAGGGACGAGAGAGCTGGGGGAGGGGACATTCTTCTTAAGATTTTCAGCATGTCAATTATCAGGGAAATCTACTTGTTTTCAATAGATGTGTGTGGTTAATTACTTTGTATTAATAATAACAGTATGTGTAAAGGAAGCTGGAAATATACAATGTGAAACCTTTTATTTGAAGTAAAGATGTGAACAATAGCTCAAATGGCGGGAAGGGCTGTAGGACAAATGAGTGTGTTCTCTATATTGGGCCTGTGTGAAGTTTGACTATTTGAAAAGCATCTCTAACACTGCTTAAGAGCATAGGTAATGTGTTCTTCGTTATTATTGATATGAAAGTAATTTACATGTATTACGTATATTTAGCCAACTCTAACAACTATATCTTAAAACATACTTTTAACTTGTGTGTGGTAACCTGAGAGGGGAAGATGGACACAGGGACAAAGGGCCATAAAGGGGATGTGTGTGTGCTGGCTGCAAGATGTGAAATAAGATAAGGAAACTTGTTGTTTAGAGCAGGTTCGTACCAGACACCAAAAGGTATCTGGTTTTCGTCAAACTGAAAGAGACTTTTTGTTTCCGGGTTTCTTCTGCTGTGTCGCACTGATTGGGTGCGACAGGCCATGTTTTGGTCTCTCCCAATAAGATGACCTCTGGGGGAAAGCACGCACACACCCCCTTCTGTGTTTTTAATACGAAAGCCGGTGTTTTCCTTTGGTTCGATCTCTTTTTCTTCAGGCTGACCAGAGAGTGAGACAGGAGAAAGAGCAGGAAGTACTTCCTTTGTATTTGTATTGTTACTTTGTATCATTAAAACAAGATTATTGTTTAACTTGCATTCTGGTGTTTCTTAATCCCTTCCTTTTTACGAATTTACCCAGCTTATCAAACGACACGCGGAGACGAGGTTGGTTTTAAACATCCTCCAAATCTCCAACAAATGGTGACCCGACGTGTCTGAGTGGGATGTTTCGGGGAAGAGACCACCAGCAGCAAGCGGACGAAGAAGTCCAGGGATAGCACCTCTGCCTTTTCTGACAACTAAAAACAGAGCTCTGTAGAATACAAGGTAAGCAGATACCAAAATCTGTGATTTGAACCTATTCCAAATTTTAGAAGTTGTCGGAAGAGTGTACACAGTGTTTTTGAGATAACAATACAAATACGTGTTTTAGTTGTAAAGTAGGATATTGAGTTCCTGCAGCCGGAAGGGTATTGAAGTCCCTGGCTTAAAAAGTGGAGGTACAGAGTCCCCACAGTTATACTGTCTGGAGTAGTTAAATGGTAGTATTGAGTCTCCATATAAGACTGACTCAAAATAACAAATCCAAAGCTCGACGGGGCTGGAGATGAGTTATTTATGTTATAAGTGATCCAAAGGAGAGTAACGCAAACTTCAGAAAGTCATTCTGAAGTGACCGGGCCTCACTATATCCTTTGTTGTGTTGGGGTTGAATCTATAAAGCCAAACTTCATGATCAAGAGTTCTGTAAGCCTGGGTTACGACTCCATGTCAGCGTCACATTGTTGAAAGACGGTGTTGAAGCGCGCTGAGAGGCTTGCTAAACTTGTTGGAATAAACATCGACAATAAAAGCTGAATAGACTGTACGGGGAATTTTTTATATATATAAAAGTGAATCAGCAAGTATTTCAGCGTAGGGTATTGAGTCTCTAACGGCTGGAAGGGTATAGAGTCCCTGGCCTAGTGGAGGTATGGGAGTCCTCACAGGCTATACTTGCTGGGGAAGCCAAGTAGGGTATCGAGTCTCTATCCATGGCTAAAGTGAATAACAAATCTGAGGTTCAGAGGAACCAAAAGGTGCGTTATAAGTCTGTTGGGTTTAAACTCCCATTCTGTTGAAAGAAATATCGCATCTTAAAAGCTGGACAGACAGTAAGGAGGATATATTTCTTTTGAATAAATAGAATATATTATTGAACATGAAACAGCCTAAGTCAGATGAATAGATACGAAGTCATAATGAAGGGAGAATTTGAACGAGAGGAGCGTGAGTTTACGAGGACAGTGGGTTCAAGCAGAAAAATTGAATAAAAGGATAGCAGAAGTGTTAATTGTTGAAAGAAGCCCCCCTTTTCCTAAAGAGACTGAGAGCTACAGCGGGGGAGAGAGAAGGGGGTGTCAGTATTTGTCTGTGAGAGTTCCCCCCCCCTTTTTCCTCTCGAGAGCAGCAGCAGCCCGGAGTGTGTCTGCTTGCTTTTTTCTCTAGTGATCTGAAGTTGGAGTGAAATACATAGAAAACTAACAGATCAATGTGTGATTTGAAGTGGTAGATATATTGAAATAAATAAGAAACAATGATTTGCTGCTATTTAAACATAGTCTTTGAGAACTGATTGATACCGTTGCATTGCGTTGTGAATTGTATGGTATTTCTCATTAACTAAGGATTGTACTTAATTATACTTCAAGGAAAATTATATTACATACAGTAACCTTAGGGGAAAGTAAAAAGAGATTTACTGAGTATATGAAGTACATTAAGGGTAAGGTTTTATTCAAATTAAATACAATAGGTGGATTTTTCCATCTACAATAAGACATAGACAGAGGATAATTTGTTAGACATGAAATAACGAACTCACTGCAGGAAATATATATTCTAATGTTATTTAGGAGTTGTTGTTATCATCTACAGTTACTCTCAGTTGATGGTTGTTTAAAGTAGATAGGAAACTGAAAACGTAAACGATTCACCACAATGGTGTTTTTAAGTTTATGATGAAGGAGTAGAAAGTAAAAAGAAGGTTTTTGTAAGTTTGTCAGTCAGAGGGAATCTGTTAATGTTCAAGCATGACAGAGGTGCTGCACGAGGTTTTGCTCCAGCCATCTCACACGGTTACACAAAGGGGCTGCAGGGCGCAGAGAGGAAGAGAGAGAGAAAAGTCAGATGGTTTGAAGAAGTATAGAGAGAGTAAAGGTTATATAGAGTTACTACTATTCTGGAAAATGTCATATTGTTTTATGAGTAACATAAGATAAGAATATATTTACTAGATATAAGAACAACAGGCTTATCTAGGTTAACAGAACATTGCTATTAACCAGTTTCAGCTGCAACTATCCTATCTTTGTTCTGGGGAGAACATACGTTGCATTTACAATTAATATTAAGAAAGTTCACAATTGATACCATTAAATACCGTTTGGGATTAATAGGACGAGTTTGTCATAAACATTCGTGCTTAGATGGAATCAAAGTGTTGAGAGATGTTCTCAAAAATGGGAGTTTTCACAATGTTTTTAGTTTTTATTGAAACAATTAAGTAATAAGGACAGAAAAATGTTCCGTGATGATTTATTTAGGTTTCAGCTTTAGTAATAATGAAGATTACATTTTGTAATAATTCCTTTAAGTGTTCCAAAAATATATTCATTAACTGTAGTCAGATTACTTGTTTTAAATATATAGCGCTGGATACAGTTAGTTTTGTATTCTGTTACAAATCTAACCATGCTTGTAACACACAACTTAGATAAACAATTTGAAAAAGAATAGAATAAGCAAGAAGATTAAAGATGAATCTATAGTGGTTAAGAAAAGTTTTTTGTTTTGCCTATTAACTGAGAACTGAAGTAATGAAGAATAGGAAGACTGTTACCATTAATGGGTTTAACATTCACATGTTTCAGCATTCCTGACCATATAGACACTCAGCTGTTTTATTTTGTAACCCGCTGGGGGAGAGATTTATATTGAGTTTTTCTCAGTAGCTGATTTGCTGTGATTACAGCAGCATTGGATAGTTGTGCGCCACCTTTGGGTTGTACTCTGAATCAGTGTGTTGGTGAAAAGTTGCTCATTACAGAAACAGAAGAACTGTGCAAAGAACGCATCTCTGAGGAGGTTTTGACAGTTTGCTTGTGCCTCGTTGTCAAGGCAACAGTGGTGTGAAGAGGTACTGCAGTTTTTGGGGATTTCTGCTGTACAGAGGACAACGTGTCTCTGCTGATTGTATCACATTGATCCAGAGGTCCCTTCCCCCTCAGGACATCCCAATGCCAGAGAGAGTTTCCTTGGAGCCCACTGACCAGGGCCGGTTCTAGCTTTTTGGGGACCCTGCCACTGACTACAGCTGAAGAGGACAATGAATCATTGACTGTTCTCAATATGACAAGATCAAGAGACAGGCTGGTCTCAGTCTGTTCAGACTCTGAAGAAATCATGCAATGATTTTACAGCATAACTGTGCAAGAGTTTATCAGAAGGTGGTGTAGAACGATATGCTTAAGCGTTTAGGAAGGGAGGCTGATTGTTTAATGATGGTCTGGAATACTGAAAAGATTAAAGTTTAATATCCTTGTTTGGCAAACAAGACATCTGATTATTATGTCACACATGATAATCTTGACATAGTGACTAGCTATGGGTAAACGTGTGGACGTTATACCATTATTATCATGAACTAAAAATAAATAGGGAAATAGTATCTGGTTAAAGATGAATGGATTTCATATCCTAGAGAGGATTAGTTATATTGTGAATACTTCACAAGGTATTTACTAATGTATTTTGAAGAACACATAATAAGAACACAGGTCCAGTTTTGTTTTGTTTTTGGATTAAATTGTCCATTACCAAAACTGTTCAGCTTAGGTCTAGCTTTACACTTTGATAGTAAAAGAGTATTTAGGCTTATTTTTGTATATCTGACATTTTTTAAATATGTTGGCTATTCACTAGATAGAAAGATGGCATTACTCTCCATTTGTTAAGAACATTTCTGAAGATTAAATATTTGTTTCATTCCTAATATTCCTATTTTAGGATGTAATTTTAGAGTAACAAGGCTGATGCTGAAATTGGAAAATATGTTAGTGGTTTGCATGAGGTAAACAAAAAAGGTTTTGTTTGTTCAACCTCCAGTTAGATCTGAAACAGTAATAATGATTGATTTGGCTAAAGCTTAGTTTAACATCCTGATGTAACATTATGAGGTATGTTCACTTCTAAGGGTAAACAAATTTGATAAAATTGATTATTATTATTATTGATTAATTTGGAATATTAATTCAAAAGGCCGTTTTCTGCAGGTTCACTTAAGAATGCCTTGCATGAACATTTGTCAGGTATTGTGTTTCCTAGGGGCGGTATATTAATAAAGTGTATTGATCATTTGTTTGTTAAACATCTGAAGAAAATGGTGCTGCGAACACGAGAAAAACTTTGTTGCATTGGTTGACATCAACACAATGATGTCACTAGTACAACTCCAGCTAGTAGAATATTAAAGTCTCTGCAGAGCACGACACATGGCCAATGAAACTGAGACCAAATGACCTTTGACCCTGACTGACAGTGTGACTTGAGAAAAGCACTATCAATGACAGACTCTGGGGCTGACCAAACTTGACTTTACAACCTGACAGAGTGAGTGTGAATGTATTTCTGCATGTGATCAGTGCAACTGCATGATTCTAAAAACAATAACTAACCGAGCATGTCTTTGGACTAACATATTATTTTGGAGCTCCAAGGGAAACATAGGTTTCCTAAAAATTCTGCAAAAGGGGGAAACCACATGTGACCCATTTCTAATTCCCACAGGAGTTGGCGGTTTGCAAATGTAAAATTCAAACTAAAATCTAAAGATTCTGTTTCTTTTAGGACTGCCAGCTGGAAATGAACACTTATTTTCCCTGGAGTGTTTACTGTGAAAAATGATGGATGTACTTTTGGGAATGATGTTTGGTATTTTCTTATAACCACTGGTTACCTGAAGGTTTTCTTCCCATACAGGATTTTGTTACACATGTGTACATGTGTAAAAAGGGGGAGTGTGGGATTTTTTCATTTAGGGACTGGAAGAAACCTGCCGCCCCAACTCAGATGTTCAATCTGACCATTGATTGACAGTTTTAGATTTAACCTGCTCCATATCTGGGGATAAGATACTGTTTGATTAATGTTGACATGTTTGTAATATTGATTGAGTTATAACAGGTAACACAGATGCAGAATCAGTGGCCAAGGGGTTACTGCGAGAGATGTCATTCCAGAAGGGAGTACCAGAGAAGTTGACCTGTGAGAATGAAACAATTTTGTAATATTTCAACAGGTATTAAAGTAACTGAGGTTTGAACTGTAGAAAGAACATATTATAGTTAAGCTAAAACATAGTAATGTAATGAGATTTAATTTAGACAACATCTTGTAACTAGCCTGGTAAAGAAGTAAAAGCCATAGACTTTATTGAGGTAACATTATGGGGATACATTTAATTTAAATTCATAATAGAAAGACATTTGATGACAGTATGTTGGATTTCTGTATTCATTTTTCAGCTTGATAATATCTAAGCACTGTAGAAGCAGTATCACCAGGAAATTATTCACTTTGTCAGCATCATGATTTTAGTTGTTTTTAATCCATAACATTAGTGTGTTCCATTACCAGAGACATTAGCAGTTCATATTATATTTAGATTTTAAATAGGATCTCAAGGATTTCATTTAAAATAACACAGATGCTTGTCAGAAATGCAGAGCTATTGAAATATGTTATTTAGTTCACCTGAAGATGTTGGGGTTTATTTTGTTGACACAGGCCAAGTATTAGAATTCTGAAGCGGCACTGGCAGATAGGAGGTCTGCAACTAATTTAGAAAACCTGTTCACAGACAGCTGTTGTTTTAAGACACCCCTCCAACAGGCTCCAAGCAGCCTACCAGTGGTGGGTCAAACACCTGAGGGCCCAGAAGCCCTGAGCGTAGACTGGAGGGGTGGGTATCAGATTTCTCCACACAGGTTCCTGACGCCAAAAGGGGGACCCGAGGAGCAGGAGGCCGACACAGCGGAGTTCGTCTGGCTGAAGGTCGTCAGGTCTACGTGGCTCAACCCCAGGTTCTCCGGCCTCTACAGAGTGACCCAGAGGACATCTCATGCCGTCCGCCGAGGAGCAAAGGGGGACATCTGGTACTACTGGAGTCAGTGTGCGGCGGGGAACACTCCGGCTAGGACCTTGGAGGACATCCCTACAGCAGACGACTCGGAAGCTGTCATCAGCGGACTGGAGGAGAAGGACCTCGCGGACATCCTTACAGCAGACGACTCGGAAGCTGGCGTCAGCGGGCTGGGGGACTTCTTGAGGCAGCAGAGGAGTCTACTTCTCTCTGATCAGATTCATCAGTTTCACCTTTGAAGGAAAGGCCGCATCTCCCCCTCCCTGTCAGCTGCCCTTGTTGGCGTATTCCTTTGAGGGGGAGGGGGGCCCTGAGGATTCAACAACACGCAAGGATGCTGCTTTCTGGCACTCAGGCAACCACTCTGATAGTTCCTTCACTGACATGAAAAGTTGTGTTCTGTTCCCAAAGGTTTAAGGTTGGGGGACAGACACAGTAGCAAAGAATGACAGTACTTGTGTTTCAAATGTCTTATGTGAGTTGGTCTCGTGAGGCGAGACCAAAAGGGGGAATTGAAGGATTATTTGAATTATTTGAAGTATTAAAGTACCGTGTTATGGCAGGAAAGTTAAATCTAGTATATTCATTTTAAAGTCACCTTATATATATTCATGTGTGTTAAATTTGAAGGGACAAAGTATATTTTCCCTCCCCAATATATTGAGGTGAAGTCTTTGTTTTTAGAAAGGGATGTGAGCAGGGGACATCCTTATTTGGGGATAGCTCCAAAACGCTGGAATGTTTCCCTCATAAAAGAAGAGGGTGCGTTACACATGCTTAGGGCAAATGCGTGTGTTTTCATTGCAGTAAATATATGTGCTGTGTGATTACTGTTCAACTATACCTCTGTTTTTATTCTTTCATGTGCGGGTACTAAATGGCTACAAACATTGTGGAGAAATTAGCTTAAACATGTTTTATTACTCTATATGAAATGGAAGCAGCTTTTATGACAGGGACGAGAGAGCTGGGGGAGGGGACATTCTTCTTAAGATTTTAAGCATGTCAATTATCAGGGAAATCTACTTGTTTTCAATAGATGTGTGTGGTTAATTACTTTGTATTAATAATAACAGTATGTGTAAAGGAAGCTTAAAATATACAATGTGAAACCTTTTATTTGAAGTAAAGATGTGAACAATAGCTCAAACAAATGGAAAGGCGGTAGGACAAATGAGTGTGTTCTCTATATTGGGCCTTTGTGAAGTTTGACTATTTGAAAAGCATCTCTAATACTGCTTAAGAGCATAGGTAATGTGTTCCTCGTTATTATTGATATGAAAGTAACTTACATGTATTACGTATATTTAGCCAACTCTAACAACTATATCTTAAAACATACTTTTAACTTGTGTGTGGTAACCTGAGGGGGGAAGATGGACACAGGGACAAAGGGCCATAAAGGGGATGTGTGTGTGCTGGCTGCAAGATGTGAAATAAGATAAGGAAACTTGTTGTTGAGAGCAGGTTCGTACCAGACACCAAAAGGTATCTGGTTTTCGTCAAACTGAAAGAGACCTTTTGTTTCCGGGTTTCTTCTGCTGTGTCGCACTGTTTGGGTGCGACAGGCCATGTGTTGGTCTCTCCCAATAAGATGACCTCTGGGGGAAAGCACGCACACACCTCCTTCTGTGTTTTTAATACGAAAGCCGGTGTTTTCCTTTGGTTCGATCTCTTTTTCTTCAGGCTGACCAGAGAGTGAGACAGGAGAAAGAGCAGGAAGTACTTCCTTTGTATTTGTATTGTTACTTTGTATCATTAAAACAAGATTATTGTTTAACTTGCATTCTGGTGTTTCTTAATCCCTTCCTTTTTACGAATTTACCCAGTTTACCAAACGACACGCGGAGACGAGGTTGGTTTTAAACATCCTCCTAATCTCCAACAGTTCTAAGTCCGAGTTTTGCGTGCATATGAGGCGCAAATGGATACGGTCGGGTCTGAGAAGACCGGAAGCTGTGTCGTCCATAAAAACATGTTATTACTCAATATCAAGCCACGATTATTGATATTATTTTAAATCGTATAATGTCTGACTTTTTTTGCCGTCCGTGAGGAAAAGAAATGGGGCTCAGAGCCTCAGAATACTGAAATCTGTATTTTTTTAAATCTTTTTTTCCTTCGAATGTTTTTATCCTTTTCTAAATAACACACTGTTATTTACTCAACAATAACACACAATCAGTGGCGGCCGGCCCATAGGGGCGCTAGGGGCGCCGCCCCACCTCTTCCCACATACAAAAAAATATATTAAAAAAATATTAAATTAAAAAAACATTTTTTTTAAAATATATATTTAAAAAATATATATATTTTATATTTTTTATTTTTAATGAACAAGATAAATATCCTACAATTGGTATCAGTAAAATGTATAATCTACAATAAAATATTGTTTAAAATTGTGTTACGATGTCTAAAGTTACTGATCAGTCACATGTTTCCTGCCTGGCCTTGCCCTTGGCATTAGTTTATCATTACGGGGCGCTGCCCCCGAGCCAAACAGCAGCAACCAGCACGTTGCAAAAGTCTCAATAGTAAACTGTGCCGCCGAAACACAATTTCAGCCAATCAGCGCCGTCAAATATTTTGGTCACGAGGGCGCTCACGTTGGCGTCCACGTTGCTTACGTGCGTTGACGTGAGTTGTTTTTTAGACTCGTGAGGAACTGGGGTAGTATCTATAGTAACGCAGTGTAGGCGGAGCCGTGACGTAATCTTCAATGAGCTCCCCAGAAAAACAACACAGCCGTTAGCTCTTAGCACTCAGAGCTCACAGCTCTTCATATCTGTTCAGAAACTAGACAAAAGTTAAACAAGTACAAACCACATACTGTCTGTGTCATGGCAAATACAGTCGCTGGTTTATTTATGTCTGTATAGGCCGTTGTTGTGAGTGTGGACGGTCTGCAGACATGTCAAAGCCTTAATTCATGGTTTTTACTATCCAGTATCAGTATGTTGTTACTTCGGCATCATTTTGAAACGTGTATTACAATTAAATCACGGTCAAATATGTTCATCTTGTTGTAGTTGTAGCCCCCTTGACAGCGATTCTCTCTCTAGTTTAGCATACTCAGCCCGACTCAGCCTGGTTGTTCCTGGCCCTAGAACCACAATTTTATGGGGCCATTAGATCACCAGAAGTCCCAATTTAAGGGGTCATTTCTCCCCCAAAAATCTTTTTTACTCACTATATCAACAGCCCCACCAAAAATATTTTCCACCAGCCGCCACTGCACACAATTATCCTTGTTTTTATTTATTAGTTTAATTCTATAATATTGGGCCTTTTAGCCGTCCGTCAGGAACTGATTTTCAAAATAAAGTCATCGGAAACAGAGGTAGGCCCGGTTCAAGCTCAATGATTGGATGTTGTAGCCGCGATGCACGCTGGGATATGGTGTTTCCCCAACCCAGTCTCACAAAAAAACGTGTGATAATAAATACGTTGGTCCACAAGGTTGGAAGTAGTATTTCTACAAAAAACTTTTTTTTCACCATTCATTCCAATGGCTGGCAAATTTCTCCCTGCAGAAAAAAAAAAACATGGCCGAACTTCGTTTTATTCTCAGTGGAAAATGCCTATTTTAAAGTTACTTTGGCCGTTAAAATTCGTTTTGATGTCATTTGATGCGAAAAATATGAGTTGTTATTTCAGATTATGTGTGCGGTGGATGTACATGATCTTTAGTTTGCTAGTTATTACGAAGATTACTTCAGGAAATTGTGTCCATACAACGTTTTCATTGTTACCAAGGTGGTTGCTAGGGACGCTGCTATCGATATTATTTAGACCCTCCAGAAAAACACGATCCTGCGATCCCAGAATTTACCGCATAATCAGCAAAATGGCGCATATTTTTAAAAGGCCGCATATTTATCAAAAAGCTGCATAATCCCCGCATTTTTCCACACAAAGTTGAGAAAAAAAAAAGTTAACTCGTATTGACGTGAAGTAGTGATGATGATGACGCAACGTCATCAGCTCATGCATCTCAGAAGGTAAACAACACCGTAGAGTGAACGTGTGGAACTCACACGACGAACATTTCTGCTAAAGACCGGGCAAAGCAGTACCCCGATATCTTTCACGAAAGTGGGGGGAAACTATTCTGCACCACGTGCAACTGTGTGTTGGAGCATACGTCTTAGAGAAAGTCGACGGTGACAACCCACTTTGATTCATTCAAACATTCGAAAACGCTTTCTGCTACTGCGGACAAGAAACCCAAACAACTCACGTTCACCGAGGCATCAACCTCCAAAACCCTGTCGAGGGCTGCAAGAAACGAAGTGAGTAGCCTACAAGATTGAAGCTGGTCAGATAACGAACGAGTAAATGAAAACAGAATGAGGCGGAGAAGTGTGTGTGTGTGTGTGTGTGTGTGTGTGTGTGTGTGTGTGTGTGTGTGTGTGTGTGTGTGTGTGTGTGATTAAAATAGCCCCATTGCTTTTACAATAAATAAACATTGAATGTGTTTAATTGAATATGAAAGGGGTTTAACGTTAGTGGCAGGTTGTGTGTGAGAGAGAATAAATAAGACAGCCCGATATTTAAAAAAAAATCTATTCTTTTTCGCAACTGTCCGCATATTTCGCAACTTCCCGCAACTTCCCGCAATTTCACCGCATAAAATCACATAAAAACCCTGCATGTTTAATCGCATAATCAAGGATTTTAGACCGCATAATCAAGGATTTTTGCCCGCGTTTTTCTGGAGGGTCTAATTATTTCTGTTGTGTAACTGTTTAATGGTGTTATCTTTTTGCTACCCCCTTCCCCTTCAATGTATAGTGTTGGTCCACAGCGCAAACGTATTAGTTTAACAAAATCCGCATCTAAAATTGTGGCATAATGTTATTTTCCCCTGTGAAAAATACAGATTTCAGTATTCTGAGGCTCTGAGCCCCATTTCTTTTCCTCACGGACAGCGAAAAAAGTCAGACATTACACAATTTAAAATAACATCAATAATCGTGGCTTGATATTGAGTAATAACATGTTTTTATGGACCACACAGCTTCCGGTCTTCTCAGACCCGACCGTATCCATTTGTGTCTCATATGCACGCAAAACTCGGACTCAGAACTCAATGGGAATAGTTGGCGTATGATAGGCACGCAAAATCGGACTTTAGCGTATCTATTGCACACATTTTCCAATGTGTAAAGTCGTGTAATTTGTACGCAGACTGAAGAGAGTGGGTTGATTTAAAGAGCCTTTGACATATGGAGCTATTTCAGGGTCATAAGTTTTGATCATTCAAAAAAATACAATTTATTTGAAAGTTCAAGTTTTTATCCTGAACTTTGAAAAATACAATGATGTATTCAAAATAAAAATAATTATTTGAAATCATTTTTCAGGTTGAATATTATTTTGATTCAGTTCAGTAATTTCTTTTAATAAAATATTTCTTTTCAGATGTCACTTTTTTACATATTTTGATATTTTAATCCTTATTTTTTTCAGTTACATTTTTATCGTTTTCAAAACAATTATTTTTTCCGTTTCAAATCTTGTTTTTTCAGGTTTCACATTGCTTTTCACCTTCAGATCGTTTTTCGCTTTCAGATCTTTTTTTTCCGCTTTCAAACTTTTGACCCTGATGTTGCTTGGGGGGGCAGGGTTTAGCAAAGAGTAGTTTGGCATCCTGAGTGACAGGCCTCCCTCTGTCATGTTGCCTTCATGGATGTTAGGTAGCGCCAGCGCCAAATAGATAGAAGAGTTACGACAGCGGAAGTCCAAAAACGGTTATCGTCACGTGGTTCATGTAGACGAGGATCGTTCCCCGGAAGTTCATTGCGGGCAATGTGAATGCATTGATAACAGGAGATAGAACTACGATTTTTAGTAATTATTAGTGAATAAAGGTTTTGATTTGCAATATTTATACAACAAATCGATATGTGTATGTATTTACATCAATATGTTTTTTAAAATAAAATAGAATTTGCTAATATTAATTGATAATATTAGGATTAGTGTGAACAACTAGTTTACATGTTAGGCTAACAGTGCCTTGGTTAAAGAGCCTGTTGCTGTTTATTTATAGCTTTGAATTCTTTAAAACCAATATTATCTTCTTAAACTTGTATGGTAGTCAGGAGCATCACTTTCTAATGTTTATTGATATATTTAGAGGGAGGGGATCTAAAGGAATGCTTCAAAATTCAGATTAGATTCATTTCTACCATTTTCTTAAATTCATGATAGTTTCAGTAATCCCATGGTAATTGAGGACACAAGTTATCTAAATGACTAATGTCATCTTTATGGCTTTCAGAAAGGACAGGAGACAGACAGGTGACTATCAAAGAACTAGCAGCAGCAACAGCAGCAGCATGATGATGATGATGTTAATTGTGTTGTTTTAGGAATATCCATTGCAAATACATGGAATTCAATAAACATTGAATAGCATATCATGCAGTTTGTCTGTGCCTTTTCCTCCGTGTTGTCCTGGTTTGCTGTGCTGCCTCCTAGTCGCCACCATGGTTTGCTGTGCTGCCTGGGGATGCTCAAATCGCTCCGAGAAAGGAGTACGAATGTACGGCTTCCCCACTGATACAGAGCGGAGGAAAAAATGGCTGGCTCAAGTCAGCAGTAGCAATTTCACGACCAACAGCAAAAAATATGTGAGGTTATTATATACAAACATTGCATTTACACTTTTTCACAAAACGAAAACCACACCATTTGGAAAGCTTAATGTTTTTGTTTAATACAAAAAAACAGGGAAAGGCTTGAAAATCACTGAGAGTTGAGACTCAGGGTGCAGGGTGAGGGTCTCAGTGCAGGTATTGAGGCTCAATTGAATCCCCATCTGGTTCTTGTGCTGAAAGAGGGAGTAACAGACAGGAGAAAGGGTTATACACACCTATATAGCACACCTATTGGATGGGAAATTGCCTTGGGAAGATAAGGTGTGGTCTTTGTTCCCAACTGAAGTTATGGAACTTTATTATTTGTGAGTTTAACAAAGTATGACAAATGGCATCAGTAACAGATGTGATATGAATTTCTATAAAGTTGTCTCACATTCTTGGTCATATTTTATATACAGTATGTAATGAGTATAACATGTCCAGTAAGTATAAAGTGTTTCCTAATACTGTGTATTCAACCACTATGGTATAGTGTATTGTATTATGGTATGGTATCCTAGCTTAATCTGTTATCTGTAAACATTCCCTAAATCTACTAATTTAGGGATAATCCACTGACATCCTTTAATACACATGTTAATTTGAATCAGATGTACTGATAATATCCGCAATATAAATCTTTAAACTTCTTCTTACCTTTAAAAGTCCGTCACGAACGGGCTATTATGCTGCAACTCTACAGCTCTGGTAGCCTTGGCGCTAACTTCCGGGGAACGATTGAGAGGCTCCACGATCCGCCATTGCCGTAAAAAAGTGGTCCATTGGAGTGAACGGAGATGACGTAACTCTCAGTCTCTATATGGCGCTGGGTAGCGCGAGAAATATAACTCAATACTTTCTATACACGATACTCCCGTGATAGGTTGGAAATAAAACTGATACCAGCGTCAAAGTTCCGTTAAGCGAGCTGTTGAGCATCGTAGTTGGCAACAATCAAGGTATAAGTGCAATAAACTGCTAGAATGTGAAATTACGTATCCGCAACGAGCCAGCAGGTTGTTCTGGTGGACCTGACGCCATCCCCCGCTGTCTCACGGAGAGATACCGCAGGTCCTTCCTTCCTGCAGCGGTCAGACTATACAACCAGCACAGCCTCTAGACCCCGCACAAAACAACTCAGACTATAACACCTCTTGTTGATAAATACCAACTATGTGCAATATTTGCAATATGTGCAATATATATATATGCCGTTAAAAACTGTGCTGCTAAATCCGCAGAACTGTTACAGGGTGTTTATTATGTAAAATGTGTAACTTTAAAATATCTAATTTCTTTTTTTAATCTTTAATACTTTTTTCATGCATGCTTTAGGTAGCATTAAGCTGTCTTTGGCTCTTCTCTGCTGTAACAATGTAAATGTATCAACAATGTAAAGTAATCTGATTCTGATGGCAAAAACCAAGCCAATACTATGCTGCGTTCATGGAGCTGCGTGGAAGTGGGGAAGGACACTACTTGAATGCGGATACGTAATTTCACATTCTAGCACAGTTTATTGCTCTTATACCTTGATTGTTGCCAATTACGATGCTCAACAGCTTGCTTAAAGGAACTTTGACGCTGGTATCAGTTTACCACCAATCACGGGAGTATTGTGTATAGAAAGTATTGAGTTATATTTCTCGCGCTACCTAACATCCTTGAAGGCAACATGACAGAGGGAGGCCTGCCACTCAGGATGCCAAACTACTCTTTGCTAAGCCCCGCCCCCCCACGCAACATCAGGGCCAAAAGTCTGAAAGCGAAAAAAAAGATCTGAAAGCGAAAAAAAAGGTCTGAAAGTGAAAAACGATCTGAAGGTGAAAAGCAATGGGAAACCTGAAAAAACAAGATTTGAAACTGAAAAAATAATTGTTTTGAATCTGAAAACGAAAAATTGCTGAACTGAAAAAAATAAGGATTCAAATATCAAAATATGTATAAAAGTGAAATCTGAAAATAAATATTTTATTCAAAAAAAATTGCTGAACTGAATCAAAATAATATTCAACCTGAAAAATGATTTCAAATACTTATTTTTATTTTGAATACATCATAGTATTTTTCAAAGTTCAGGATAAAAACTTGATCTTTCAAATAAATTGCATTTTTTTGAGTGATCAAAACTTACGACCCTGAAATAGCTCCATAGTGACATGAGTTTCCCCCATGATCCAAACGCATCAACTTGAGTAAATATTGTCCCCTTGAAAACCGTTACTGAGCTGATTTTGGGTATTTGTACTTTGATAACCATTAATCTGGCCTTCAATGTTGACCATTTTCTGGATCCAAATTATGTGTGACGTCATTGCAGGCACAGCGCTCCAGCTGCACCGTTCAGGATCCCAGCATCTGCATGTAAACGCACGATGGCGCACACAGCAGCAAGCTCAGACAGCGATGACAGTTTAATTTTGAACGTGTCTGAGAGCTCATATGAGGCTGAAGGATTGGTTTATGTTGTATCTGTTAGAAGTTTAGGAATTAGGTGCGTCAATATGGGCGATAATACGGTCATGTAGCCAGTGTTGGACTGGAACTAAAAATCGGCCCGGGACTCTCGACCGGCCCACTTCGGTACTCCTAGTAAATTTTCAACGGGGGGAGTGGGGGATGTGCTAGTGACTTATCCGACCGGCCCACTTTGGTACCGGCCCATCGGGATTCGTCCCGATGGCCAGTCCGCCATAGGGGTTTCACCAACTAATCGACTAGTCGACTAGTCGACTACCTTTACCACTAGTCGGCGCTGTAGGCCCTAGTCGACTAGTCGTGGAAAAAAATGGAGGTAAACGAGGTGCTGCAAAATGCTACAAAACACGTCCGACATTCTTATGTATGGCAGTACTTCAACGAAGATGTAACCAACTCCACAGTGAAGTGTCAGTTGTGTACAGCTGTACTGAAGTACAATACAAATGCATCTGCTATGCGCAACCATCTGAAGATGAAACACCCGCTGCCGACAGCTAGCACTAGCAGTAATGCTAGCACCAGTGAGCAACGGACCGGCGTCAGCACTGAACAGAGGCAAACGAACAGCAAGAAAACACGGGTCAACAGTGATGCGGATGATGAGCTACGGGATTACTGCCAGCGGACACCGCATATCTCCACAATGGATAATCCACTGGAGTGGTGGGCAGAAAACGTGCACCGCTTCCCCCGCTTTCGAGGAGCTACCTGGCTATTCCAGCCACAAGCACCCCGAGTGAGAGGGTTTTTTCCCTGGCAGGCAACAGTGTCACCCGAAAGCGGTCAAGCCTCCTTCCCTCACATGTCGATGCGTTGGTGTTCAAACCAAAAATATGGAAAGGTGGACGTTATCGTGGAGGACAGCGAATAAAGTGTTGCGCAATGCGCTGTTGCGCACTGGATTTACGTGGCATTTATGTAAACAAGAGTTTTTTGCTGTCGATTTTGGTGAGTCCATTGTTTGTTATTTACTCAGCCATGTAACACAAATTAAAATGCAGTGTTTAATGTTACTGTATGATTTCCAATAGAAAATACAGTTGTAAACCTCTCTTTGTGTGTCTCTATTATGACGTAACGACTAGTCGACTACTATTTTGAAAAACTAGTCGACTAGTAAATATTGTTAGTTGTGAAACCCCTAGTCCGCCACTGCACCCAGCCCAGCCCACGTAAACTGTCAACGGGGGGAGCCTCGCTGCGGGGAAACGGTGGACCTAGTGTCCCGATCGGAGTGGGAATAACAATAATAATCCGTGCATTTTATCCATTAATTTCCATAATCCATGTTGGTATACTACCACTACAAAAAGCATCGGTTTGTTTTCTCATCAGGAAAAGCAGACCGGCTCAAACAAACGATTTTTAAATCATCATCCTCACGATAATTTAATGTATCATATGTTCGCCGAATTGACATGAAAGCACTAATAAATGTAGTTTCATCCACTTGAGTTTACAACGACAAAAATAATCGATTTGTTCAAATAACTAGTAATGGTAACTAGTTACTGGTTTTCAGTAACTAGCACAACACTGCTCATGTGTCCTAAATGAGCTACAACATATCTAATGGCACTTTCAAAAAACAGGCAAGGCCATTGCAGCCATGCTGTGATGCCATGCTAGTTACCATCTTCCTACAGTACCTCCCTGTTAGCCGAGGGGTTAAAGAGTTCTGTGACCTTTCTCTCTATGGGTGACTGGCTCTTTCTCCCTCTCAGAGTAAACCATTCCATTAAGATCGCAGCATGTTGCAGAATAGAACATCGCCTATGGGTTTTGAGGCTGCCACATGACAACCACTGAGGGATGACGAATGACGGCACGCTCTAATGAAACCAGGCAAAGTGATTAAAAACAACCCTCCATAACTTGCAGAGCAGCTAATACATTACCCACTGGTCTTCCTTCACAGAATCCCACCATTTGTCTCCAATGTCTCACTCTTCAATTTATGTTGTTTTATTTATCTTTACTTTACACTGACACATATCATTTTATGAAAACAGAATTTAACCAATTTATGTTCTTTATATGGAAGGTATTAGAGTATTCGTTGTTCCCGCGTCCCAGGAGAGAAGATTAAAAAGTAAGAGACAATGGAGTCTCTGAGAAAGGTCAAATTGTTTACTTTAATTAAATAGCGTGGTAATGTAACAAACAGAAGGTAGTCGGGAGAGAGAGGCTGCAGCTCCCTCTCGCAGTCCAGGCCGTGGAAAAGAGGCTGAACAACACTCCTCAGCTGGTTATATCCTCCGTTGGCTCCTCCTCACGTGCCGGTTGGCGATGCAGGGGGACCCTCCCACCTCGGTCTTCAATGTCCGTTATCGTGCATAACAGAGGATTTAGACGTAGTGTCTTCATTGTATAACTGCACATGCCTTTTCCTCTCATACTCTCTTTCATGACTTTTTATTTAATGCATTTTAACGGCTACAATTGTTTGTTAACAGAAAACCGGAAGTCAAGCTTACTGGTGATATTTCGGAGATCTTTTCCGGAATAGCTTTTCAAAATAAACTTTAGCCACAGGCGAATGCTAACTGGAAATGTTTTCACAATAAAACAGTTTTAAGATTACTGTATGTTTAAACCAAATTACATCATTAAACATTGATTTTAATTTCTTACAAAGGAGAGAAAGCTAAATTGAGCTGCCACCATAAAAACGTATGTGTAAAAAAATACTTTCATTATTGACATCTAATAAAAGGGTGCATCTAAACAGTATTATTATAAACAGTTCACAATTATCAATCGTAAACTTTGACATTCCTAAACAAGTTTACTTTATTTCACTTTGAAACTATTTGGATGCTATGATGTTTAATCTGTCTTTCAGCCTAATTTTCAGCATCCAGTCTCGTACAACCAGGCTCAGAGACTGCTTCAAGCCATAAGACCTTCGAACTCTATTAAACTCCTCAATATAAACCTTCACCATTGCACTTAAAAACTTAAACTGTCACTTAAACGTATTACTTACGGTTTTGATTACTGTTTAAGCCTCCTTGTGTTAACACACTGGGTGACAAAATATGAAATTGATTCAAAACAAAAATAAAGTAATGCAACTATACAGCTTGTTTAAGTTTTGTCAAAGATCATGGTTTTGGTTGAAGAAGTTCTGCTTTGTTAGGCAACATCACTCAATGTTGAGTACTGGTCAGTTGTTTCACACAGGGAATCAAAAACAGTCTATCGGGGGAAAGTCCTGCATTTGTTTGACCATATATTCACCCTGACCGACGCCTTCCTTACAGACTTTCCCCTCTTTATACAATGTCTCCTATAGGCACTTATTTTTAGTGTGACACGGTTTACTTTGTAGTTACATGATAATTTAGCTTGTCTCATGCTAAAGGGTGCCTTGTTCGTTGCTATCAGACCCCAGGGCTTTAAATAGTGCCTATCATATGGTCAAGTAAACCTGACTTGACGCATAATGTTCGGAAATTGTCGTAAATCAATTGAATGTAAGTCGTATACTCATAACCATAAAAACTGGGTCTGTCACTAAAAACATACTGATATTTTACAAAAATGAACTTCTGTTCAGATTTTGATTGGCCCTTTTTTGGGTTGATTCCAAAGAGGCAAGAACATGAGAAACAGTTGCAATCCAAACAGTGACAATGAACAAGTGAATGAACTCTATATTTTTAAAAAGGAGACAAATGTGTTTGTGAAAAGTTATAAACTATGGACACGGATCACCAAAACATTACTTTAAATCTTAAAAGTTCATACACCGATCTGAGCAAAATAGTTGGAGAGATTTTTTGAACATTAATGTTTATGACTCCAATTTCATTAATTATTCCCACAAATCAGATCTAAAAATAAGACACTGTGCTAATTGCATATAAATAAAAACCTATGCATGTAAAGATAATATAGAGGGTTAGATTAGACACACTGAAGGGAAAAGTGAACAATGCCTGTAATGTTTTAGTTCAAAACAAGAGACAGAAGAAAGCTCTACGGGTGTGTGGGTGGAGGGAGAAAAAGGGGCGGGGGTGAGATGAAGAGGATGGGGAGTGAGGAAACTGAGATGAGGGACATGAGCCCAGATGCTCAGATAAATTATTCACTTCATTCTTCAATTCTGTCCCGCCAGCTGCCTTTCATTGAACCTGTCAGGTGTCCACTAAGGATGTCATGGGAGGAGAAGTGTCACTCATGGCAAGTAGTGAGGAGTGAATGCTGCACTAGTTACGACTGAATATAAGACTAAAATAGTATGTAAGGTCTAAAAATTGACTTCCAGTAATATTATATCTATAGCTAATGTCTATTAAATATTCGAAAATAATGCAACAGTGTATTGCTGAGCTATGCCTTTTAAATGTTCTGCTGAGCATTGTGATGATGTGTTCTGGAGAGAAACGCTGAAACCGTTCTTTGCTGATTAGGCAGGGTGATACAAAACCTCTCTCTCACCGAGCCAGTCTCCATCTCCTTAATACACCACTACACACAGTCTATTCTCCATCAAGCCGCCTCTGAGAGCCCACAGCATGCTGTTTAACTGAGGTTTCCATATTCATAAGCCAGACAGGCACTTTCAAAGAGGCTCTCTGATTAAGTCAAGAGAGCCAGTTGTTGACTAGTCAGTAGTCTATAAGAAGAGTCGGCTCTTTTTAGTGAGCCGGATTATTTGAATCGGCTCACTAAGAAGAGCCGGCTCTTTCGGCTCCTAAACGGCTCTTCATGTTACCACAGTTTACCACGGAGCCTCAGTTTCGCCGCTGCGAGGCTCCGGCGCTCGCAGTTCACGCACGTGCTCCACTAGCACCCCCGCCAAGGCTCGCCGGCAGTACACTTTCCATCACAGGAACACGCTTTGCTGGCGGCGAAAATAATCCCACCAGACTCCTTTGCCCCTCCAACAGAGGGATGTCCTTATCCTTTTTCCTTTTCGTCATTTCAAGCAATACAAACTCAATCTCGAAGACGCCCTCGGCTCGAGTTCAGGGCGTTCCGAGCTGAATAAAGGGCGTCAAATGACGGCAAGACGCCCCCGAAAGCTACCTAGATAGCTGAAGCACAACAAGGCCAACATTTATCTTTATTTCTACAGATAGTAACTGCTGTAACAGAGTGAGTGAACATGGATTTGGATGAATGACTCAAGGTTTCCTTTGGAACCCTCATTGAAATCTTAGAGTGTAGTAAGACCGGACCAAACAAAAACCTGGGATCCTAAAAACCTCAGATTTCAAGTAAAGCCTCACAAATCTCTTTGAGCCTTCAACGACACTTTTTGCTGGGAAATACAAATGTTACACTCTACACAGCCATTCAATTATGGGTTGGCAAACTTCTACCATCACACTGAGTAAATTGATTCTCAGTCATTTGGAGATCGATTTTCTGCTGCTGTTCCACTCATTTAATTCATAATAGCCGAGTGTTGATGATGATGATTGAACTGCATTTGAATAACTAAGGAGACACAAAAAGAAGGGGACCAAATACTGTACTGTGCATGAACTATACTTTCCTTTTCCAGGCATGGAAGGAGATTTAATCAAGGTTAGCGATGTCTGATTGTTTACAGGCTGATGGGTGCTAATTGCTGCACAGTCACGCTTCTGGTTCCAAAGGCTGTTGAGGTGTTCTGGATTTAAGCAGCTGCCGAGCACTAAGGGGCTAAATTGCACCCAGAGGGTTTTAAACACAGCTCCTGAGAGCTGGCACAACTAAACGCGTAGTCGCTTACCCTGTCTCTAACGTCACATCACTTTCCACACACACTCATGGCATGTTTGTGTGTGGGAGTTTGTTTTTAAACACTCAGATGTTTAACCTTCCTTGACCAAAGTTAGTACGAACCGAATCTAGATCTGAGCTGAACAAATTGACACATGAAAAGTGAATCAAGTGGATCTCAACCTAATTAAAACATTTCTTTCATTGGACGGAACCTGCTTGAGCCTGGTTTTCTTTCACAAAATAGCACTTGAAGCAGGCTGGGTAGAGGAAATGGGAATGTGATGTCATCAACGGCAACTCGTCCATCTTTGGCGGATTCCAGCGACCGCAACCTTATAACCAGGGTCGGCGTCATGGGGGGTCATTCGCGGGCCATCCCCCCCAAATGAGTCACTGTGCCACCCCAACGCAGGGTTGGTAAGCCTTGCCACTTTGCCGTTTTAAAAAAAAAATCATATAAGTTAAAACGTTTCCACTAAAAGTTTTTTGTGTGAAATACATCAGAAATAAATAATACAAATATGAAAAACAGCCTGAGGTGTGCTCACTGCTGCTCTCTGATTCGTGTGTTGCTTGACCAATGACCCCCGACCTTTGCTTTGTTATCATTACGTGGCTCTGTGTTTAGATGAAAGCCCAGTGGCGATCTGTTAATCTTTTACACTGATTATACAGTAAAGCCATCGAAAATAATATGATATACAGTACAAGTACATGGGTCTCTGTGTTTCCTTCAAGCTCGGCTCTCTGTGTGTGTGGCACGAGCGCATTTTGTCAGTGCGCGAGCGGTAACGTGGATGTTGTTGTTAGCATCTGGTTAGCTTGCTAGGCTAACGGAATAAAGAGCTGTTTCTACACCAGGGTGGAGCAGAGTCCTCTCCTGTCAGAATGAGAGGATCGTATAACCTCAGCTCAGTGAGGTAAGGACTCTCAGTGTTTAGATAGTTAACTTTAGTGTAGGTTATCTCAGTGGGTCTCAAACGGTTTGGTCTCCATTTATGTAAATAAGTATTTGCGAGGAATAGGCTACCTTTATATGATCATATAGCAGGGCTCTCAAGTTTTGAACAGAGTTCAGAGTGAGATTTTGTTAGCGGTGTTTGGTACTCCAACTTGTGGCTCCCCTCAAAGCTCCCATGAAGCCCTCTGTACCGCGAATGACAACGGGGTGGGGGGGGTTGTGCTAGTGGAGTATGAAGCCCTCTGTATCGCGAATGTCAACGGGGGGGGGGGGCTAGTGGAGTATGACGCCCTCTGTTTCGCGAATGTCAACGGGGGGGGGGGGGGGGGTGGGTGCTAGTGGAGTGCACGCTTCTATTTCGTATATGGCTATTGGGTAATCCCCCTGCGCCCCCGCGCAGCACTGAAACACTTGTAGTCCACGCCCACCCGCAAGGTGGGCCCCACCCTCGGGCCTCCTTCCGGTATAAAATAGGAAGGTGGCCCGGCAATCTGCTCCCTCTTTTTTTCAGCAAACCAGCACAGTTACTGAAGCACAGCAATTGAGAATCATCATGAGCAACAACTGCGTCCGTGGTTGTCCCTCATGTGGCTCTGGGTTCATAAAAAGTTATGACCTGCAGAGATAAAAGCAGTATGCTCCGTCCCACGTCTCCGCTCCCCCGCCACCCCAGAGACAGGGTCTCCCGGCGGCGAGTCAAAGGGGAGTGAAGCTCCCCCGCTCCTGGTCTGCTCCGCGAGAGCCTCCGAGGAAGCGGAGCCAGTAATTAAGCCGGCTGCCACTAATCTGTTGATTAAGTAGACAGCAGGGCTCCCTGCAGAAGCCTGCTGGTTTTAACCTATCGGTTAATAAACCTGCAGAGCTCGCGGCATTTCCCTGTCCGAGATACGCCTCCTACATATGGTCATAATAACCCATGAGCGCCGGTATAACGCCTCATGGGGACAGCACTGCAGACACCTCCACTCATCCCCTGAGCGTGTACACGCCTCATGATGACAGCCTGAGTGAAACGCAGCGTGGGGAGGTTTCCTCGTAGCCCTTTCGCCTCACGGACAGCGGCGGCGAGGGCAATGGCGTGGCTCGTCACCATGACGACCATTACAGCACATCACAGAGAAGCCAGAACGGGGGAATGAGCAGTATTCCAGGCTGAGTGCCCCCAGCGGAAGCGCCCGCAGCGCCACGGCGCCAGGGCTCGCTACAGAAGCCTGCTGGTTTTAACCTCGGTTAATAACCTGCAGAGCTCGCGGCATTCCTCTGTCCGAAATACGCCTCGTACACACAGCCTTAATAAACCCATGAGCGCCGTTATAACGCCTCATGTGGGCAGCACTGCACACACCTCCATCCATCCCCTGAGCGTGTACGCGCCTCATGATGAGAGTCGGAGTGAAACGCAGTGTGTGGAGGCTTCCTCGCAGCCCTTTCGCCTCACAGTGGCGGCGAGGGCAATGGCATCACAGAGAAGCCAGAACGGGGGAATGAGCAGTATTCCAGGCTGAGTGCCCCCAGCGGTAGCGCCCGCAGCGCCACGGCGCCAGGTCTCGCTGCAAGAAGCCTGCTAGTTTTAACCTATCGGTTAATAACCTGCGGAGCTCGCTAATTAAGCCGGCTGCCACTAATCTGTTGATTAAGTAGACAGCAGGGCTCGCTGCAGAAGCCTGCCGGTTTTAACCTCGGTTAATAACCTGCAGAGCTCGCGGCATTCCTCTGTCCGAGATACGCCTCCTACACACGGTCATAATAAACCCATGAGCGCTGTTATAAAGCCTCGTGTGGATTGCACTGCACACACCTCCATTCATCCCCTGAGCGTGTACACGCCTCATGATGAGAGCCGGAGTGAAACGCAGCGTGTGGAGACTCCCTGGCGTGGCTCGTTGCCATGACGACCACAGAACATCTCGAGCATGTGCGCCCGCTCTTAGAGTGTTTCTCAGAGTGGCAGCGCGTGTGTCTGATGGACAGATGGATGAGCAGGCTGATCAGCAGAGGATACGTCCTGCAGTTCGCCTCTCCCCCCCCCCCCCCCACAGTTCAATGGGATACAGGAAACACTCCTGTCCTCCCAGAAGCTATGTCTCGCGCTCCAATCCGAGCTACTGGAACTCCTGTTGAAAGAGGATATTTCCAGGGTTCCTCAAAGGGAGGAAAATCAGGGGTTTTCACTCCCGTTATTTTTTCTAATCCCGAAAAAGACTGGGGGAATGAGACATCCTGGATCTGTCAGTATTCCACATGCTGACGATCAAACAGGTGCTGGAATGTTTTCACCAGGACGACTGGTTCACTTCCACCTGAAGGATGCATACTTCCACGTACCCATCATCCCGAAACACAGGAAATTCCTGCGTTTTCCATTCAGGGAATATCAGACCAGACAATCGTCTGCCGTTCGGATATTTCCTGACTCCTCGCATTTGTGTAGAGAAGGCTGGAGCCACTACACAGAGGAGGGATGAGAGTGTGGTTTTCCTCTGGACGACCTGCTATTTGCTGGCTCGCCCCAGAGAGGAAGTCGCTTTACAGACGGTACATCTCGTATCGCATCTGTCAAAGCCTTGGTTTCATAATAAATTGGAAGAAGAGCTGTCCTCTTCCCTCTCAGACAATCGTTTATCTGGGAGTGGAGTTAAACTCAGCCAGCATGAGAGCGCGACTCTCGCGGCAGCGAGGGGAAGAACTGACAGCTCTCCTCCGGCGTGTCACAACCCACACAGCCCTCTCCGTGACGCAGCTGCTCGGCATTGGCGTCAGCTGGTCACATGATGATCCCCCTGAGTCTCTTCCAACAGGGGGACACTCCAGAGGTGGTTCATTCGCTGCAGAAGCCTGCTGTTTTAACCTATTGGTTTAACTGCAGAACTCGCGGCATTCCTCTGTCCCAGATATGCCTCCTACACACGGTCATAATAACCACGAGCACCGTTATAACGCCTCGTGTGGACAGCATGCACACACCTCTCATCCCCTGGGCGTGTACGCGCCTCATGAGGAGAGACGGAGTGAAAGGCAGCGTGTGGAAACTCCCTCGCAGCCCTTTTGCCTCACGGGCAGCGGCGGCGATGGCGTGGCTCGTCACCATGAAGACCATTACGGCACTCCTGTCATCCCAGGAACAGTGTCTTGCGCGGTTTTTACCCCCGCTATTTTTCTAAATCTCCTCTGTCCGGTGCACGCGCTGTCCTGCTATGTGGCGCGCACGGCGGCCTGGCGCCGTTCTCAGCGCCTGTTCGTGCACTATAGAGAGAGCTCGATCGGGCAACCTCTGTCTGCACAACGGCTGTCACACTGGCTGTGTGAGGCTGTGTCACAGGCATATGTCTCCTCTGGGGTGGAGCCCCCGGAGAACATCAAGGCGCACTCCACCAGAGGAATTTCCTCCTCCACGGCTTTGCACGGAGGAATGTCAGTGGAAGATATTTGCACGGCTGCATCTTGGTCTTCCCCCTTTTCATTTATTCATTTTTATTTGAGGGATGTCTCCCATTCCTCTCTGACACACCCTGTACTGGGTGTCCTGTCGGGGTGAGTGACGTCAGGGAGCCAGCTGTGCGCCTCTCTCCTGCCTTTTGGCACGCGGAGAGCGGCCAATTTCCCCTCTTATAGGAGGGATGTTCCTTTTTCCTCTAACACACTTTGTACGGAGTGCCTGGTCAGAGTGAGTGACGTCAGGGATCCAGCTGTGCGCTCTCCTGCCTGTCTGCACGCAGAGAGCTGCTGTTCCCCCACTACGATCGCAGGACGAGGTGGGACTTTCGTCTCTACTTTCTCACAGCGGCCGGTATGTATTGTTCCCAGCCTTCACCCCGTCGGGAAGATAGGCATGTTTTGCTATGTTCCAGGTACGGTGATGAGCCATTACGCATGGCACATCAGGCAGGGGGGTGTTATTGAGCAGGTATGTCTGTGCTTCTAGTGCCGGGCGGACCCAGTGGGGCGCAGACTACATCATGCTTCGCCCTTAACCCAATAGCGATAGCCTTAGAGGGCGAAGCCATATAAGAAATAGAACTGAGGTTACCTACTGTAACCCCAGCTTCTATGAGTAAATGGCGCAGCAAATAGCTGAAGAAAAGTTATGTTGTATGGGAGCAGATTGCCGGGCCACCTTCATATTTATACCGGAAGAAGGCCCGAGGGTGGGGCCCACCTTGCGGGTGGGCGTGGACTACAAGTGTTTCAGTGCTGCGCGGGGGCGCAGGGGGATTACCCAATAGCGATAGCCTTAGAGGGCTGCACCATTTACTCATAGAAGCTGGGGTTACAGTAGGTAACCTCAGGTCTCAAACAAGCCTAGTTTGTTTACAACATTGCGGCGCGACTTGGTGGGCGGTACCCTGGAAAGAAATCTCTGCGTGAGAAATACAAGGTGTGGCGTGTGAGCGTGTGAATGGAGTGAGCTCTGATATAGTTATTAAAGAATAAGAGAATAAATGAAAAACGGGTCTGAAATACTATAGGACAGTAACACAAGAATACAGTTTAAAATGGGAGTGATTAGTAAAATATCCATAAAGAAAAAGTAAATCTGTGTACAGTTCTGTTTCATATGGGTGTTGAGAGATGTCTTCCTGGGGGAGCATGCCCCCAGACCCTCTTAGTTGGGTGGGTAGAAGGGGGTATCATGCACCCCCCTGAATAAAAATAATAAAAAATACTTCTAATCAGCTTTTCTAGATTGGAAAAATTGTGTATAAAACGATTAGCTATGTTAAAAAGTTGACAAATTGTCCCATGTATATTGTTCCCCCAAATTATTGTTTATTTACACAAAAAATCGAGGTTCACTCTTTTTACACCTTTCACTATATCTCAGCCATTATTGCAGATAACTGAACAAATAAGGTATCCAGATCCATGTTTTGATGGTCAAGGAACACAATAAAACTATTCTTAAAGTGATCACATGTGTCTGTGGCATGCTATTATGCTAATTAGTGCCGCCATTACAAGAAAATAGCATTTGAGTCTTGTACCAAGTAGGATGTATTTTGCACCGACACAGAAATATTCTTATAATCAGGTGGAAGTATGTAGAAAATGATGAGCTATGTTAAAATGTTTTCTGTGTAATAGTCCTTTATGCTATATAGTTGACCGCAGGTCATGGAGAGTAATAAGGTATCCGTAGACTTTTGTATGAAGTATCTTTATTACTTAACAGGTCTACAGCCATGATACATACAGGACTGTCTCAGAAAATTAGAATATTGTGATAAAGTTCTTTATTTTCTGTAATGCAATTAAAAAAACAAAAATGTCATACATTCTGGATTCATTACAAATCAACTGAAATATTGCAAGCCTTTTATTATTTTAATATTGCTGATTATGGCATACAGCTTAAGAAAACTCAAAAATCCTATCTCAAAAAATTAGAATAGTTCCTCAGACCAAGTAAAAAAAAAAGATTTATAACAGCAAAACACAATCAAACATTTGAAAATGTCCATTAATGCACTCAGTACTTGGTTGGGAATCCTTTTGCACGGATTACTGCATCAATGCGGCGTGGCATGGAGGCAATCAGCCTGTGGCATTGCTGAGGTGTTATGGATGCCCAGGATGCTTCAATAGCGGCCTTTAGCTCATTAGCATTGTTGGGTCTGGTGTCTTTCAGCTTCTTCTTCACAATACCCCACATATTCTCTATGGGGTTCAGGTCAGGGGAATTTGCAGGCCAATCGAGGACAGTAATGCCATGGTCAGTACACCAGTTACTGGTGGTTTTGGCACTGTGGGCAGGTGCCAGATCATGCTGGAAAATGAATTCCTCATCTCCATAGAGCTTTTCAGCAGACGGAAGCATGTAGTGCTCTAAAATCTCTTGGTACACAGCTGCATTTACTCTGAGCTTGATGAAACACAGTGGACCAACACCAGCAGCTGACATGGCTCCCCAAACCATCGCTGACTGTGGGAACTTCACACTGGATTTCAAGCAACTTGGATTTTGCTCCTCTCCAGCCTTTCTCCAGACTCTGGCGCCTTGACTTCCAAATGAAATACAAAACTTGCTTTCGTCTGAAAAGAGGACTTTGGACCACTGTGCAACTGTCCAGTGCTTCTTTTCCTTAGCCCAAGTCAGACGCCTCTTCCGTTGTCTTGAGTTCAGAAGTGGCTTGACCATGGGAATACGGCTTTTGTAGCCCATTTCCCGGACACGTCTGTGAACAGTGACTTTTGATACCTGGACTCCAGCTTCAGTCCACTGTCTTTGAAGCTCCCCCAAATTCTGGAAACGACTCTTCTTCACAATGCTGTTAAGGCTGCGGTCATCTCTCTTGGTTGTGCAGCGTTTCCTGCCACATTTCCCCCTTCCAACAGACTTTTTGTGGATGTGCTTTGAAACTGCACTCTGTGAACAGCTTGCTCTTTGAGAAATTTCTTTTTGTGTCTTACCCTCCTGATGGAGGGTGTCAATGACGGTCCTCTGGACAGCAGTCAGATCAGCAGTCTTCCCCATACTTGTGATTTAGTTTACTGAACCAAGCTGAGTGTTTTTCAAGGCTCAGGAAACCCTTGCAGGTGTTTCGAGTTAATTAGACGATTCAAGTGATTCGTTGAACACCCTACTAGTATACTTTTTCATGATATTCTAATATTTAGAGATAGGATATTTGAGTTTTCTTAAGCTGTATGCCATAATCAGCAATATTAAAATAATAAAAGGCTTGCAATATTTCAGTTGATTTGTAATGAATCCAGAATGTATGACATTTTTGTTTTTTTAATTGCATTACAGAAAATAAAGAACTTTATCACAATATTCTAATTTTCTGAGACAGTCCTGTAGATGCGTCCTAGATGCGGGCTTGCATACACACCGTATCACTCCGCAGCCGCACCCCATCAGTATCATCCTGATGGTTTATGTGCGCGGCACTATATACTACAGTCTGGATGTCCCACATGCATTTTTTATGCAAATTAGTGTCACCATTACCAAAAACGGAATTTTCACACTTTTCACTCTATCTCAGCCAATATGGCAGATAAATGAACAAATAATGTGTCTAGACCCATGTTTTGATGGTCAAAGATCACAATAAAACTTCCCAAAGTGATCACATATATCTGTGGCATGCTATGCAAATTAAGAGACGCCAATATTGCAGTACAATAACACATAAGGTGTCTAGACAGATGTTGTGTATTCAACCAATATGTATTTGTTTTGTACTAGCCTACAGCAAGGGTTAAACATCATAATATCAGTATTGATGTGACTACTTTTTCATTTCAATCTTTATTTTGAATAGATAACAAAATACGAAATAACAAATGTGAAACACAGAATACCGTATTGTTAAAATACAGTATTTATCCACATTCATAATATTTATATATTCAAAAACAAAAAAAGTCTTCATATTAATAATAATAAAAAATCATATCCGAAAGGGAGCAGGAGGAAGCAAATGCTTATTAATTGCCACCCCTTACTTGATCAATGATTGTCCTTTAAATCATTATGCAAGTTATTCCTACTTACATTTATACATACATACAATAATTTCTCATCTTCAATCACCTCTCTTCTTCTCTACTCTTTCCCATTCCAGATAAGCAGTCAAGGTTTGTCTCTCCACTATCTCATAATACTCATTCATCGTTTTCAATGCTATCATCAGTCGAATTCGTCTTCGTCTTCCTGTTCACGCTCTGTCTTGTCCAGGAGATCAACCAGGGAGGTTGGCAGGACAGGACCACAACGGTCTCAACACTCCATCAGTCCTCATCCATCCCTGCTCCTCATCATAGGGGTTTGCTTTTTCTAAAATATATTCATCAGCTCGCTTGTACAGGGCGACGCGATGGTTCACACGTTGGACGTGCGGCTTCAGATGTTCACATGGATAGGATACTAAATACTAGGGGTGCACCGAATGGGAAATTCTTGCCCGAAACCGATACCGAAAATAGGAAACAGTTGGCCGAAAACCGAATGCCGAAAGGCCCAAAATGATTAATAGAAATATATATATATAATGTATACATTGTTTACCAATGTTGTTCAGCTACCTGATTATGGAAAAAGACATGACTATGGCAAAACTTAACTTAAATAATAATCACTATTATGGGTACATAAAACATTTATTCAGCACTTTTGAATGCATACAGTACATTAATTCCAAGTCAAGTGCATTTTCTCTGTACGATAACTAGAACAAAGTGCATTCAGAACAAAGCCAAGGTGCTTTAAAACTGCATAAACATCTAGGCCAGTAGGCCTACAACAAAATAGTGCAAATAAAGACTGTAACAGCCAGGCCTTCAACAACAACAAATGCACCTATAAGTGGTTGCATACAAATGTGCAAACTGGATAAATCCACATTAATGTAACTATTTACAAACAGTGTTGGGCGTAACGCGTTACAAAAGTAACGCAGTTACAGTAATATATTACTTTTTGCTGTAACGAAGTAATGTAACGCATTACTAATGAAATGTGGGTAATATAGTACCCGTTACAATTCTCAGTAACGCAGTTACAACACATTTTAACCCGAAATTAAATGGTGTTTTGTTTTTTAAGAATGTACTAACATAGCGAGACATTCCGACACCGGACAAATTGTGCGGGTAGATTAGTAAACCTGGTGTTTACCCCTCAGGCTTCGCGTCGAGATCTTCGGGGAAGTTGAACGTTATGCAACCATTCAAAAAAGAGAACGTAGCGAAAAATACAAACAACAAATTGTGTCAGGTGCGCGTGACCTGCTCCGCTGCGCGTGCATCATTTCCAAAGTGCTTCCACAGCAGTGACACACATCTGATGTGTGGATAATATTTTTTACGAAAATGGTTAAAGCAACCATCACTAAACGCCAGCAACACTGCATCTACTGCAGACAGTAGCAACAGGTCAGATGCGGACATCACGTTACCCTCCGTTGTGGACACTAGCTTACTCCCGCCTGACTTGCCGGCCCCGGAGCAGCAGTCTTCGTCGCCCGAAACTACGCCGCCCCTCTGCGGCCCGCAGGTATATCTAAACAACTACCCGCCTGGACAGTGGGGTAAGGCGGTAATTTTGCAGCTTGTGGTATAAAAATAGACAATGGAATATTCATGTGAAAATAGTACCATATTCTGACATGCCTGTAGAAATGTTGGGTCAAAAATAATGCATACAATAGCGCAGATGCCTTCACCACGAATGGCTACAAAAATATCTCATATCCCAAGCTTATTATCAACGAGCTGATGTTGCAGCTGAAATGTTCTCCAGGTCACAAAGTCAACCTCACATGATGATGTGATACCAGTTTTCAAGCACAGTAAATATTCTCTTCCCAGCGTATATGATGGGACCAAGGTGATGATGTAGTAGGCTACATGGTTTTAATAATACTTTTTCCTTTCAATGTTTGCCATTCCAAACCATGAGCATGGTTTAAATAATATTTGCCTTGATTTACAATATGTTAACCTTCATTTTAGTCCTTGAGAGCAGTCTGTACTGCTGTATTAACAACGTGTCACATGTTAAGAATTTACAATCAGAATCGAGTATTCAACTAAGCCGTGTAATACAAGTTGTTAGTAGCCATAAGGGCCTACACAGTTGTTATGCTATACCACATTGCCCTTCACTGGATGCATAATGAGCTGCACTAAACTACATTTTAGCATTTAAAATACCTAGCTATTCTTTTGCGGTTATTTTGGTAAAAGTAACTAAAAAGTAACTAGAGTAGTGTAACTCATTACATTTCAGAAACAGTAATATTGTAATGTAACGTATTACTTTCAAAAGAGAGTAATAAGTAATATGTAATATATTACATTTTGGAAGTAACTTGCCCAACACTGTTTACAAATTCAATTACAATTCAATTTCAAGAATCTGCAAATAAGGTGGTCTGTCCTCATGAGCAATGTAAACAACATTGTATCATTTAGATACCGAAAGTACAATATATTGAACACTGTGCTGCTGTCATTTCCCCCTAATGATAACCTGAGATGGTGAATTATAACTCACAATGAAAATTGTTCAGGAAAGTGGGTATAGAGAGTAGACATGTAGAACTAGATAAGCTTATGATAAGCCAGCCTTGTCTACTTATTAAGGAAAAGTGGGAGGTTCTTTTTAATGAACATTAGCTTCTCTGCTTTATCAGCCATAAGTCTGCTCCTCTTCTCATCAAGCACATGAGAGGCAGCGCTGAACAGTCTCTCGCTGTCAGTGCTTGTGATTTGATCTTACTCCGCATATTTGTCCGGGTGTTTTGATTTCAAGTGGTGGAGTAATCCCGAAGTGGTGAAAGTCTTTGCAGTTACACCCCCTCGAGAAATGTCAGCTGAACACGTTTTACAAATCGCAATCCGCGCCTCTTTCTCTGATATTTTTAAATATCTCCAAGCGCCAGACATGTTGGCTGTGAGCCAGCCGCGAGCATGGTCGCGCGCCGTGCTTGTCGCCGCGTTTTGATTACGTCATCACAACAACACGTTAGCTTACCAACGTAACCCTGTTCTCTGACATTCGGTGATATTTTTTCGGTGCTAAAACCCTTTCAGCCGAAAGCCGAAAGGGCCTTTTTAACCATTTTCGGCCGATAATTTTCGGCGGCCGAATATTCGGTGCATCCCTACTAAATACATTTGCACACTTTTTATATGGTGGCCTATGTCCATACTGTATGTTTCTGTTTTGGTGGTCGTGCCACCACCGTACATGTAGGCACAAGTCACATGCGCTATAAAATAGCACTAAATCCCTTCAATGTGTGTGAAAGACAACAGACTTTACAGCATGTTTTTTTTTATTGAAGTTGCGTTGGTGTTTGTGTGTTGGTTGTTGACGGCAGTGTGTGCCCCCCCTTGGTAAATGATTGCCCCCCTATTTGATTTATTCTAGAGCCGACCCTGCTTATAACTAAACCTTTACAGCAGAGTAGCCTTAACCTTTTTGCTTTAAATGCTTTAAACATGTTCGGTATAGGCACTGTTATGTCACTGACTGTGACAGCCACTCCTATGACCAATGAACAGAACAAAAAAAGAACCATTGGATCACATTTACTCCAAACCAGGGGTTTTCAGCTTGGGAGCTACTTTTAAAAGGCCAAGTCAAAATGACCTACTTATGTTAAAAATGCTAAACATATATTTATTTATATACACCGAGTATACCTTATGTTGGTTTACCTTACATAACGGCATGAATCAAATCAAATCAAAGTTTATTTATAAAGCACATTTAAAAGCAATTTTTGGTCGGGCCAAAGTGCTGTACATGTAATAAATACTACAATCACATAAAAACACATTACTACAATCACAATAAAAGACAATAAATTACAACAGATATATAAAAAACACAGGGAAAAGTCAGGCTAATGGCGCATTTCCACTGCAGCGGGTAGCCCCGTTTAAGCTTCCTTAATCGTCCTCAAGCGGCCAGGCCAGTTTTTGGTGGCCTTTCCATATAGCTTAGCACCGGCTAGCGGGTACTTTTTCCGGCCCCATAAAATCGTGGTTCTATCAGGCCAGGGCCAGGGCTGAACTAGTGACGTCAACACTCTCGACTGATGATTGGTCAGAGAGAGTCGTCACAAGATCGTGCGAGATCACAAGATCATCCCTAGCGTCGCATATATATCTAGAAGGAAGCTTGCAGCATTTTGCACCAAGAAACAGGTAAACGATCGCTTCCACATCCTCCATTGTTGTGTGTGTTTTGTGAGTTGTGTCGTATTGAAGATGACGCCACTGCAGTTTTACCCAGCGTCGCTCCGCCCAAAAAGCCCGCCAAAAAGCCGATCGCCCCGCCTACACTGCGTTGCTACCCCAGGACCTAAACTGTAATGGAAATGCGCCACGGCCTCGGACGGCCAGCGAGGCAGCCCGAGGCCTGAGCGAGGACGCTTAGGGACGCTTAAACGGGACAACCCCGCTGCAGTGGAAATGTGCCATAAAAGGCCAGGGAGAAGAAGTGTGTTTTAAGAGTAGGTTTTTTAAAACCCCTAGGGTCTTTGCCAACCTCACATGGAGGGGCAGAGTGTTCCAGAGCCTAGGGCCATCTGCTGCGAAGGCTCGGTGCCCTCGGGTTTTGAGCCTGTTCTTGGGCACTATCAGCAGCAGCTGGTCAGCAGATCTTAAAGCTCTGGCTGGGGTGTAGTGATGGAGGAGTTCAGCTATATAGGCCGCAGTATGTACAGTCAACCCAGTATCATGGCATTTCGTGTTCACCAACACGATTTTGAATCTATTGATTCGTGTTAACCAACACGATTTCCCCCTTTTTTTCGTGTTGCACAGCACGATTTTAAAAGCAATGTATTTCTGCTGGTAATGTGTTTTGTGCCTGCAGCACGTCTTTTTCTCCAGTCGGGTCGTAGAAGACCGGAAGCTGTGTAGTTCATAAAAACATGTTCTTACTCAATATCAAGCCACAATTATTGCTCTTATTTTAAATCGTATAATTTCGGACTTTTGTTGTGAGGAAAATAAATGGGGCTCAGAGCCTCAGAAAACTAAAATCTGTATTTTTTAAATCTTTGTTTCCTTCTAATTTGTTATTCTTTTCAAAATAACACACTGTTATTTACTCACCAATAACACACAATTATCCTTGCTTTTATTTATTATTTAAAAAGTCCCTAACCAGAGGTTTGGACTCACAACACACATGGACATTGAAGTCTCCGGAGATCAAAACACGATCATATTTCACCTTGATCCCAGACAGAAAGTCAGAAAAGTCATTTATGAAATCCTTATTGCACTTGGCGGACGATACACGACTGCGCAGAGTATAGGCGAGGCTGGGTTCAGTTCAAAAAGCTGCAACTCGAAGCTAGCATAGCTAGTTACAGGGTGAAGCAATCGGCATTGGAGGCTAGCTCTAAACACTGATGCTATGCCCCCACCATGGCCGGTGGCACGGGGGGAGCTGAAGAATGTACAGTCAGGAGGAAGAAGTTCAGAGAACGGTGTATACTCGCCAGCGTGGACCCAGGACTCCGCCAGAAACATAAAATCCAGTTCACGAGAGGAGAAGAAGTCATTTAACAGAAACGTTTTGTTTGCTATCGACCTAGCATTTAGCAAAGCCATGCAAGCCATTTCGCTCCGTGCTTGCCGAAGGTGTAGAGCGTCTCAGCTGACGAAGATGTGCGTGTTGAACGCCGCGCGGGCCGGGAGCAGTCAGTCGGGCAGGAGGAGCTGTCAGCGGGCCCAGAAGAGGCCGCAGCTCCGGAAAAACAGGGCGAATCCACCTATCCCTCACATGGCTTGCAGCGGGTGGGCCATGGCATCCGAGGCGTGGATAAGTCTCAGAAGAAGCCGTCAGGTATGCCTTAAGATGGACCGGTGCACCACCACGCATTCCCCGTCGTCTAAAGCGCTTTCGGCGAGGCAGGACGCAGGGCAACCGGCGCAGGTAGGTGGGAATATCCGACAGTAGAGGGGGGGCGATTTATGGTTGCCAGATCTAGGTTTGGGCAGCAATATCAACTTCAGTGAGGGTCTAAGGTGGAGGAGAGCTTGGAGATCGTAGACAAGCAGAGCAGAGACATTCTGACAAACATAAAACAGGATAGCTAAAGGTAGAGAGCTGAGGGAGCGGCGAGCCCACACAGGCACCATCTTCCCACACACTGGTCACAGCTGTCCCGTATGGCACAATACAAGTCAGTACATTTTTGGTCATTACGTCAATTTTATACCCTTTCTTTATTATAATTGTATAAATTGGAAGGCTAACTAGGTAATCAGCTCACCAGTGATTTGCAGCTAGTGCGGTTGACCGCGGATGCGTGGTGAACTGCATGTGAGAAAAGATGAGATCAAGTGGCAAATGCTGTAGTAAAGATGGATGATAGGCTAACTTTTTTTTTTTTTTTATATATTATTTCAATGCCATGCGATATACCCACACTACCTTTGTGATCAACGTTTTGGGCACCCCTGCTCTAAACTAACCGATAAACGAGGGAGTCGAAGCAATCATCAACAAGAGGCACTGAATGTGTTGGATGACAGCCATCTGTTGACCGCTTACTGCTTACTGCTGAACTAAAGCAGCAAAAACCCCTACACTGGGAATATGATTTAAAACAGGAAATGTGGCAGTATACGTAAATATACAGAACGGAGGCTGTGGCGCAGTGGGATAGTCCACTGATGTGTACCGATCTACAGATCAGGGGAGAGTACGTTTGAGTCCCACTGCAGTCAAGATTGTGTTGTGTCTCTGGGCAGACACTTCACCCCAAATTGCTCCTGATGGGATTGTCCACAGTATTGAATGTTTGTAAATCACTTTGGATAAAAACGTCTCACAAGTGACATGTATTGTAATGTAATATATTGTTTGTAAACTTGAAATGGACATTAATCAACTTTTTTGCACATACTTTATTGGTTTCAAAGCAAAACCGCTGACATATGATGGGAAACGCCGATATATATTGACGGCTGCTGCTGTTGCTAAAGAGGTTATCCTCCACAGATGGCCACGAATGCACTGTGGTTTCTCATTGCGGATAAGCGCATCCGGGTTCATCCCAACAAGAAGCCGTGGATGACTGGAGAGGTGCAGCGCCTGGTCAGGGAGAGGGACATCGCCTTCAGGACTGGTGAGAGGGAGCTGTACAGCACTGCCAGAGCCGACCTGAAGCGGGGGATCAAGCGGGCCAAGATGGACTACAAGGGGAAGATTGAGGACAGCTTCCGGGGCAACGACTCCAGGCGGGTGTGGCAGGGGGTCCAGCAGATGAACAACTACAAACCCAGCTACTACAGACCCTCAGCTGGCGGAGGAGCTGAACTCCTTCTACGCCCGCTACGAGACGGGGCTATCGGAAGCAGCCACACCATTACATCCACCTGCCCTCAGCAGCCTCACCCTCACGGAGCACGAGGTGAGACGCACACTGAAGGCAGTGAACCCGAGGAAAGCAGCGGGGCCGGACGGAGTCTTGGGACGGGTGCTGAGAGACTGCGCTGACCAGATCTTCAACCAGTCCCTGTCCCAGGCCATCGTCCCATCCTGCCTGAAAACATCCACTATCATCCCGGTGCCGAAAAAGAACAACATCGGCTACCTAAATGACTACCGTCCAGTGGCACTCACCTCCACCCCCGCTAACGTTTTTGAGAAGGTGGTCCGTCCCCACATCGTCTCACCCCCCCTTCCCGGTCTGGACCCCCACCAGTTCGCTCGTCTAAAGGGCCAACAGGTCCACGGAGGACGCCATCGCCACAGCTCTCCACTCTACCCTGTCTCACCTGGAGAGTAGGGGGAGCTACGCACGGATGCTCTTCAGCTCTGCATTTAATACCATCCTCCCTGACAGACTGGTGACCAAGCTATCAGTCCTGGGAGTATCCCATTCCTTGTGTCTATGGATTAAGGACTTCCTGTCTGATCGCCTCCAGAGAGTGAGGATTGGCACCCACACCTCCACGTCCCTCAGTGAGCCCCCTACTATACGCCCTCTACACCTATGATCTCGTCCCCGCCCACACCAGCAACTCCATCATAAAGTTCGCTGATGATACCACCGTGGTGGGCTCCATCTCAGGGGGTGACGAGACCGCGTACATGGAAGAGGTGGAGCAACTGCTAGCGTTGTGTAAAGTAAACAACCTGCAGCTAAACAAGCTGAAAACCCAGGAAATGATCATTGACTTTAGGAGGAATAAGACTGACATGCAGCCCCTGTACCTTGATGGAGGCTGTCTGGAGAGAGTCTCAGTGATCAAATTCCTGGGCATTCACCTGGCGGAGGACCTTTCTTGGAGGACCAACACCACGGCAACCATCAAGAAGGCACAGCAGAGACTCTACTCCCTGAGAATACTCAGGAATTACCACTTCAGACAGGACCTGCTTGTGTCCTTCTACCGCTGCGCCGTGGAAAGCATCCTCACCTACTGCATCTGCGTGTGGTTCCTCAGCTGCACAGCCGCAGAGAGGGGTGCGTTCCAAAGGGTTATTAACTCGGCCCAGAAGATCATCGGTTGCCCCCTCCCCTCCCTGGAGGTACTGTACAGCTCTCATTGACTTAAGAAGGCAGTCAAAATCCTCAAGGATCCACACCACCCGGGTAACGAGCACTTTGTACGGCTGCGCTCAGGCAGGCGCTTCCGTACCATGTCTTCCCGGACAAACAGACTCAAGTTCAGTTTTTTTCCCAGGGCCATATGTGTACTAAACACTGCTAATATTTAAATTATATAAGCCTTCCGTGCAATACGAGGGGAATCGTGCAATTAAATGTATTATTTATTTATGTACATATTCCCTATCATTTCTTTTTTAAGTCCCATTTATTGTTTTTATAGTGTCTTGTTTTATATTGTCTTGTTGTTTTTATATTGTCTTGTTGTTGCGTGTTGGCACCTTGAGTTTATTGTAATTTCGTTGTACCTATACAATGACAAAATTAAAGATCTATCTATCTATCTATTACCTGTTATATATGAATATCTGCAATTTCTACTCAACTATTACATTTTAGGGGATTAGGGTTGTCCTTCATTTGGGTTCCTGTTCATGATGGGATATAAGAAAATAAGAAGGTCAAAATAATCTCATGTAGGTATAAATGTTCTGCCATCTGGAGTGGATAAAACATACACCTCAGGATTTTTTTGTGAGCAAACTGCACCAGCTATGGATTACAGGAATTAATGTTGCCATTTATTTTGAACTCAGCATTTATTAAAATGGTGGATAGGCTTTCCTGGAGGTCAGGAGACTCGGGATGAAGGAGGACAGGAGAATTATAATTATTTTTTTCCATTACCTGAAATTTGGATCCATGGGATGATTTAATCCACTTTCAGGTTCAAGGACGAACATAAGAAACTGCACATAGGCAAAAGTGTGCATCTCCTCTG
Organism: Notothenia rossii; assembly: GCF_949606895.1. NCBI lineage: Eukaryota > Metazoa > Chordata > Actinopteri > Perciformes > Nototheniidae > Notothenia > Notothenia rossii. Next base: position 23,085,771 of record NC_136910.1, on the reverse strand, counting down.
TTGAGAATCCTGCTGGATAATGTACGGGCATTGGATGATCGGCTGGACGTCCTCTATGCCCGCAGTTGTAACAGGAAATCAGGAACAATAATGTGGTTGTTTTGCCAAAACATGGCAAAAGCCTGGAATAACTATCAAACGCTGTTCAAACAGATTACTCTTTTGTAAAAAAAGACAAAACAGAGAACTCTGGTGAGAAAAAAAAGATAAAGGCTGTGTTTTAAAGTATGGCAAAATGTAAGATCAGACGGGCTAGCATTTCAATGGAATTGTACCTTGTACGATTTCATGTGACAGATTAATGCAGCAGAGGTGAAGCAGTTACTGTGGGATAATAACACATCTTCAACCTGGTTAGAAAAGTTGAGTAAAAGCTATTTTCTTTAGGGTATTTACCAGGACCCACATTTGAATTGTTTGTGTCATATTATACATATACTATGCTTATCCAATGCTTTCGGAAAGTATCCCAAAGCCTTCCACCTTAAAAGCAAAGTCTGCTTAGCTTTTCCGGGTCTACGCCATGCCCCCAGGACATGGGTCGGACGTTAAACCAAATATTTGTTGCTGTCAAATGATGGCATAACAACTTCCGTGTCAGTGTCATTTGGTCTAAAAATACTTTTTCCCAATGACTAACGGTGGGAAAGAGATGTCTGTTTAGCAGAGTAAACAGTCATTCTTAGTTTAATCAACTACCCCGTACGACCATTAGAATAGTCATTTAAATCATAAGGTCCAAAAAGTTATAAAATGCGCCTTAATTTCGATTGGAGGCGGGGCTTAAGAAAAATACACATGCTTTATGGTCCTTGATTCAGAGAATGAACAGGTCCCCGCCTTTAGTGTATTTGAATCCAGTACAAATACATTACAAATTCTGAGGTCTTTTACATACAAGGAACCCAAATACGATGGTCAGTCTGACAAACAATTAACGGTGTCATTGGAGGTCGATGATTGGCGTCAATATTTGTTGAAATTAAAAGCAATAGGGGATTGAGGTGATGGCAAGCAGCAGGGTAACACTTAAACTGGGATTTCCTTGTTTTATATTTTAATGCAGCATCTACATATTACATATAAGTACTTTGACCTATGATAAAGTGTTTCTGACAGACGTACACGTATCAACTGACCGGTTCCATTTATTTCATCTATGGAAGTACTGAAGCCAGATCTATTCTTTACATTTACCATAGTGTTTTCTAAGTTAATAAAGAAAAATTGTAAATTTGAAACTGCTTAAAGGCATAATAAAACAATTTTTAGTTTTCACCAGAAAGGGGGATGGCCGTCATTTTGCCCGTAGTGCTGCTCTCTTGTATGGCCTGTTCCCCAGTGAGAATATCAAGCTGCACAGTGCAATCAAAAACTAAAAGTGTGAACTCCTAATGAGGACACTTCTTCGTAATGGTGTTATATATTGATTATGGACTACGACATGGAGGTTGACCGTTTATTCAACACGTTGTTTCACACGCTCTCATGACAACACAACAACATTAACTGTATCCGGTTCACACATCCCAAAACCCTGGTGCCATCTTAAAGGCACAGTCACACCTGGTGTGACACATACATAACAAATTGTACCTAACTTCACTTTAGCCAACACTACAAATGGGGAAATAGACAACTAATACTTAAAAACCCACACAAATAATACCATGTTGGCTGAGATATCTAAAATAAAAAAGAATGTTATTTTAACAGCAGTTCAACTTTTACAGAAAAGGTTTAGTCTGGTTATTTTGATGCTCAATAACAACATTATTGATTGAAGTTTTAATGGCCTTGAAAGATTCATATGATTCCTATATGAAAGGTGGCTGACCCCAGTTGAGCGGTGACCTTCATCGGTGCCGTCCAGAAGGATAGCAGCTTAAGGTCCCGGTTAGGACGGTGAATCCTGACCCAGTCCCCCACTGTGAAGGAAGGCGCTCTCACCCTCCGTCGCTTGTCAAACCGCTGCTTCATGCGACGCTGAGCCTCTGCGACCTTGGCGCTCTGGCAGGGTGCAGCTGTTGGCGTGACGGCCGCCGGGGCCCGTAGCCGATCCAAAGGGAGCTGTAGCTCACGGCCCATCATCAAGAGAGCTGGGGAGCTGCCGGTAGTTGAATGTGGCGTCGCCCGGTAGTGAAACAGGGTGCGGAGCAGCGCGGCTGAGAACGGAAGACCATCTGCCAGGTGTGCTCTGATCCCGTTCTTTAGGGTTTGGTTGAACCTTTCCGCCCCCCAATTTGCTTGCGGGTGGTAGAAAGCTGTACGGATGTGTTTAATCCCCCTCTCTTCCACAAAGGCGGCAAACTCAGCTGAGACAAACTGTGGGCCGTTATCTGTAGTGATGGCGTTAGGACTGCCCCACCGAGCAAACAGAGAGGAGAGGAAGTCTGTGACCACCCGAGTCGTTACAGACCCTGTGGAGACCACCTCTGGCCATTTCGAATGGAGGTCGTAGGCCACCAGGAGGAAGCGTTGATGGTGTGGGACGCCACGGAGTTCCCCACAGATGTCCAGCTGCATGTGTGGCGCGCGTGGCCGCTGCAGGGGCGGCGGGGGTGGCGGGCCAGTTTTCCCACTGACCAGGCAGGCCGTGCACTCCTTCACCATTGTCTCTATATCTCAATCTATGCCCGGCCACCACACCAAATCCCTGCAGCGCTGTTTCACCTTCACGATACCCAGGTGGCCCTCGTGCGCCATAGCCAATACGCGTGCCCTGAGGTCGATGGGGACGAATGTGCGGAGGCCCCGGGCCACGCAGACACTGTTCCAGCAGGTCAGCTCGTCCTTGACCCGATGAAAAGGCGCCAGCTCCTCCGGGAACTTCGCAGGCCATCCCTCCCGAATGTAAGTGCGGAGCCGGGAGAGTGTGGGGTCCTCCGCCGACGCGAGCCGAAGGTCCTCCAGGGAAACCGCGGCCTGAAGCGGGGCGTGGAGCATGAGTATGAGCTCTGACTCTGTTGCGTCGAGGCCCGCGCCGGGCGCCGGGGTGGGGGTGGGGGTGGCGCGGGAGAGCAGGTCAGCCACCACATTCTCCCTGCCGGGAGTAAACACCGTGGTGAAGTCGTACGGCAGGAGTCTCTCTGACCAGCGGTAGATCCTCAGGGGTTTGTGCCCTGACCCTATTTAGGGGCAATGGATGTCCACTTGCGGGAGACGACAGACAGTGGTGCGGTTAGCCAAAGTGACAATGGATGTCCACTTGCGGGAGACGACAGACAGTGGTGCGGTTAGCCAAAGTGACAATGGATGTCCACTTGCGGGAGACGACAGACAGTGGTGCGGTTAGCCAAAGTGACAGACCTAATGTTAGACCAATTTACAGGCAATGGACGTCCACTCTCGGGAGAGAGACCTCCAGCATGTGTCCCTGACATGGAGACTCTGTTTATTTCACTCATCCAGGACAGAGACCGGGGAAATCTCCTCTCTGTGGCCCCTCCAAGACCCCCAAAGGACGGACCACAGACCTCCAGCATGTGTCCCTGACATGGGCACCTCCATAACCTTGCACACCGTGAGTCCCCGGACTCCTGGACTTAAGCACTCCCCCACGGACTAAACCCAGATGTTCACACCCTACAGAACTTCATGCCCCTGGTTAACCTAAAGGGGGTGGATTTTGCGGTGCTTTACCGTCCGCACATCGGTATCCATATTCGGCCTTATTCACGGCACCACCACCCCTTCTGTGGAGGATATTCTCATGCTCCTGGTAACCCTTTAAATAGTCTGATACTGTCAGGGCTCATCACCGCACTTTACAAGCCATAAATAATGTTTAAATGGTCGGGGAAAGTGTTTTTAAACGTCTGGAAGAGAGTTGTAGCCTGTCATTTTGCAGGATATCATTTAACATGTAACCTCTCCTGGAAATGCACAGAATATGTCCATTTCCAGGAGAGATTCCATGTTAAATTATATCCTGCAAAATGACAGGCTATAAGCCAGGAACAAGTGTTTGAAAGGCGGGGAAAAGTTGTTTAAAATAGTCGGAAAAGTGTTTTTAAACGTCTGGAAGAGAGTTGTTGCCTGTCATTTTGCAGGATATAATTTAACATGTAACCTCTCCTGGAAATGCGCAGAGTATGTCCATTTCCAGGAGAGGTTCCATGTTAAATTATGTCCTGCAAAATGACAGGCTATAAGCCAGGAACAAGTGTTTGAAAGGCGGGGAAAAGTTGTTTAAAATAGTCGGAAAAGTGTTTTTAAACGTCTGGAAGAGAGTTGTTGCCTGTCATTTTGCAGGATATAATTTAACATGGAACCTCTCCTGGAAATGCGCAGAGTATGTCCATTTCCAGGAGAGGTTCCATGTTAAATTATATCCTGCAAAATGACAGGCTATAAGCCAGGAACAAGTGTTTGAAAGGCGGGGAAAAGTTGTTTAAAATAGTCGGAAAAGTGTTTTTAAACGTCTGGAAGAGAGTTGTTGCCTGTCATTTTGCAGGATATAATTTAACATGGAACCTCTCCTGGAAATGCGCAGAGTATGTCCATTTCCAGGAGAGGTTCCATGTTAAATTATATCCTGCAAAATGACAGGCTATAAGCCAGGAACAAGTGTTTGAAAGGCGGGGAAAAGTTGTTTAAAATAGTCTGATAACTCCAGGGCGCATCACCGCATTTTACAAGCCAGGGAAGGTGTCTGAATCCTGGGTAAACATTGTTTAAATAGTCTGACACCTGGCACTGTATTTGCCCCTGGGAAACTTCAAGGTTATATTCATGTTTTATTATTTATTTAATAATCACATGATTTTTACAAAAACAGTATACACAGTATACAATAATAATAATAATAATAATATAACAATATACATAATAAAAACATGAAAAGTGGTGAAAATGAGAAAATGTATCCGAAAATAGTGCCTCCTAATGCGGGCATGTGGACAGTAGCCACAGACTCACAGGCACACACACACATGCAGAGATCCAGGGGGCGGAGCACATGGCTTTTTTTACCCAGAAATAAGTCTATGAGAGGCGGGGAGACTCAGAGGACAGGCTGCGTCACCTCACTTTGTAACCCAGGAAAAGAGCAGGAATTCTGGCTGCGTGAGTGTTAAAAGTGCATTCATCTGTGTTAATCCGACAGCCGCAGAGGTGCTGACGCAAAGCAGGCGGAACAAATTGATTATTTGAACCAGGAATAAATGTTTGCAAGGCGGGGAAAGTGTTCCTGCAGCCCCTCCATAACGGTAATAATGATTAGAAATGATTTCCAGGGCAGAAAGCGTTTTTTAAATGTGGAAAAAAATATGTTAAACTGTTTAAAAAGCACAAAGTGATTTGAGTGCAGTTCTCATGTGTCCCCACAGGAGGGCGCAACGTCCCAGGGAGCACAGTGCATGGTGACAAGGTACGATTTATACCCTAAAATAGCATGCTAAGTGTGGGTGGATTAGTTTCAAAGCATGCACACTCTGCTCGTGTCAGACTTCCATCAAATAGACCGGGGAAAACACCTCTCATTAGCCCCTCACAGACCACCAAAGGATGGACTAAGCAGCTCCAGCACGGCTCCCTCACATGGAGCTCAGGTTATTTCATACCTCCAGGAGAGGGACCGGGAAAACCACCTCTCTGTAGCCCCTGACAGAGCCCCAAAGGACGGACTAAGGACCTCCGGCAACAGTGGCACTTCCATAACCTCGTGCACCGTGAGACCCCGGGCCCCCGGACTTAAGCACTCCCCCACGGACTAAACCCAGATGTTCACACCCTGCAGAATCTCATGCCCCTGGTCACCTTTAAGGGGGGGTGGATTTTGCGGTGCTTTACCGTCCGAACACAAGCATCAATATTCGTCCTCCTTCACAGCAGCAGCAGCAGCAGCAGCACCTGCCCTGCTGCACTTCCATAACCTCGTGCACCGTGAGACCCCGGGCCCCTGGACTTAAGCACTCCCCCACGGACTAAACCCAGATGTTCACACCCTGCAGAATCTCATGCCCCTGGTCACCTTTAAGGGGGGGTGGATTTTGCGGTGCTTTACCGTCCGAACACAAGCATCAATATTCGTCCTCCTTCACAGCAGCAGCAGCAGCAGCAGCAGCAGCAGCAGCACCTGCCCTGCTGGAGGTTCACACTTTAACTTATTTGTATTCGTTTTTTTTTGTTCCCCTCCTCTGCCTTAAACATCCTCCCACGCTTGAGCACTCCTCACTCGGACTAAACCCCTCCATGCACACCGCCAGAACCAGAACCTCACGCCCCTGGTGACCTTAAAGGTGTTTGTCTTTGTTTGTTTTTGTACTCCACATAGACAGGCAGGTGTTCAGCACCACGGACAGAGCGGGCCCGCTGCTGCTGCTGCTGCTGGAAGGTGGAACACTTTGAGTCTTTTTATTTTCTCTTTTCTCCCTGCTCCTGCACACACCTTTTGTTACCCTCCTCTGCCTTACACATCCTCCCACGCTCGAGCACTCCTCACTCGGACTAAACCCCTCCATGCACACCGCCAGAACCAGAACCTCACGCCCCTGGTGACCTTAAAGGTGTTTGTCTTTGTTTGTTTTTGTACTCCACATAGACAGGCAGGTGTTCAGCACCACGGACAGAGCGGGCCCGCTGCTGCTGCTGCTGGAAGGTGGAACACTTTGAGTCTTTTTATTTTCTCTTTTCTCCCTGCTCCTGCACACACCTTTTGTTCCCCTCCTCTGCATTACACATCCTCCCACGCTCGAGCACTCCTCACTCGGACTAAACCCAGATGTTCACACCCTACAGAACTTCATGCCCCTGGTTACCCTAAAGGGGTGGATTTTGCGGTGCTTTACCGTCCGCACATCGGCATACATATTCGGCCTTATTCATGACACTACCACCCCTTCTTTGGAGGATATTGCAGGATATAATTTAACATGGAACCTCTCCTGGAAATGCACAGAGTATGTCCATTTCCAGGAGAGGTTACATGTTAAATTATATCCTGCAAAATGACAGGCACTGTATTTGCCCCTGGGAACCTTCAAGGTTATACTAATGTTTTTTTTTTTTTTTTTATTTAATTATCACACCACTTTTACAAAAACAGTATACAAAATAAACATAATAACAACATGATTAACAGGGGCGTGGGGGCCATATTAGCCGTCTAACTTGTACAGTGCACCGGGGAAAAAAGGTTGAGTCCACGGCCCCTTTCCCCTCATCAGGAGTACCAATCGGTCCTGAAGAAGAGGTATCGCTGCTCTCCGCCCCTGAATCATCTTCGGAGGTAGCTGACGGTGGTAGACCTCCTTCTGATGATGATGCTGCTGCAGCTGCTGCCGCCGCCCTGAACATGGAGCGGATCTTCAATGCCTCCTTTATTCCAGGCGTATTCGCGTAGAACCGGTCTGCAGTGCTTACGTCGTGGCACATAAACCTAGCCAGAATCGACCTGCTTTCTGGATCTTGGTGATGCTTGATATTGTCAGCCAGGGCAGTGCGCAAGATGGTGAAGGTGACGGCTGTTTCTAGCCCAGCATCAGCCCAAGCCCTCTTCAAGTGAGCGTTCAGGTTCTTGGAAGCCTGCTTCCCCGATGTGAAAAGGAAGAATTCATTCTGAGGACCCGACAAGCCCTCTTTTATCCCCATCCACCGCATGACCCAGCTAAACTCCTTTATTGTAAGCACCAGCTGTGCTTCACCAAATGTCTTGGCAGTCTTGTGATCCTGCACGTGGATGATGTAGCCCTCAGCAGTGCCCCTTCTGTCCGCCTCAAAGACCTCCGTGTTGGTCATGTTTGCATACACACCCGGACGGTGGCCATACAGGAGGCTCCAATGGAGGGTTAGATAGCCATATAGCAGGTACTGGGTGATTGAGGTCGGATTGCTAGCCATCAGGTCAAGGAGATCAGGGATGCGCTTCTCAGCGGCCGCCATGGCGGCGAGAAGCTCCGCCTGGCTCGGCAGACGATCCAGCTTGTCCCTCTTCACCTTAAACTGGTGGAGAGTGACAGACTTTTTCAAATCGTTAATGTTGGCTTTCACCTCTCTGATGATGTTGGTCATATCAGACTGGGTGAGCCTGCACCCCCGGAGCTTTGATGCAGACAAGTACCTCAGGAAATGGTTCACAGTCTTCAGGAACAACAGCGATGTTGTGACTGTCCGGCCCGACTCTGAAATATACTTGCTCCAGCCACGGACCCTCTTTGTGTCTTTTAGAAACAGCCAGTCTGACAGCCGGTCAAAACCATGGGCCATGAATACTATGAAGTTCTTTATCCGGCTGACATTGGACATACAATTCTCTTTCCGTTTTACTGTCGGTGCGAGACCCTCACAATGACCTCTGTATGTCTGAATGTACGTCTCCATGCTTTTAGGCAACGTGATTTCACGCATGGTATTCCGCAGTCCCTTCCCAGTGCACCATTGATTTTGGGAAGAGGGCCAGTCCTTAGCCAGATTAGCTTTCAGCTTATTGGAGACAGACGCACGGGTCTTCTGGCATACAGGGGTCTCACTACAGGAGGCTTCTACGGACCGCATGACAGTCTTCATCGGGGTCTTGCTTCCGGAGGCTTCTGGGGACCGCATCACAGACTTGAGAGGGATCTCACTCGCAGAGGCTTCTATGGACCGCATGACAGTCTTCACTGGGGTCTCACTACCGGAGGCTTCTGGGGACCACATGACAGTCTTCACTGGGGTCTTGCTTCCGGAGGCTTCTGGGGACCGCATCACAGACTTGAGAGGGATCTCACTCGCAGAGGCTTCTATGGACCGCATGACAGTCTTCACTGGGGTCTCACTACCGGAGGCTTCTGGGGACCACATGACAGTCTTCACTGGGGTCTTGCTTCCGGAGGCTTCTGGGGACCGCATCACAGACTTGAGAGGGGTCTCACTACCGGAGGCTTTGTCGGACCGCATGACAGTCTTCACCGGGGTCTTGCTTCCGGAGGCTTCTGGGGACCGCATGACAGTCTTCACCGGGGTCTCACTACCGGAGGCTTTGTCGGACCGCATGACAGTCTTCACCGGGGTCTTGCTTCCGGAGGCTTCTGGGGACCGCATCACAGACTTGAGGGGGGTCTCACTCGCAGAGGCTTCTATGGACCGCATGACAGTCTTCACCGGGGTCTTGAGAGGGGTATTGCTGCCGGAGGCTACTGAGTTCATGTCGGGGGTACTTGGGATTGCTACGCCCTTAAATCGTATACATTCTTCGTCTTCCTCAAGCAGAGCAGCAGTGGCATTCTGCTTCCTGGGTTTTAGACCCTGTTTTAGCCTGGAGCGCAGGGTCTTCACCTCATCAATGAGGGCATCCTTCTGAGCCCTCAATGCCACATTGTCCAGCCTCACCTGCATGCAGTCCTCTTCGTCACACTCGGTATGTGGGGAGAAGGGTGGAGGGTGCACCGGGTATTCCTCCTCATTGTCTATATCCAATGATGTAGCCATTCCAATGATGGGATTAGTCTCTCGGAGGTCATGGAGCAACTGCAGGGCCACACTATGCTTCAGCCTTGCCATGACCTGATGTGCCTCATCTCGGGAGAACTCAGGGTGGTCACGAGTTACATGACGGTGTAGTTTCCTCCCAGCATACGAACACCCTGTGATGGGACAGGGTTTGGTCCGAACATTTATTCTACCACTGGCCATTTTAAGAATGATGCCTCTTTCATCCAGGTTCCGCACTGCATGTTTGTGCTTATAGTTGGGTCTAGAACCTCAATTCCGTGACCATTCTTCTGCTAAGATGTTTTGACACTTGATTTGACATCATTGGACCTTTTATAAAAAATATAGACCCAAGGTCCCTCCCAAAAATCCCGGCAATTTTTGCTAGAGGGCCAAATCCAAGATGGCTGCTCGCGCCATCTTAAAAAATTAACTTTTGAACCAGAGCGCCTAGAGTCATGTGTAAATGCACTTTTTGGGGTAAGTCGGCCACAAGGATTCAATTTCTGACATCAGTTTGGTGCGATGACATCGTTCGGACCCACAAATCCAAGATGGCCACCATCCGGTCGAGAAAATATACACGTTTTGAACGGGAACATGCAGGATCACGAGGTACCGGTCACGGCAGTAGAACAAGCACTCACTGTTATAAACTGAAGTATATATATGTACTATATATGGGGGCGGAGCTTCCTACAGGCGATATAGGCGTTTGCCTAGAGCGCCACCCAGAGGGGGGCGCCACAAATAAAACATTTTTTAAAAAAAAGTTTGCTTGGCGCAGTTTTGGCTTTATATCTGCAACCATTATTTAAAAAAAAATAATAATAATCTAACATAAGGGAAAATTAGCCAAAAATCTAAAATGGTCGGTCGGTCTAAGAGCCTCAGCTTTAAGTGTTCACAGTCAGAACATGCTAGAGCGCTGTGCATTGATGGGTATCTGTCAAGTGTTTTTAAAATTGAGCGTTGAGGAAAGAAAGACTAACGTTAGAGAACTGTGAAGAGGCAAAAGCCATCGGGGCGCAGTATAAAAACAGAAGAAAAGAAGAAGAAGAGAAACGTGCCAAGTTGAAAGGTAGGCTATGCCATTTTGATTGTATTGTCAACATTAGCGAATGGATCATGTAATCTTGCTAGTTAGCCAAGCCAACGTTAGCTAGCCAGCGTTTGTTATTACCATTCAGTAGAAACTGTCATAAGGCTATTTTTGTTGTGTCATGAAATAGAAATATTAGTAATAATAACAATGTTAGTTTTGGTGTAGCGAGCTACACGTTAAGTTTACCTCAGAAAGCAGATTGACTAACCGCAGTGTGTGCAAGACCTGGTTGAATGCATGCATGAGTTTGACACCTTCCCGTTCGATACGGCCTCAACCACCCTCCGTACCTTGCAGTCGGCCATGCCCGCCTCTGATGAGCTCGTTGCAGACTTCAACTCAGCCCATGCCGCAGGGGAGAAGAAATTGACCCACTTTTTGGAAGAACGGGTATTCAATAAGAATACCTCTCTTCATGCACCCGTCCCTCTGTGCAAACGATTGACGTTTGCGAAGGCGTTAAGCAAGGAGAAGCCATCAGATGAACTCAAGGCGAAAGCTGCAGAAATGGAGCGAAGCGCCCTCAAGGCAATGATAAACCTGGTTGAGGGCAGTCAACTTGTGAACCTCCCCGAGTTGCTCGAACATCGTATTGTCGAGGAGTGTGTGCCATTATTTAACTCCAACGGCACCTTCAGAAAGACACAGAAGAGCATGCTCGTGCAGAAGCTCTCTCTGGAATCTGTAGATCTGCAGGAATCATACATCGCTCTTGTGGACATGGGCATGATCTGGAGGATGGCAACTCCATCAGCAGAGGATCGGCGGACGCAAGATGGCAACCCATACAAGTGGTCGGACTATGTCCACAAGCTATCATCTATTATCCTTGCACCCCATCATAATGCTCACCGTATCATATGTGTGAACGACCCGTACGACACAGCATACTCGACGAAGGATGACGAGCGAGACCTGAGGGTACAGGGAAACACACATGTGCCCAACACCTACATGAAATTGGGTGACGCATTCCCCACTGCCAGAATGTTCAAGACGCTGCTGTGTAGCTCCAGCAACAAGGGGCGGCTGCAGAAAATGATATGCAGCTACCTGACCGATCTTGCACAGAGTGTTGATGTGGAGATTGTCTACTCTGTCGGCTCCCACTGTACCAACTTATCAACCCAACAACCGATGCAGAACTACAGCTTTGACCAGTCTGAGGCTGACACTGTCCTGTTCTCCACCTATGTAGTTTTGCGCGAGTCAGGCTACAGTGGTCCAGTTGTCATCGATGCCACTGATACTGATGTATATGTTGCGGCAGCACTTATCTCACAGCAGCTGCCAGGTATGCTCTGTATCAAGAGGAAGCAGGAAACGGTACGCTGCTGTGACATGACAACTGACATGATGGCCGACTGTATTGTGCAGCTGCATTGTATGACAGGCTGTGATGCAAACTCAGGCTTTTACGGCAAAGGTAAGAAGTCTGTGTATGACCAGGTGGCGAAAAGCCCTGTTGCCCGACAACAGCTCTCGCGATGTGGAGATAACCTTGCCCTGACAGAGGAGGTGCTGGAGCAGCTCTTTGCCTTCACACGTAGCATCATCTACGGTGACAACAAGAGCAAAACCATGGCTGAGGCCCGTGCTGCTAAATGGAGGACCATCAAAAAGAAATCCTTCATCCGTCTCCCTCCAGATGCCGACAGCTTGCGTCAACATTGCCTCCGTGCCAACTACCTGGCGTATCTGGTGCGCCATCCATCGCTAAAGCACCATCCCTCACCAATCGGACATGGTTGGGAGCTGGTTGGTGGTTGCTGTCGCCCTGTACGTCACACGCGACCCGCACTCCCGATGCATCTACCTGCACCAAGGCCAACTGAAGAGGGACAGGAAGATGAGGAAGATGAGAGCGATGATGATGACGAAAATCGAGTTGCTGCTGTCCAGAGAGGCGATTCATCGGAATCGGAGGATTCAGAATGTAGCGAGGCAGGGTGCTCTGATTCAGACTGATACGGACTCTCAGTGTCATATTGATAAATAAATAAAAAAGCAGAATTGTGTTTCATTTGTGTTATTGTTCAAAACTTGCCATTTCTCGAGGCAGCATTTTTGCGTTATTACATGTTGTTTGAAGTGTTCTCATTTGCTAACTAGTCAAGTTACAGCTAATAAAAGTATTTTATTTGAAGGTTAAGTAGTTGTATATCTTGTCATACATTCTTATTTCATGGTAAAATATTAATATGCAGATTATTTGCTTATAAGTCGATCAGTACTCAAAACGTGTGTAATTTCTCGACCGGGTGGCGGCCATCTTGGATTTGTGGGTCCGAACGATGTCATAGCGCCAAACTGATGTCAGAAATGGAATCCTTGTGGTCGACTTACCCCAAAAAGTGCATTTACACATGACTCTAGGCGCTCTGGTTCAAAAGTTAATTTTTTAAGATGGCGCGAGCAGCCATCTTGGATTTGGCCCTCTAGCAAAAATTGCCGGGATTTTTGGGAGGGACCTTGGGTCTATATTTTTTATAAAAGGTCCAATGATGTCAAATCAAGTGTCAAAACATCTTAGCAGAAGAATGGTCACGGAATTGAGGTTCTAGACCCAACTATTAAGGTGCTTATTCAAAGCCAGATAGCGGAGGCTGCACACCGGGCATTCGGTCAACATCCTTCCAAAAACACACACAATGAATTCTATTTAAATGGTTTTCTGTTTCTCCGTTTATATGCGTTAGCCAACTGCTGATTGCAACCATGGGTCCGATGCTTCAATGCAGGGAACACGGACCAAGGGGAGGACTTGGGTTACCACCTGGTTAAAATGGTCCCACCTCCGCACCAACGCGACTGGCGATGGGTCCGATACATTGATTGTTTTTTGTTTCATGGTTCTGCCACGAACTCACAAGACAGTTTTGGGTACAAAACGTGGGGGTAACAGTACCTCTGGGCGCTCCGTCCCGCTCCGGCTTTCGCCGCAGCGGGGGGAGGAGGCATTGAACCCCTCGCACCTGCCCCCGGAGGAGGCAGGGGAGTCAGGTACCCGGAGGCGCACGGTGGACGGCCAGGGCGAGACCGCCACACCGCACTGGAGTCAGAGTTCCGAGTTTTTCGAGCCAGGTCCCGGTGAAACGCAGTACGGAGCACCCGGCAGGAACCTCCAGCAGACCCCCCCGCGCGGTTCCCTCGTCCCTCGGAAGAGGCGGAGAGGTGGGTGTTTTTCATCTGCTGGCGGACTGCCGGGGAGAACGTGCTGCTCGGGAGCCAGGCTCAGAGTTAGTGGAAGTGAGAGCCCGTGCACCTGCCTTTTACAGCAGGCACGCGCTGGTATCGGGGTGGGGAGAGAAGGTAGATGCAGAGGCTGCAGAAACAGCCAGAGCCTTTCCCCTCTAACACACCCCTCATTTGGTTCATGAGCACTGGGCAGAGTCCCCTGTCAACTCTCCTTATATTCCTCCGGAGACCAGTTGGGAAATGGCAGCATCCCACTTCGCCTGGTAGACCATATCGTTAAATGAGCTCAGTAATGTACTGCACAACATCACATGGGTAAAATGAGCTATATCATGCACTGCAAAATCACATTTGGTTTATTTCCAAAAAGCCTGGAAAAAACACATATCCATCATGTCCTGTAAAATATCATTCTTTGTTTATGTCCGCTCCAGGATTACCCGTAGTTTGGATGAACCGACCGCCAAGCACCGGAAGCTGGACCCGGGGGAGGAGGCCCTCCGATGGCGGGTCAAATTTGATGATACCGCAGCTGGCTGGACACTAGCCGTAGAAGAACACCTGGGCGGGACCAGGCATGTCCCTCTTTGCAGACAAGCATATGCGCTCCCAGGAGCAGAGTCAATCCCACAGTTTGGAGGAACCGACCGCCAAGCACCGGAAGCTGGACCCGGGGAGGAGGCCCTCCGATGGCGGGTCAAATTTGATGATACCGCAGCTGGCTGGACACTAGCCGTAGAAGAACACCTGGGCGGGACCAGGCATGTCCCTCTTTGCAGACAAGCATATGCGCTCCCAGGAGCAGAGTCAATCCCACAGTTTGGAGGAACCGACCGCCAAGCACCGGAAGCTGGACCCGGGGAGGAGGCCCTCCGATGGCGGGTCAAATTTGATGATACCGCAGCTGGCTGGACACTAGCCGTAGAAGAACACCTGGGCGGGACCAGGCATGTCCCTCTTTGCAGACAAGCATATGTGCTCCCAGGAGCAGAGTCAATCCCACAGTTTGGAGGAACCGACCGCCAAGCACCGGAAGCTGGACCCGGGGAGGAGGCCCTCCGATGGCGGGTCAAATTTGATGATACCGCAGCTGGCTGGACACTAGCCGTAGAAGAACACCTGGGCGGGACCAGGCATGTCCCTCTTTGCAGACAAGCATATGCGCTCCCAGGAGCAGAGTCAATCCCACAGTTTGGAGGAACCGACCGCCAAGCACCGGAAGCTGGACCCGGGGAGGAGGCCCTCCGATGGCGGGTCAAATTTGATGATACCGCAGCTGGCTGGACACTAGCCGTAGAAGAACACCTGGGCGGGACCAGGCATGTCCCTCTTTGCAGACAAGCATATGTGCTCCCAGGAGCAGAGTCAATCCCACAGTTTGGAGGAACCGACCGCAAAGCACCGGAAGCTGGACCCGGGGAGGAGGCCCTCCGATGGCGGGTCAAATTTGATGATACCGCAGCTGGCTGGACACTAGCCGTAGAAGAACACCTGGGCGGGACCAGGCATGTCCCTCTTTGCAGACAAGCATATGTGCTCCCAGGAGCAGAGTCAAACCCGCAGTTTGGAAGAACCGACCGCCAGAGCACCGGCACAAAGCCGGGCCGGCGGAGGCCTTCCGATGGCGGGTCACGTTTGCCATTCGATCAATGTCTTTGCAGACAAGCATATATGTGGTTGTTACGCAGGATCAAATAGGTAGTTTGATGAAGTAGGGTCCTGTGCCCGGAGCAAGGCCAATTGCTGAATGCCGCAGCCGACTAAGGCCGCTATGCCACAGTGGAGGATGAGAGAAACAGGTGTTTGTTTTGCATTCCGCGGCAAAGAGGGGAGGTGGAACTTCCACCCCGCTACGGAACCTGTGGTGGGACCCCTGAGTCAGACGGTTCGTCTTGGAAACGCTTCATATCGGTCGGCCTGGGAGGTAAGAGACACGCAGGGTAACGGACACGCAGGGTTACCCCCACGCAGCCCACGCAACACGGAGGAGGCAGGGGAGTCTGGTACCCGGAGGCGCATGGCCGCAACACCGCACTGGAGTCAGGGTTTCGAGTTTTTTGAGCCAGGTCCCAGTGAACGCAAGACTCCAGCAGGAGCCTCCAGCAGACCCCCCCGACGTTTCCCTCGTCCCTCCCGGCCATCAGAGTCGAACCCGCAGTTCGGAGGAACCGACCGCCAGAGCACCGGCACGAGGCCGGGCCGGCGGAGGCCCTCCGATGGCGGGTCGCGTTTGCCATTCGATCAGTGAGAAATCAGAAGAGGAAGGGGGAAAAAAAAGACTAACTTGTCTTTTTGGAGTTCCATCAAAAATGGGTGAAAATGAAAAAATGTATCCGAGAATAGTGCCCCATAAGGCGGGTAAAGTCCCCTGTCAACTCCCCTCACCTTCCTCCACACTCTGAAAAAGTCAGAGTTATTTTTTGGAGTTCCATCAAAAATGGGTGAAAATGAAAAAATGTATCCGAGAATAGTGCCCCATAAGGCGGGTAAAGTCCCCTGTCAACTCCCCTCACCTTCCTCCACACTCTGAAAAAGTCAGAGTTATTTTTTGGAGAACCATCAAAAATGGGTGAAAATGAAAAAATGTATCCGAGAATAGTGCCCCATAAGGCGGGTAAAGTCCCCTGTCAACTCCCCTCACCTTCCTCCACACTCTGAAAAAGTCAGAGTTATTTTTTGGAGAACCATCAAAAATGGGTGAAAATGAAAAAATGTATCCGAGAATAGTGCCCCATAAGGCGGATTGAGTCCCCTGTCAACTCCCCTCACCTTCCTCCACACTCTGAAAAAGTCAGAGTTATGTTTTGGAGAACCATCAAAAATGGGTGAAAATGAAAAAATGTATCCGAGAATAGTGCCCCATAAGGCGGGTAAAGTCCCCTGTCAACTCCCCTCACCTTCCTCCACACTCTGAAAAAGTCAGAGTTATTTTTTGGAGAACCATCAAAAATGGGTGAAAATGAAAAAATGTATCCGAGAATAGTGCCCCATAAGGCGGATTGAGTCCCCTGTCAACTCCCCTCACCTTCCTCCACACTCTGAAAAAGTCAGAGTTATGTTTTGGAGAACCATCAAAAATGGGTGAAAATGAAAAAATGTATCCGAGAATAGTGCCCCATAAGGCGGGTAAAGTCCCCTGTCAACTCCCCTCACCTTCCTCCACACTCTGAAAAAGTCAGAGTTATTTTTTGGAGAACCATCAAAAATGGGTGAAAATGAAAAAATGTATCCGAGAATAGTGCCCCATAAGGCGGGTAAAGTCCCCTGTCAACTCCCCTCACCTTCCTCCACACTCTGAAAAAGTCAGAGTTATTTTTTGGAGAACCATCAAAAATGGGTGAAAATGAAAAAATGTATCCGAGAATAGTGCCCCATAAGGCGGGTAAAGTCCCCTGTCAACTCCCCTCACCTTCCTCCACACTCTGAAAAAGTCAGAGTTATTTTTTGGAGAACCATCAAAAAGGGCTAAAAGTGTTGAAATGTATCCGAGAATAGTGCCCCATAAGGCGGATTGAGTCCCCTGTCAACTCCCCTTACCTTCCTCCACACTCTGAAAAAGTCAGAGTTATTTTTTGGAGAACCATCAAAAAGGGCTAAAAGTGTTGAAATGTATCCGAGAATAGTGCCCCATAAGGCGGATAAAGTCCCCTGTCAACTCCCCTCACCTTCCTCCAGAGCCCAGTTCAAAAACTTTAAGTTTGGTAAGAACCATGCTGGGGGGTCTCCAGGCAACAAAATGTATCCGAGCCAAAGTGCACATACAGCGGATGAATTCCTCCATGAAGTTACACAGCCGTTTTTTTTCTGAGTCCTCTCAAAAACCGGGTTTCCGATTTCGTGCAGAAGGTAGCTTGTAAAACATGAACGGTTTTTTACAACGGAGGAGGGGAAGTCTGGATTCCCCTCTCCGTTGTACCTTGCAACGGGGGAGGGGAAAAGTGTTCGGCGCTTCGTCCCGAAGCGCCGAACACTTTTCCCCTTCTCCAATTTTCAGATCCCCTCTCCCATGTAATTTTAAAAGTTCATTTTTTGATTATTTTAACATATAATTGACCGTTTTCTTTCATTTTTTTTTCATTCCACGGGTGGGGGCCTATGGCAGGCTGTCTATGAGCTCCCAAATTTGGCCCGGATCATCCGGGATTTGTGGGATAAGCTCCATAAACTGACAAAGTCATCCAAATATGTCGCTTTTATCGCCCAAAGATATATCATGCAAATACATTAAAATAGTAAAAAGTACGATTGTGCTCGGCATTAACCGGAATTTGATTTATATAGCCCCCAAAAAATGATTAAAAATCATTTTTGTGGGGAAAAGTGTTAAAACGCCTGATTAAAGCATTTGCGGGACCCCCGCGAGCTCCAGACTATGTGCATTGTGTCGGGGACCCTGGAGAATGATAAAACCCATCATTTAAATGCCAAAAACACCATTAAAAGTCACTTTTAGGGGCAAAAAACAGCCTCTGTCCACTTCGTTAACAAACTGATAGGCAAATGGACAAAAGTGTGATTAAAGCATTTGCGGGACCCCAGCGAGCTCCAGACTAGTTGCATTGTGTCGGGGACCCTGGAGAACGATAAGACCCATCATTTAAATACAAAAAACACCATTAAAAGTCACTTTTAGGGGCAAAAAACAGCCTCTGTCCACTTCGTTAACAAACTGATAGGAAAATGGACAAAAGTGTGATTAAAGCATTTGCGGGACCCCAGCGAGCTCCAGACTAGTTGCATTGTGTCGGGGACCCTGGAGAACGATAAGACCCATCATTTAAATACAAAAAACACCATTAAAAGTCACTTTTAGGGGCAAAAAACAGCCTCTGTCCACTTCGTTAACAAACTGATAGGAAAATGGACAAAAGTGTGATTAAAGCATTTGCGGGACCCCAGCGAGCTCCAGACTATGTGCATTGTGTCGGGGAGCCAGGTCAAACCCCTCCATGCACACCGCCAGAACCAGAACCTCACGACCCTGGTAACCTTAAAGGTGTTGTCTTTGTTTGTTTTTGTATTCCACATAGACAGGCTGGGGTTCAGCACCACGCACAGAGCCTACCCGCTACCTCCAGGGCGCATCACCACATTTTACAAGCCAGGAAAGGTGCATGGATCCTGGGTAAACATTGATTAAGTGTTTTTAAATGTGTGGAACAGTGTTTTGTCACTTTCAAAACTCTCCTGTCATTGACCGGAGAATTTGGGTCGATGTTGTATTCAATCTGGCCATTAATATTCCAGTGAGACGAAGTACGTACATTGACCGGAGTGATCCCATGTTAATGTTGTCCAAATACCGGAACATTCCCTAACCCCCGATGTAGCAAGCAGAGCTGTGAGAGCCTGATGGTCAGTACGCAACGTAAAGTGTCGCCCATACACGTACATGTGCCACCGCTCGCACGCCCAGACGCAGGCCAGGGCCTCCCGCTCCCCCATCGAGTATTTCTGCTCGGCCGAGTTGAGGGACCGAGAGGCGAATGCCACCGGGCGCTCTGTGCCCCCCTGGATCTGGGACAGCACCGCCCCTATTGCCGTATTGGATGCGTCACAGGTCACAAACGTGGGGCTTGCTAGGTCAAAGAATGAGAGTACCGGCATTGAGGTGAGCTGCATCTTGAGCTGGCGAATAGCGGCAGAGCAGGCCGGGATCCACTCCCAGACCGCGTCCTGTTTCAGGAGTTCGCGTAGTGGGGTGGTGGTCGAGGAGTACTGCGGAAGGAAACACAGGTAGTAGGCCGTCATCCCCAGAAATGAAGAGATCTGAGCGGGACAGGATGGCTCAGGCAGGCGCAGCACCGCCTCTACGTTGGAGTGTAGCGGGCTGAGGCCGTCGGCGGTCAAGCAGAACCCCACGAACTCGATGGCTGGGACGGCGAAGGTGCACTTTTCCCCATTGAGTGTGAGGTTGTGTTTGGCGAGGACGTCCAGCACCCTAACCAGGCGTTCGTCATGAACGGCTGGTGTTGCACCATGAACCACTATGTCGTCAAGGAAGACGACCACGCCCGGGATGCCGGCGAAGATGGTGGTCATGATCTTTTGGAAACAGCTGGGGGCCGAGCTGAGGCCGAAGGGCATGCGGGTGTAGCGAAACACTCCGACATGCGTCACGAAAGCTGTAAGGCTGCGACTGTCAGGGTGCAGGGGAACCTGCAGGTAGCCTTGGCGAAGGTCCAGTTTTGTGAACATGGAAGAGCCATAGAATTGTGCGGCTAGCTCCTCCACTGTGGGCAGCGGATACCTGTCAGGTATCACGGCCTTGTTCACCGGCCTGAGGTCGATGCATGGGCGCAGGCCCCCTGACTTCTTCTTCACCACCACCAGGTTTGAAATCCACGGGGAAGCATCGATGCGTTCAATTATGCCCGCGTCCAAGAGCTTTTGCAGCTCAGCGGTGACGTCGTCGCGCAGGGCGAGAGGCAGGCGGCGTATGGGCTGAATCACAGGGTGTACCTCAGGCTTGAGGAGGGGCTGGTGGTTAAAGGCGATGAGGCAGCCCAAACCACTGAAGAGAGCAGGCCAGCGCTGATGCCACGGCGAGCCAACAGACAAGATGGCGGTCCCAGAATTGTCCATAAGGCTGAAACCCAACTCACAAAACAAATCAAAACCCATGAGGTTGGCCCCCTGGTGAGACACTTGAAAGGTGAATGTGGAGAGAGCCTTAGTCCCGTAACGCACAGCAAAGGAGATTGTGCCCACCATTCCTATTTTAGAGTGTCCATACCCGTACAGATCCTCGGCGTCGGCGGTGAGTGTTCGGAGCGGAAAGAGACGCCGGACCGTGGAAACATTCAGGAGCAACTTGGAGGCCCCCGTGTCCACCAGCAGCGGGAGGCAGACCCCATCCAGCTCCACGGTGCAGCTCTTTAGCGGTTGGGAGATGTCTGACAGTGAGTGGATGGTCGTCGGTGCGTGCGGCCCTGGCATACGTGGAGGTGGGCTGTCGGTTGCAGGAACAGAGCGACAGACCCGTGAGAATATGGTTCTGTCTGCCTCAGCGTCGACACCTCTGTTCCTTGGCAGGGCAGTTCGGAGCTCGACTCTGGTGCGATGATGAGCCACAATTACCACATGCCCGGCGTGCTGCCGTGCCCTGGCGTGCTGTAAAGTTCACTTCAAAGTTGTCCTCAGGGAAAACCTCCCCAGTCGGCTCCATGGGTAGCGCCACCGTTTGAGTTAGTAGCATGGGTCTGTGGGGAAAAGAACTGGAGGAGGGAGCTAGCTGTGATTCTAAGGCTGCTGCTGACTCAAGCTGGAAAGCTACCTCCACTGCTCTTGTCAGAGTGAGCTTGTCTGTCATCATTAGCAACTTTTCTCTGAGCGTGTTAGTGTGCTCAGCCAGCTGATCCCGTATCAGTTCATCTTCCAGCGCTCCGAGTTTACAGAGGCTGGCTAGTCCCCTTAGATCAGCCACGTAATGGTGGACGGACTCACCCGCCTGTTGCCGGCGTTGCCGAAAAACAATCCGCCGAAGCATAACATTTTGTGGAGCAGCAAAGTGTCCAGTGAGCAGTGTAACACAGTCCGCATATTTCGGAGCTAGTCCGAGAGTCCGAAAAATCCGCTGTCCCTCGCTGCCCAGTGAGTGTATCAGCAGGGCTTTCTTCCTGTCTTCGTTAGCTTCAGCTAGCCCCGCGGCTACTATGAACGTTTCGAAGGACTCAAGCCAGCGAATCCACGGAATCGGCAGTTCGCCCGGCAGTGCGAGGAACGGGGATAGAGGGGAGAGTAGAGAATCCATAATCCTCGTCGCCAATGATATTGATTATGGACTACGACATGGAGGTTGACCGTTTATTCAACACGTTGTTTCACACGCTCTCATGACAACACAACAACATTAACTGTATCCGGTTCACACATCCCAAAACCCTGGTGCCATCTTAAAGGCACAGTCACACCTGGTGTGACACATACATAACAAATTGTACCTAACTTCACTTTAGCCAAAACTACAAATGGGGAAATAGACAACTAATACTTAAAAACCCACACAAATAATACTCAAATGCTCAATAACAACATTATTGATTGAAGTTTTAATGGCCTTGAAAGATTCATATGATTCCTTAATGCATGATTACAATTACCAAAGTTACATTTCTCTATTCTAGTTTAGTATTTGACTACATTTATCTTGCTTTTAGTGTTATTCTTTTTGCACTAGTTTAGTATTTATGGCATAAGAACATCCTGAAGGATTAATTAAGTTCTATCTCATTTTATCTTATCTTACCCAACGGGATGCATGTTATCCCTTTTCCCGCCCCCCTTTCAAGTCTATCCGTGTATTGATTTTTTTATGATTGATATGAGTCTGCTTGGAATATATTTTCATTGTATTCATGCAGGGTTAGGACTGCTTTCATCAGACCTCCACCTGCTCTCAGGGCCATCCCTCCCTACAGGCCGATCACACAGACTGCGTGGGGCCTCACCTCGCGGAGGGGGCCTCAACTGAGCCGCAAATGCGGCGCACTTATGCGGCGCAATTAGTGTGGCTCGGCACTGCCGCTGCGAGGCTCCACCAGCAGCATCCCCCCCGTCCCCCGCCGACGCTCGCGAAACAGACGGCCTCATCATATAACTTTGCGTGGGTTCTCAAGTTGGCCAGGGAAGGCCCTGCCTGCTCTGGTTGGAGTATGTTTCTGTTGGCATTCAGACCGTAAATAGCGGGCAGGGCAGCAACAATGTTTGCGAACATTAAATTCTTTAGAGAACTGATTCCGTTTCATATCCTCATTATGCTCTTTGCAGCAGGGCTTCTGGCTGGACCATGGCCTACTTTTTGGGAAATTTAATGATTGTGTTGAAGTTTTTGACATTTTCTTCTGTTGAGACACTGCAACTTTGTATTTTTGTCTTTTAGGCTCCTCTGGCGTTGGACTGGCTTTTTCTTCCAAAACAGATTTCTCCATAATGACCCATGGACACCCATGAGCCTTGGAACAAAGTGATAAGAACAAAGCTCTGTATCACTCAAAAGATGGCAACCTAACTAACACATGTCATATTTAAATTCTGTCTTCTAGAAATGTTTCAAAACTACTAAGTTTGTTTGGCAAATACACAATTAGGGGTACTACTATTTTCACAAAAGTCCTATGTGTCACGGTTTGTGAAGGAAGCAGGACCCAAATGCAGATATAAACTGAAAAAACTCCTTTATTTCAAGGCTATGATATAAACAATGACAAAACAGAACACTCACCGCAGAACTAGTCATGGCACAAGACGAACCAACAAAGACAGACAGAAAACCCAGAACTTAAATACACAAAAGACTAATCACACAACAAGACACAGGTGAGGAGGGAGGAGAAAACACAGGGGCCACAGGTGAACATAATCAGACAATTAGACACACCAGGGAAACTAATGACAAGAGGAAAATACAGGGAAAAGGACCAGACAATAACCCAGAGGAAAACATGACATGGAAAACAGCAAAAACACCCAAACCTACAAAACTATAAACGTGACATAACATGAAAATCGTGACACTGTGCCCTTTTTCGCTTGAAGACAAACTCAACTTGCTTTAGGTTGAAAAAGAATAAAATAATAATAGCACAGAAATATTAAATGTTATTCAGTGAGAAATTCTCTCTAGACGGAACTTTGCTATTTTAGCCTTTGCAGACCATTTACATGCACACAAAGCTATATAAAACACTACAGGAGAGGGAAAACCCCAAAACGCATAATGGGACCCTTTTAAACCAATTTTGTTTTTTTCTGGCAATACTGTTGCAGAAATATGAAGGGTTTGTGCATTAGTTAAACAGTTTGTACTCTGTGTTATTTTTAAAATATTATAATTCATAGCTAAATTGGCAAGCTAGAGTAATTTGACAGAACATTTGAAGGAAGAAAGCCACAGTTAAAGTTATATGTAAAACCAGCCCCAGTTGTGTGTGTGCGGGTGTGTGGAGGTTTTATTCTCCAAACTACACATCTATATGGACAGTACCATTCTTCATTCACAAAAAAAGTGATGGTGTCAGGACCTCGACACAAACTGATGAACCGAAATGCACGACCCAGAGACAAAGTCTTGAATTTAAAAAACAAAGTGTATTTATTTTCACAAATCAGGTAATCCCTCTTAACAGAGTACGTAGTGGAAATTACAAAAGACGCTCATAAGGAGGAAAAAACTAAAAGTAACAAAAAAAGAGGACTTAATAAAAACTTAAGCCTATAAAATAAACAAACATAACAAAACCTTAGTGATGGCAGTTTGACACTGAAGCTTCGAACGGAGCTTCAACCCTGGACTTCCTATTCCATAGAAGCAGTGCTTTTAAGCTTGCTTCAAATCACGTGACATGTGACATCCGAAGCAGCAACTGCTTCAAATCATGTGACACGTGACGTCCGAAATAGCAATTGCTTCATTTCCTGAATGAATCACTTGACTGATTCGCGGTCCAATCACGCGATTCAATGCACTGCCTCGTCTCGATTCTGACAGGTGACAGGTTGAAACAGTTTCAAATTTGAGCGCTTCAACACTTTATAACCGCTCTAAACAATGTTCAATGTGTGGGTTGTTGTCGTAGTTTGCGTTGTTGCTGTTGAGTTGTTGTTGTTGTTGGCATTGTATTTGAATAGGATCATTATACAAGCCAGGAAGAAAAATAGGTCGTTCTGGCTCGTGAAACACTTCGAAATGTGGAGAAGTTGTGAACAAAAAGAAAATGAGTAATATAAAAACACCTCAATGGTCCAAGGAATAGATAGCCCAGTGGATAGAGCCGGCGTCCAGGATGTGGAGATGTCCCCTTCCAGCTGGTTCAAAGCCCGGAATAGTTCAACTTTAAATCACTGCTTTTCAACTTTAATACTTTAATAACTGATAAAAGGCCCTCTCCGCCCCAAAAATGTCCAGCACTCTCTAGTCTCTTCTCAATAACCCAATACACACAATTATCAATCTTTATTTGCAAATAGAACATGATATTCAGTCTTAGTGTGTGTGTGTGTGTGTGTGTGTGTGTGTGTGTGTGTGTGTGTGTGTGTGTGTGTGTGTGTGTGCATCGAATATTTTTCAAGGCAAAGATACGTTAAACCCACTGCAGCCTTGCACTTCGCCAGGAGAGGTCGCTGTAACTGAAACTTCGAGAAATGAACCTATTTCCGACACAATTGTCCAAGTGGTTTGACGCTTCATTCAAAGCTTCATTTTGCCATCACTACAAAACCTGACATGAGAGAAAGCAATCCTTTCTGAGCTGAGGCTTGGCACGACCATTCGGAGAAACAAACAAGACGAACTGACACAAGACAGGGGAGAGACAGGACTATTTAAACATGAGGTGAGTGGGAACAGGTGGAAACAATCAGGGGCGGGGCAGACACTGTCCGTTTCTCAATCTCAAGGATACTGGCTTCCAAGCCAATATTTCAAGGATGCTACGTCATCGAGTGCCGGCGAAGGACTGTTCCAATCTCCAGCATACTTGGAATTCCACCGAGGCCGCGTCCTTGGTTTGGGGGAAATTTCGAGGCTGCACATGGGTAGAATTCGCGTCCTTAAAATCCCCACAATGCTTTGCGCACGGACCAATAGCTTGGTTTCACTTGACGTCGCACCGCTGCATTCCTTTGGAGCGAAATTCCATTGCAGGTCAGGAAGTAATTTTCTACAGAGGATCTAGCTGTTGTTACCATTGTGAAAATGCCGGTGTGTTGTGTAGTTTACGGTTGTTCCAATCGATCCGGCCGAGAGAAAAACAAGAGGTTTTACCGAGTGCCGAAGGTTGTCGTCCATGAAGCTGAGCAATTTAAGAAGCTAACCGAAGAACGCCGGAAAAAATGGCTTTCAAACCTACATCTGCGGTCGGGAGGAGCAGAGTCGTCTAATGCACGTGTCTGCAGCGACCACTTCATCAGAGGTATTAGCTAACTTGGTTTTTGTGGCTTTGTTTATGTATTATTGGGTTGTGGTTAAATGCTTATTTACTTAGTAATACTGATCATGTTTAAGTTACCTGTAGTCTAATATGGACTTTGTTGGGACTTTTTAGGGTGCCCTAGCGCTTTGGGTGACGTTGAGTCGGTAGACTGGGCTCCCACTGTTAGTCTCGGTTACCACACAACAAGTAAGCCCAGATCAGAGGCATCTCTTCGACGAGAGTAGAGGATGGAGCTCAATGAAGACCAACAAAGACAATCAGAATGTGGAGAGGCTTTGTTGGATCTCCTGCAGACAACCGAGAGCCCAGAACCGACGCAGCCCCCGTCTGACAGCCCACAACCAGAGGACACCAGTGGGATATTAAATGACCAACAAGGTAAATTAAACACCAGCATTATTATTAAATATTACAAATGTGATTGTCAGAAAATCAATGTAAACTTTGAATTAGGTTTAGGTTTAGAAAATAGAGTACTAACTTGAGAATCTGCAATAATTGGAACAGAGAACTTGCCTGTCTGTAAAAAAGTTGTCAAAAAGATAACTTCACAACAATTCACATTCATATTTGACTATTTTAAATAACTAATTATGCTTGCTACTGCTATATTGTATGCCGATGCAGGATGCCAGACTGATTAACGATGGAGGACATCGAGAGGATGGAGGATGTTCTGAGACAGAACACAACAGAGCTGGGAGATCTTCGGACAAAGGCAATGGACACAAAGTTCAACCAGGAGTCCTTTGAGAACAACGAAGAGGAGACAAAGTTTTACACCGGGCTCCCAAACTTCTTAGTTTTACTTCAGGTTCTTCAACTGGGCGAGCCCTACATCACCTGTGGCCCTGTGCTCTCCAAATTTGAACAGTTCATTTTAGTTTTGCTGAGGCTGAGACTAAATCTCCCTCTGAAAGATTTGGCTTTCAGGTTCAACATCTCTCTCTCCACTGCTTCTAGGATTTGGAATAAGTTAATTGACATACTTCATGAGAGTACAGAATTTATAATTGAGTGGCCAGAGCGACATGTACTTCAAGCTACAATGCCAATGGGATTCAGATAGGCATTTGGATGTAGAGTTGCTGTGATTGTTGACTGTTTTGAAGTTTTTATTGAGAGGCCCTCTAATTTACTAGCTAGAGCACAAACATGGTCCAACTACAAGCATCACCATACTGTTACATTTTTGATTGGTGTTGCTCCCCAAGGCTATGTCACTTACATATCTTGTGCCTGGGGAGGAAGAGTTAGTGATAAACAGATCACAATACAGAGTGGGCTCCAAAAAACCTGTTACCTGGAGATATTGTCCTAGCAGACCGTGGGTTCGATATTGGCAATAGTGTGGAATTTTACTGTGCTTCACTAAAGATGCCTGCATTCACCAGGGGGAAAAGTCAGCTGTCAGCATACGAGGTGGAAGAGACAAGAAAAATAGCTAATGTGCGTATTCATGAAGAAAGAGTCATAGGATTAGTCAGAAGAAAATATCAGATTCTGCAAAGCAGGGCTCTGCGCATAGAGCACATGCTAACAAAACCAGGTGAGGCACTAGCATTAATTGACAAGATTGGGGTTATTTGCTGTGCCTTGTCTAATCTGTCAGTGTCTTTCCTCCCATTGGAGTAAAGTCATGGAGCTGTAGTCTTGTAAATAAGAAACCATGTATTATTCAGTATCATTTAATCTTTTCAGTAAACATCTTTTTGTGTTCAAACATCTTGTGTTCAAGTCTTTTCAGTAAACATCTTTTTGTGTGTTGTAAATTGTGTAGCCCTACTCAATATACAACTTTCATCTACATTCAGGCTTAATTCATTAAACAATATTCGAGAGATGACAATTGGTCTGGTGACGCTCCCATGTATGGCCATTGAGGGTTATTGTAAATGTAAATAAGAAACCATGTATTATTCAGTCTTCTTAGTATCATTTAATCTTTTCAGTAAACATCTTTTTTACAATAGCAATATATCACACAGCCCTACTTCCTCTAGTGAGTGTGGTCAGTGAATATGAAGGTGCTGTAATGCAGGTTAAAGAGCTGCCACTGTGCAAATAATAATGCAACAAGGAGAGAACCACAACTTCCGCTCACAACAAAGTCTTCTGTCACAATGGGGCAGTCAATCAGATCCAAGGAGCAGATGAATGGTTCGGAGGTTTTTGGATCTATTCCGGCGATCACAGGCTCGATGTAGTATTGCCCAAACCTGATGAAAGCATGACATATTTACCATTTATGCAGGTATTTGTGTCTACTGTAAGCAGCTTAAATGTGGACATGGGTCTATATTAAGTTCAGTGCACTCACCTCTTCTCGTAAAACAGGTTGGACACCATGCTCATGAAGGTCTTGGGCTTGATCTGGCGACCCTCCTTCAGCTCGTACAGGTTCAGTCTGAATTTAAGCCTCTGGGATCTACACACAAGGCAAAGACGTCCATCAATCCTCAGATATTTACATTGAATTCAGTCATCCCAAATCTAACTTATTTCAAAGCTATGGATAGCAGAATTTCTAATAACGTTTTCTCCCCTATTTATTAGAATGAATAGTAATACTATTCAACTACAACACTTTTGTTGTTGGTATAAACATTATAGGTGTAGTATTGTACTTGACACTCCAGGCTTTCTCTAAATGAGAAGTCTTACTTAGTCTAGATCTGAGAGTTGTAGCTTTATAGAGTTGTAAATCAATCCTGTCATCATAGTACCCTGGTGTTCACAACTGTTTAGCCACTTTGAGAGAACAAGGTGGAGGTCTACACACTCACACTGTCTGAACATCAGTGGCCAGTCCTGCCAGCCCAATATACAGCTTATCTCCCATGGGGAAGATCTTCTGGAAGTCTGTGGTGAACATCTGAGCCTGGATGCCAAACCTCCGGTCCGCTGCAATCGCCAAACGGTTCTTCCCTCGCATGGCCATGACGGCCCCTCCGTTATAGGACATAATAGACTGGATGAAGAAGGAGAAACGTAAGAAGAGTTAAGTTAGTCAGAGCTTAAACCATTGATAGATCAAACAACTGATTAAAGAGACAAATCAAACTATTTAAACATAAAGCTCATTTTTAAGCACATTCATTGAAATTAAAATTAAGTTTAAGTTGAGGCCCTTCTATACAGCATAACATGTAAAGAATATCCTAAGAATATGTATTATTTGCAACATGCAAATAAGATACTGAATAATGTTGTCCTCAAAATAAATGACTGAAATCTATATATTTCATTTAAGGAACAAAAACATGACTCAGGGTTATTTCCAACCACCCAAATGTGTAAACATGGAGCATAACGTTCATCTAAAATAATTTCAACGATCAAAAGAAATAAAAGTAAGATCAAATAAAAAGTGTAGTTGTAGAACATTATTATTGAACCAAAGTCTTTATTATCCCGCGTTATACATGTTGACCTGTAATGATGTATAGTGAAACCTCGTTGCTGGGTTGTTGAAGTTGTTGCAGTTGTCTGCTGTCAGTGGACTCACATTAACAAATTGCTGACTAGCTTAGTAGGTTGAAGCTTTAGCTAACCAAACAAGCAATGTCTAATGAACCAAACGTTAGCTGATGTTGACCCAAACGCAACATCAGCCCTTTAAGTGAACCGGATTTATTGAATCATAATGCCATTAAAGTGAATTCGGGGAATTATTGTAACAGTTAAGTTAGCCTACAAGACACAACGTTAGCTCGTGTGCAGCTAGGTAAGCTAAGTATTTAGCATTGCAGCTATGCCCCGGCTACCATCACAATGAAATGTTTTGTATAAATAACTACAACATTGAATATATTGAAACGTTTAGGGTTGTGAGATTGAAGTTACTTGCAACCCCAAACTTAAAATATGTTTTCATTGAATATTTGCTAAGTTTAAGCAGGATGGAGAAGTCTAAAAGCTAGCTGGCTACCAACATTAGCTTAGACATCTCTTGTAACTGTTACCCTTAAATACTAGTTACATTTGACCATTTACCTAAGAACACATTGGCATGTGATCTAATGTCTGGTGCTCTTACCATTGTGAGTGTGTTGTGATTTTTTCACGATATCTGCGGCGTGCAGGTTCATTTAATTGTTTGACATAGTCGGTGTCCTCCATGATTCCTGCGTTGATGAATGATTGCGTTTTCACTTCCTGACCTCCACTTGAATTTCGCGTGTCGTAGAAGTCACGTGACGGAAACCAAGCTATTTCAAAAACCCTTGCGGAGAATGGCTGAACCGACGCAACACACATTTAAATGTGAGTATACATAGTGGCCTAGAACATCTGTTAGTAATGTTACTTTGTTACATTTGTTTGTAACAAAACAAAAATGTGTTCCGTGAAAGTAAAGCAAGTTCACAATTAGATAGACATCGTGAGGTATTTATTTTCGGTACAGTTTATGTTGAAACCGTTAGAGAGAGTGGCACACTTATTAGCCTGTTCCATTGTTATTTGTTTTCCGAAGCCGTGGCTTGGAAGCATACTTGGAAGTATACTTGCTTCGTTTCTGAAGGAAGTGACTTGGAAGTACGTGACTACCAAGCCAGCATCCTCGCGATTGAGAAACACCCACTGATGATGGCGGGAAAACACACAAGGGGAGGAAGAAACAGGGCCTGAAAGAAAGACAAGAGGTAAATACAAAATAAAACAGGAAATTACAGACAAAATACATAAACAAACACATTTGACGGGACACAACAGATGGCAAACATAAAAGTTATGTTTTTTAATGAAGTAGAACTGCAGAGGGAAGAAATCATTGAGGTTGTTTACTGTGTTCCCATTTTTAATTAAGCTAGCCAGATGCAGTGTAGGGTGGAGAATGTGCTCCATTCAGTGGAACGGATCTCTCGGCCATGATGAATGAGCTGTCATCTCCAATTGTTGCCGAACCTCTGTCTCTTTGACACCCAGCGATTCCCTCTGCAGTCTGTGCTACAGCTACACATGGTCAGGAGGTCAAAGGTCACACCAGTATGCTAATGTGGGTACAGGTACACAGCCAAACAGCTTCCAGTCACTAGAGCTTTGCCACAGCGCTTTATGCCTTAAGATATGACAGAAAAAAACAGCTTACCGGCTCTTACTGCAGTACAATACAGGGGATGAATCTTTTTCTACGTCAGATGATCATACTTGCAAATTGTGGTAACAATCACCACTTTCAGTATCAACCATGCAATATATAAAAGAAAATATACAAAACTAATTTGTTTTAATTTCAGAGGATGAGCATCATCAGGAAATACAATTGTAAGCATCAGTTTGCACTACTTTAAAGCAAATATGTGTCTCTGTAGTTTGTGTAAAGAAGTGGAATTCTTTGTCGAATGATTTAAAAGGCTTTAAGAACATTTTTGTGTTTGAGAAAATGTATAAAGAAAGCGTAATTAGACAGTATGAAGTTGACTTTTGATTGTGTTCTGGTTTTATGTTTCAGTATTTGTAAGCAACTGTGACTGAAAGAATATTGCTTTTATTTTACTTTTTTATGGTTATTTCATTGGGCAGGTAAAATAAGATGTTCTTCTCCCTGCTCCTTTCAACCATGCGCTATAAAAAAACAACAACTAGTATAAGTCTACATGTTTTGCAAAGTGTACATGTTTTGTTTTAAAATAACTGCCATGTGTGGAATAAACAAATAAATAAATGTAAGAACTACATTTATATTGTGCTTCCTCTAGTCTTTACAATTATTCAAGGCTGCCATGCTAGGTGCCACCTGCTTAAGGAAGCTAACATTCACACACATACACACACACACACTGTCTATTATACTATTGTAGGCATTTTATGGTTAAGTATCTGGCCAAAGAATACATCGACATGTTTACAGCAATGACGGCCGCACTTCCAAGCTACAGTCGCCCCTTTATAACCACAGTTGCCCCTTTGGTAGATGCTGGCATTCAAAAATATAAAGCGCTGTTATCTGTCATCAGTACGCTCATTTTGCTATGCCATTATAAGATGTTCAATATATTGCTCAAAAACACTTCGACACGTTGAGCGCAAGGGCTCTGGATCATACTGTACCCCTAACCCAGGGGTCTGCAACCTTTTTGACTAAAAGAGCCATTTTGCTCCTTTTTCCAAAACATTTTTTGTCTGGAGCAGCAAAACATATTTCATAGCTTGATAGCTAATAAAGTTGTATTTATTGTTATATCAGACAAAAACTACAGTTTTTTTGCATTTATTAGGCTATTTATGACATTATATAAAACTGTTAACCTCTAATAAGAAACAAAGAACTCCTATAAGGATAATTAAAAATAATACACAGGCCTACTTTAAAATAAATTAAACACAGCACTTGGGGAGTCCTCTGCACATTTTTTTTTATTAAAATGGGCCCACTTTGAAATAAATAAAACATATAGCTGCACCCTAAAAAGAGTTAAAGGTAGGGTAGGTAAGAATGGAGAAACAGCTCGAGTGCGCTAGAATTTGAAAATACACAACCGGAAAAAATATGCCTCTTCCTTCAGACTTCCTCACAGAGCCCCTCCTCCAACACACACGAACGCGCACATGACCAATGAGGGCACGAGATAAATGCGTGCACAGATGGAAGGCTGACAGGCTGACAGGCAGGTAGGCCATCCAGTTATTTTAGCCGGGCCGGTTCAGATGATTGGTCGTGCTTTTTACAGCGCTACGGCTTCCAGAGATTAATTTTTGTATGTATTTATTGTCAAAGCATTTAATATATTCATTGCTATCGGGATGTTAAGAGCATTCCATGGAATATAACAAAAAGTGTTTTCTGAAATAAATTACATACCCCATTGAATTATGACTGAAGATCGTCAGCTGTCTTCCTCTCCGTGTTGTTCCCGTTGTTTCTCGATACGTAAAGGCTGCAGTGCAGCACCTTTGACAACTTCTCTCTACATATCAAACATACCGGTACACCAGCATCGTTTGCCGTGAAAGCATATAACTGTCCACATAGAATTAAATCCTTTGTTCCTCCGGTACTGTTCTTTGATTTGTCCATAGTTCGCTCATCGAGCCGGGGGTCAGGTTATTCACCCGCAGGAAAAGGCGCTCGCGCGGGACCGTACCAGGATGTGACGCATATTTTAGTTGACCTAATTAAAACCGTTTTATTTTTTATTTATGTGTCACAGTATCACCTCAAAATACAAGATGCGAAACATTTTCAACCATGCAACAAAATATAAATAGTCCTACAAATACTTTTATTTTATTTCCTTCTTATTTTTTTGTCTAAGCTCAAGGGAGCCAGAGCAGAGGGCTTAAAGGGCCGCATGCGGCCCGTGGGCCGCGGGTTGCCGACCCCTGCCCTAACCGCTCTACAATACTGAGCCATGGTCGCCCAACAGAGCAGCTGCAACCAATTTGTGCAACATCTTTGAATGTAGTCTAGTTCTCATCCTAATGTCCTCTCCTGTGGTGCAGCAACCTGGAAAGACTTGACAGATATGGCCTCAAATGATGTGCTACCTTTAAAGGCTCTTCACCAGCAAAATCAATACACACTCAAAAGGCTTTGAGACATTTTCTTGTGTATACTGATAACCTATTACATTTTGTGACTGCAGGTTTAGAAACAGTTTCTGTCACGGGCCACTTCTGTTCTAATAGGCAGCTACCATGTAGGGTGAACTGTTCCATCTTACTTATACATCCTGTATTACGTCATTAATTCACCAATTTGTCGCCTTTTTGCTTTTCAGCATGGTGGACGCCTCTTATTGAAATGTTCTTATACCCAAGTGCTTTGCTGATCTGGCTATCCTTCAGTGTTACTGCCATACCTTTCAATTAATGACAATATTATACATGATATAAGAATGACAATTTATAAATGTTGGTAATACTCTGTGTGAATACTACACTCACTCATTTGAAATATAATAGGTTTGGCATTTTAATGCATTTTAAGA
Organism: Notothenia rossii; assembly: GCF_949606895.1. NCBI lineage: Eukaryota > Metazoa > Chordata > Actinopteri > Perciformes > Nototheniidae > Notothenia > Notothenia rossii. The sequence goes on along the minus strand of NC_136910.1, from coordinate 23,052,187 downwards.
TGATATCATGACTGTGTTGTTTGAATCATGTGATTACAGGAACCCAGTTATAAACAAAGGAATGAATGCACTTTACGTATAAAGAAGCTTTTATTCACAGATTGCAGAACAAAATGTGTTATTCTTCAGTAAAACAAACTCTTAAAACAGTTCAAAACAGAAAGAAAGAAAGGGAGAATAACATTATACTGTTTACCATGGTTTTGACCATATTTGCGATAAGATGATTAATGAAGCACAGAGAAATACATTTACATTTAGAGAAGTAGAATTCTAGTTACTGAATACTGCATTCAATTAGAACAGGCGCTGTGATGTTTACAAAGGAACCGGCATTGGCAGATTGTAGCCTAAGGAACTGCAGCATTATTTATATACAAGTTGGGAAGTAGGGGTGCTGAGGGTGCTGCAGCACCCCCTGGTGGAGGACAGGGGATCTGCACTTCTACAACATATATTGCAAAAAAAACGCATTTTCAGCCTTGATGTAACAACATTAATAATTAAGTAAAGATAACACCCTTTTCACCCCGGTTACATTTTCCATTTGCCTTGTACGATGGACGCTGTAGTGATGAAATGGGGGATGTTGGCTTATTAGGCGCCCGCAGCTAACAGCCAAAGTGAGAGAGATAGAGGTTGCGTTCCGATAATCCAAAAATCAGCTCCTAAATTCTAACCCTATCTCCTATTCCTTGGCCTCTGAGTGAAACGTCACGGGGTTAAGGGATAGTGGATAGGAGAATTCAAAAGGACTTAGGAGACGAGACTGCGGTACTTTAGAGAATCCGAATACACTTTCACTATCTGACGTGTTTATGATGCGCCAGTGGACGTCATTGTGTGTGTCTGCTGCTGTGGTGAAACTATGGAAACTACAGTGTTCTATACCGCGGACTACAACATGGATGTTTAATAAGAACGAGGGACTACTGTAAACTCATCTAGAGACTCGTGCCGTGCTCTGATGCTATTGTTTTATGCTTGGACGTGGACAACAGAGAAACATATTCTTCATGACCAAAGTTGTAATTGAAATAAAAAAGGAAAGTGAAATGTATGCTCGTCACCCTCTCCCTCCGGTCCACATTAATACAAATGAACCCAATACTTATGATTGTATGAAAATATCTTAAAATCAATACAAATGTATTTATTATAAACGTTAGTCCTTAACACCTATCACTGTGTACATCGCCATTCAAACATCTTATAAAAGTTGAACAAACCCCACACAGCTCAGTGAAATGTTGACTTTATTTGATCATTTCAGTAAAAACTAACGTTCATATTTCTCTTTTTGATTATAATACTGATGAACGTTCAAAACAAAGCACTTTTGCAACTTACCACATACGTTTTAAAATGCTTAATAAGCACCGTAACTTTCATGATATAATTTCTCAGTCATAATCATTTGTTTCCGTGAACGGCCGACTGTTGTGTGACGCAAATGCTGCGGCTGCAAGGCATTGTGGGGCAGCATTTTCTCCTCTCCATTCGGTTAGGGAGGTCCAGTGGTTGCTAAACTAAAGGAGGTTATAAAGAAAGTTTGAAACCTCCTTTCCTTTCATTTGGAGAATTGGAACGGCACTTATCACGGCTGCCACTGACGTACTTCCGGGTCATTTCACTTGGTTAGGAAGGTTCCTAAGCTAAATGGACTATTGGAACGCAACCAGAGAGAGGGGGTGCACCGATACCGGCGGGGATTTTTGTTCTGTTTCGCTAACGGATATAAGAAGCTGTTTCTACAATAATGTGGAGGGAGAGTTCTGTCATGTCAGACTTAGAGGCTCAGTGAGGTAAAGGACTCTGAGGGTTTAGATAGTTAACTTTAGTCTCAAACGTATTGATCACAATTTATGTAAACAAATATTTCCAAGGCACACCTTTATAATTATTAGGATAAATAAAAACAGGTTTGAAATCATTCCAATGTATAGCCTACTATAGGACAGCAAACCAAAAATATAGTTTAAAACTGGAGAGATTTAAAAATATGCATAAATAAATAAATGTTAACTGGTAAAATAAGATATTAATGAACAACAAAAATAAAATAAGTTGCATTTATTTGTTATTGGCTGTGGTAGGTTATTATAAATGTTCACATATTTATTTGATTAATAAAATGCAAACCGATCTTTTTCATATGGGTGTTTAGAGTTATCTAGATCAGTCTAGATGAGTCTCTAGTAATTGGGCGCTCAAAGTGCACCAGATTGAAGCATTTTACTTTAAAATGTTAAAGATCTTCCCGAGGGGGTACCCCCGGACCCCCCTAGAGGATGTGAAGTCCACCCCCCAATTAAAACATGTTATAATACTAAATACATTTGAAGCCTTTCTATATAAGCTGTCCACCATGTCAATATGTTTCTCTTTTTGTCGTGTATTGGTCTTTTGTTGAGGTTTTTCATTGCCAGCTAAAATCTTGCCTATAGGGCAGCACATTGGTCAGAACCAGCCCTGGTGTCATCCCCACAGCACCCCCCATTTGAAACATGTTCCCACGGCTATGAGTTATACTGCACATTTAATTTAGCTCTCTGCTCTGAATGTCAGCTCTCTTGCTTTGTCTCGTTCTCTTTATTCATCTTCCGCTACTGACGGTTACAATATATCCCTTAATTTCCTTGTTAGAATGCAAGGACAAATACAGTATACATATAGAACAGCTATCTATTCCTCTCTTCATCTACTCATCCCTCAGTCGCTACTTATTCAATTTCTCTCTGCTGTTACATACTAGCTGGTTGGCTACATTCTGTGCAGGGAGCATTCTTACTTCTGTCCAATGGACATCAAACAACACGCTTCTTGAATCTCACAGTGACAATGACAGAAGTGTTTGAAACTGAAACAGATTATAAAAGTTTTAAAGAAAAGCCTTGAAACCTGCAATAACGGCTCCTAATTTGTAAGTCTTAAACACAAACGACACTAGCTCAAAATATGATAAGCATTGACAACAGTAACAGATTTACCACAAAACTGCGAATGAGGAATTATTGGTCAAATAGAGAACTTAAAGGTCCCCTATTATACTCTTTTTGAACAATATTCAGCGCAGACTGAAAACTCATCTCTTTCGACTCCACTTTGAGCGATATAATTACTAAGCACTTATATACTAATAACGGACTGGCTTATCTAAAGCCAGTTGAGTAGCACTTGAAATGTTTGGCTCTATGAAACCTGATGTACTTATATGATTCTGTTTTCTTCAAGGTTATATCTTCCTGGTCGAATGTACTTATTGTAAGTCGCTTTGGATAAAAGCGTCAGCTAAATACAATGTAATGTAATGTAATATATTATAGGTCTAAGTTATATACAAATCATGTCTCTGAAGTTTTTTATTCGAAATAGCAAACAGATCGTGCATTGTAGCATCCCATAATCCCCTCTGTTTCAGCCCTGTTTCCAAAGTGCTGATTCTCTGTCTGTTACTTTACATGAAAATAAGGAGCCCCTCCCCACGCCCCTCTGAGAGAGATTTGGTTAAAAAGAACACATTAGGTGCTTTCACACTGCAATACTTTTCCCACAAAGGTTCATGAGAACTTAGTTCATCAGAATTCTTTAGTTCTGATGAACTAAGTACAGATCGCGTTCACACCGGAATAAGTCCCTTGGGGTGGATTAGGCAAATAAAGCCGCTGACGTCACTTCTTGTTCTTCTGCTTTGGGTTTACTGGCAGGCCGCAGACAACTTCACGCCGTATACTGCCACCCGAAGTCCCCGGCCGGAAGTCCCCGGAGTTGGGGACTGGCTTCAGTAGAAGCTGCTGGGACTCCGAGCAGCTTCTACTGAAGCCTTCCGAGTAAATCGCCAGAACGCCGACACCTCCTCATCTCCACCGCTCCCATGTTTTATTTTGTGTTGCCATAAGTTAGTCTCTGGGCTAATGCTAATAATGCTAATGCTAGGATAATAAAATGACGGCTTCACAAAACTTTTTTTGAGTTTTACGGGGCGTGGTTTGCAATCCGCCCAGCCAATCAGAAATAGGAACCTTTTTCTCCCATGAAAGTCACTGCTCTCTAGCGGGGACGGAAAAGGGGGTAAAAAGGTTCTCATGAACTAATTTTGGATGGTCGGCCCTGACGAGCCATAGAATACAACGTCATCATATCCGTATTTATAAGTCTCTCTCAGTGTCCCTCCATCCTATTTATGGATTTATGTCCTTTTGAAAAGTTTGGGAACATCGGTTCGCTCAGAGGACTCGTCCCAAAAGTTCACATTGAGCTAGGAAAAGGGAGTTTAGTTCTGCTGCTCAATTGTCATGGACCTAGCTGCAATATGAGCAGAAACTCAGGCAGGTAGTCTCTCTTAACATATTGAAAGTGCTTCCTATCGACCAAGAAGCGGGCAGATCTGTCTGATGACGTTTCTGATTGTGACTATGATATGTTCTCTGTGCTTATTTTAAACCTTCTTAACTGTGCTGCTGCCTATCTTGGCTAGGACTCTCTTGTAAGAGATTTTTTAATTTCAACAAGCCTTCTCCTGGTTAAATAGGTCAAAAGCTAGCTAATTGTGGAAAACTTTGTCTCATGTTGATCAGTTGTAAACAAAAGCCTTGCAAAAGTGTTTTGATATGCACTACATATATGATGTCATGCTCATAGGCTGAGGCTAAAGCTTCATGCACCTGGCAAAAAAGTTTGTATCCTCATGCCAATGCATGGATTCATGGCATGGAATTTAAGGAGCAGCATTGTTGTTGTCTTCTTTGTTCAGAATAAACTAAATGTCCTGTTATACACTATCAGTTGTTTATTCAGAATTGTTGATTTGATGTTATTCTTATCTCAGAGGAACAAATTTACTGGTGCAAGTCAGGTCAAGTGTATGCAAAATACCTGCTTGAGCTTTGACTTTGACAGCATGACCTCTCTTTGGATCTTTCCCACAACACTGCCGAATGTCTTCCCTCTGTTTTATTAACACTAGAACCGCCAACGGGTACATTTTACCCGCAGCTGTTTTTTGATTGTATGTAACTTTTTTTCAATAACATATTAAAGTCTCCCAGTCCGTGACTTTTCCTGAAAGTGTGTTATGTAGCACCCTCTATTGTTAAAAATTGTCAATATGAAGTCAGATTGACAAAATCGCCAAAAAACAAGCCATGTATACCTATATCCGCCAGCGGTTACAATTTACCTCATAGAAAATGCAGCGTAAACATGACGTGTTGCTATAGCAACGCCTTTTGTCTACTGCAGTTCCTTAGAGAGAGAGAGAGAGAGAGAGAGAGAGAGAGAGAGAGAGATAGATAGATAGATAGATAGATAGATAGATAGATAGATAGATAGATAGATAGATAGATAGATAGATAGATAGATAGATAGATAGATAGATGGATAGAGAGAGAGATAGACAGATATATAGTTATAGATAGTGTAACATCTTGGAGAATACAAGATCTTGGATGACTGAGCTCACGTTGAGGACGTAATGCATGTGTGCAGGTTACGTGCCAGTTGAATAAAGATGGACACTCGGAATGAGAGAAGTAGTCCGCGTCGTCTGTTTATGTAGACAATTATATGTCCATTGAACAGAACATTACAGACAGATCGATAGATGGTTATAGATAGATAGATAGAGAGATAGAGAGATATAGAGAGATTTGTACCTAAACAAAACAAAAGTCTAACACCAAGCGTTTAAATCAGCACTCTTAGCGATATTTTATACTTCATTTTATCTGCACAAATTATATCATATGAAAAAGTGAGAGTCCACAGATTCTATTGGTATAAGTTTCATCCCTGTGCGATCAAAACTCACTGTTCAGTATGATAAATAAAAGAACATTGTACCTTGAAAATCTATAGCGGGTACATTTTACCCGTTGGCGGTTTTAGGTATACAGCGACCTCTGGCAGTTCTAGTGTTAATCTGTCTGACGATTGACTGATTGAGTTCTCAGTCTGAAGAAATGTTTCTGGGAACTTTTCCACTCTTTTCTGTCCTTTGATATTTATCATTTGTACAGATCTCTGGCACGAAGAGAATACACTGCTGGTAATTAGGCTTTGAGTAGTTTTTGATTGAACAGAGAGTCAGTAAATTCAACAAATGTGATGACACCCCAACCCGTATTAGAGTGTCATCATTTTTGTTTAAATAACTGCTGCCAGCTGCTCTGACCCATTTGACTGAAGTCCAGTGAGAGTTCAAGCCTTCTCTGGCTGGACTATAAATAAACCTTACATTTTAAGAGTATTATGCTCAATGTTAAAAAAAAAAAAGGGTCTCTCTTTTCACCCTCTGTCTGAAACCAGAGCCAAGTCTGCTCTGATTGGTTAGCTGACTGGCTCTGTTCTGATTGGTCAACTGCTTATCCCGCCCCTTAGCCTATCACATACAATGTGTTGGAGTAGTAGCCAATAGAAGTGTGAGTATTACAAAGCTCACGATATATCAACAAAATGAAATAATTATAAAGAAAGTAATAAGATCCCTGTTTATTACAGTTTGACCAAAAGATCGACAGTAAAAGTATGGAGAAGTATGGAGAAAAATAAATAAAAAATTCATCAGAAGTTTAAGACTGCGTCATTATGACTGAGTAGATTGTGTTTCTAAAGGCCCGGACACAACAGGCCGATTATCGGTGTCGGTGGGCGTCAGGCAATTAAAAGCAGCGGCAAAGAGATATGTTTTTAGTCTCGATTTAAAAATAGTAAGCGTTTCTGCGGACGTGCATGATTTGGGTAGTTTGTTCCAGAGTGTCATGGCATAACAGCTAAATGCTGCCTCTCCATGTTTTAAAACATTGTCTATTTGAATGGTCCCCTATTATACTGTTTTTCATCAATGTATTATAGATCTCAGATATAAAAACCATGTCTCTGAAGTGTTTGACTCAAAATACCAAACAAATCATGCTTCAGCCCTGTTTCAAAAGTGCTGATTCTGTGTCTGTAGCTTTAAATGCTAATGAGCTGCTGCTGGCCACGCCCCTCTGCGAGATGCTTGGTTAAAAAAAAACACAATGGTGCTCTAGGAGGAGCTCGACGCTCGTGAACTGTCAACAAGAGGGTTGGGGGAGCCTCACTGCGGGGAAGCTGTAGACCTCTTTCGCCTGTCAGCGCAACTTACATGATGCTTTTTAAACACATTTAAATAAAGGGCGGTGCCGGCCGTCAGCGAACCGAGCCGGCTGTCAACGGCCCGCTGACGACCGGCCGTTCTGTAATTCTCCAGAACACACAGATGGCCAGTCCGCCCCTGATCGTTTCACCCCGGAGGAAAGCAGCACAAAGTCGACTGGAGTTAAAGAGAGCAGGGCCTAGAAGTTATCCTTCTGCGCTGCGCTGCGTTGCGTGCATGGATTCCTTCTGCAGGTAACGGGGAGACGCGCTCTAGCGGCGGTCTCGTTCAGGATCCGAAAATAAAATTTAAATATTTTTGCACACTTATTCCTAGTGTGCCACTGGTTACGGTACCGGCACGCGTGCCTAGGGTTGCCGACCCCTGGTGTAGACGTTTGTACTTCAGCATAAGAAACGGTGAGAAGATTTCAAATGAAGTGATAATAAGCCCAGGTGAAATTCAAAGCTACGATTCAATTTGATGCTTTAGGAAAAGCTTCTAAAATCAGAGAGACACCCCAGTAACTGTAGTAAGTCATTTGTTGTGTCAAAGTGGTTAAAGTTAATACATTCACTGTTTTCCCCAAGGTGGTCAGTCGCTGCTGCACGGTGCTGCTCCATGCTGCTCCACGGTGCTGCTCCTTCATCTTTAGCGCATGCACAAATAGAGTCTGGAATGAAGACCAGATTTTTCACAGTGTTATTTGCAGAGGTCTGCATACAGGGTTGGAGGCAGGGCTCTGTTAATTCCAATGAAAGTGGCTCAGTGGCGCACAAAGCCAAAAATGGAGCGACTGGAGTTTTAAAAAGTACCCTGATCATCATTGGACTTGGGCCCCTAAGCCCCGCCTCCGATATCCCGATGAGCTCAGTCCAGTTAATGGAGAGGGGATATAAGACAGATTGTGGACGGAATGCAGATGTCTCTTTCCAAATGTTAGTCAATGGGAAAAAGTACTTTTGGACCCTATGACGTCAAGGACTGTCAATCATGAAGAAAAGATTGAGTGCTGCATTGGGTCAAGAAAGTATGTATTGGTGCTGTTGAAAGTAAAAAACCCAGGAGCTCTTCCATGATAGGACAAGTATTAAAGTAAGAATTATGTTGATCAGTTCCTTCAGACAACAGCATCACTCCAGTCTGAACTCGCTGTCTGACTTGACGTTCATGTGACGTCAGTCCAATGCCAGGAGGCTGTCTGAAGGGCAATTTGTTTCCTCACCTACTTCTCCTAGAACAGGATGATGCTGTTCTATTCAGCGGTGTCAGATGTCTTCTCCCCAGAATAATATAAAATAGATATGGGTGCACCAGTGTGTTTGTGTGTACATGCAATATTAATATACAGCATTTGGGCACCTACTTGGGAGGCGTGTGGCATAGTGGATTAGTGCATTGGTGTTTGGATCAGGGGGTCACAGGTTCAAACCCCGCTGCAGTCAGCATGTCGTTGTGTCCCTGGGCAAGACACTTCACCCCAAATTGCTCCTGTGGGGATTGCCCACAGTATTGAGTATGTAAGTCGCTTTGGATAAAAGCGTCTAACAAGTAACATGTAATCTAATATAATGTAATGCACTAACAATGTGTAAAGTCTGTTAATCTACTGTGGGTATTTCTACTTGGCGCGGTCCCAGTTCACCTCCTGCCCTGCCGTGGTGCCCTTGAGCAAGGCAACGGACATCCCTCTTCCCCCCTCACTCCCATTGTTCCCCGGGCGCTGTACAATAGCTGCCCACTGCTCCTAGTACTAGACTCCTGGCACTAGGATGGGTTAAAAGCAGAGAACACATTTCACTGTGTGTGCTGTGTGCTCTGCATGTGTGACCATTAAAGAGAGTTTCATCCCTCCCAATTATATTCTATATGTATAAAGTAAACCAAAACAAAGCCATAAAGAAGGTGAACGCAGTCTGATTCCTCCCTGTTGTGGAAAGCAGAGACCATCTGTATAATGATAGTACGTGTCAAATTAATTGTAAATACTTGTGGCCATCACTAATAATGACATTGTACTCATAAATCAAATTAATGTCAAGAGAGACCTGCCAATGTTGTCATCTACTTTAAATGGATTGATTCTCTCTCTGTATGGATGTCTGTCCTTGAGATCTATGGAAAAAATGGCAAAACACCACATAACGGAATTCCAGAAGTGTTTTGCCAGCATATTTTAAATGACTAGGTTAGCTACGTTAGCTAGCTAGCTTACAGCATATCTGCAATAAGATTGGAAGGAATCATGCAATCACACATTTTAGATTAGCCAATAAAACGTGCAGCATGTTTGTCATAATGTAAGTACAGAACTCTCCAGACACACGCATTTCACTCCATTCACACGCTCACACACCACACCTTGTACTTGTATTTGTCACGCTGAGATTTCATTCCAGGGTAACCGCCGACCAAGTTGCGCCGCAATTTCGTAATCAAACTACGCTTGTTTGAGACGCGTGCACTCCACTAGCACCCCCCCCCCCCCCCCCCCCCCGTTGACATTCGCGATACAGAGGGCTTCATACTCCACTAGCACCCCCCCCGTTGACATGGATGGCAAACCACGGGATGGCATGCTAGGTATTGCTTGCTCCCTTTTGCTCACTGCAGTGCATTCAAGAACCGGAAAGAAAATATTTATAGCAATATATTTCAACAATCCAATCGCCCTCACCCTTGCAGTGTACTGCCCAAGGTCCCAGGAAGCGCTGTGTCAAGTGTGAGTTGATTTTTAACGAGCAGTTATTGAGAAAGCTGCATCCAGAAAGGAGGCCAAGCACTAAGCCTGCTCCCCAATAACCACGTCTTGACTGGTTCCCATATCTGATGAACTTCTTAAATGACTCTCTCTGTGTGGTTGCTGCGCAGCTCCTTTTGTAACCTACAGCAAGGAGATAATCATAGGAAATAATGCCTGACATGGTGAATGTTGTGGGTTCCTCTTCCTGTATAATCAGAGTAAGAGCCTGGCTGCTCTACAGATAAGTTTGGAGGACAGACAATGCTCCAGAATGACAATGAGGTAGCTACAGAGAGCCACAGCTGGATGTGACAAAGAGAGATGAATGAGGCCAGAGAGGGTGAGATCAAACCCCCCTCAGCACACCTGCTCACACCTGTTCACCGCTTTCACTGATCCTCCTCCAGGAGCCAAGCACAAAGAGCGGGAACACCAGGAGTGGACCATTTGTAGAGGTAACAAACAGAAGTGTATTAATGGAGACTTATCTATAGAGTGTAGCAAGGACAACTGCACTGAAAAACTGAAACATTGACTTTAATGAAATGTATATGTCAACAGATTTCACATAACTGTATAACAGTAGGTCAGTTGAAAGCAATAATATCAACAATATATTAACGGCGAGGGATGCGTTGACATGGCAACGGCTTTTGAGGAAAACTCACAAGTGGCACATAGACATGTTCAGGTCCGGACCATTAACCATCATCTGAAGTCTGGTGCCGTTTGGACGATTTTCCTTTGAGTTGTGACCATATCGTGTTTTATGGCGAGGGATGCGATTGCATGACAACGCCACATGATGAAACCTCAGATTTGACGTAGAGTTGTGCAGGGCCGCAGTGTTAACCATCATGTGACGTTTGGCAACGTTCGGAGTATGTCAGTTGGAGTTATGACATCGTTGTGTTCCATGGCGAGGGATCTCTCCTAGCATCCAGCGAACGGGAAAATGGGCACCGTATAACGACTACGCCGTGCGGGGAAAAATTACGATTTTTATAATTGTTCATCCCCCATGAGACGCTACCCGCCAAATTTGGAGTCGATCGGATAAAATCCCTAGGAGAAGATCTCTGAAGGGCGAATTTCAAAATGGGCGACTTCCTGTACGTTTTATACACCTCCAAGAGGGTATTTATATTTGTTCTATTCATGTTGTTTTCAATTCGTAAATATGTAGAATTCTTTCAGCTACAGAAATATATATATATTATATATTTATTACTTCTCACTATGTTTATACATTAACTACATTTCTGTCTATATTTTATATTTCTTGTTATGTATACACTTTTTCTACATTCATTTTTTACATCTGCATGCATACATCAGATGCTGAAATGATGATGATCATGCTAGTCTTGTACAGTAGGTAGCGGTATGCACGTTTAAGTTGTTTGCGACCCGCCAATAATCCAGTGAAGAAGAAGAAGGGGGCATGGCTCCTCCCACTAGATCAGGTGAGCTGCTCCCTAAAGGGGGCGTGGCCTAGTGTTTAAAATGAGAGGGAAATGTTTGGTTCAGTTGTTGAGGTTATGCTGCAAGTGAGTTGCAATTTGGATGTTTTCTCATAGAGTGGTGGAATGATGTGTTTTGTTTAAATTGAAAGTTAGTTTAGCAAGGGTACACTTCAAGAAGAAGCTTTTGATTTTCTTTGGGGAGTTTGGGATTGGTCAAATTCAGGATGTTTGTTTTTAAATCTGTTCTCACTGAGTCTGTACTTGTTCACGGTAGAGCTTCTCTAGGGCCAGATAGCACTGCATTTTGCCTTGTGCTTTTGTTTGTGTGCTTCAATTGGTGATATAGTTTGGTTTCAGGTGTTTTATAATGTGGTTTACTTTCAACTGGGAGAAGGCCCAACCCTTCACTAAGACAAATAATTTCAACTGGGAGAGGGCCCAACCCTTCCCTACCATAGAGAATAATTGGTCCTATGGATGGATTCCAGTCATTTAAACCAGATTTGAATGTAAATTTGATTTTTTCATTTTTCATTGATTAGAATGCCCTTTGTGCTTTCTCTCAGTTCATTTATTGCTAGGTTAAAACTCCCAGTGGAACTTATTTCAAGCCTAGATTGTTTTATTCTGTACCGTTTTCTATTTTAAGAGTTCCTAATGTGAAGGTATTTTTGAACTGGATCTATTTGGAAGATCATTGTCTTTGTCTTTATGTTTACTACCAGGGCCCAGGTCTGGCAGTACTGTTGCAGCAGGTCTGCTGTAAAAAACAGTTCTGTAAGAAACAGCAATCTGCATCTGCCTAGTGCAGGAGTTTGATTTCTGAGTCATCTAGAGTGAGGCCAGGTTCAGAAGTCTCTAGGATAGTGGCTAATTAATTGAAATGGATGTTAAATATTGGACTCGTACCACAGCCATCCCTCACAAGACCTTGTGTTTGGTGTATGAGTCTGGAATAATACATTTCTAACAAAAATAATAATAAAAAGTGAGCAGTGAAGTCCTTGCATGATTCAGTATTTTGTAAATAAAGATGGTGAAATCTGAGCTTTTTAGCATTAAAATGAGCTTTTTGAGGAATTTGCCAGACCAGTGACATCTTTTAAAATCTATAATGAAACCCAATTTCCCCCGGTGTTAAAAAAAAGTATTCTGATTGTGAATTAAAGTCTTCAACCATTTGCCTGAACTTGCTGAACTTAAATCATTTGAAAATGAACATGTCAATGAAATGCATCAATTCAAAGCCTACTTTGTGTTTTTTTCTGTGTCCTGCAATGTGTTTTCTGCTGAGGACAGATGATTTGTGCTGTGGCATTGACCCCCCGTCTCACCTCTATAACTCTCAGCTTCTTGCTCGACATCTCGTCAGACAACACAACAATCCACTCAAATGAAAACCCTTTTCTTTATTATACTCTCTCTAAATTTAATTGATTGGGTTTATTTTGGTCACTTGAAGGAAACTTATACAAAGAGTCGAGATGGATGGACTTGACCTGATCCCACATAAATACCTGTCGCTTGATTGAACAAAAATATAAATAAAAACTGAAGGAATCAAGGAAAACCAAGGAAATCCATTTAAATATCCATAAATAACAAGAGTACTAACAGAAATGCTCGAACAATGTTGTATTTCTTACATCTGACACATCACATAGGTGCATTACTCTAATAAACAAAGGTAAATAAATTATTTAGTTTGGCAGACTTGTACAAAAGAGTTTTCCCGTGATAAATTAACCAATGACCTTTTGATCTTTCCCTTATTTCTTCCATCATGAAGCCCATTCACTATTTTGATTAATTTCACCCATATCAGCCGGCCGTTTAAAAGTGCATGTCTAATTAAGGCATTGTGCCTGTAGAATCATCTGTTCAGTAATTGCCCCTGTGCTCTCCTCAGCTTAAGTGGTGTATGTAGGTCAGAGCAGCAGTGAACCCTGGTGTGAAGTAACTCGTGGTTTCTGGTTGTATTAGGGCCTTTCTGATCATACAGTGTTTCCCTAGATCGTTACGCCTCTCTGTTTCAGTTCTCCACACCAGTCGACAGCAACGGGCTTTAATGGGCTCTGGTTTTAATAACGTGCTTCTACAAAGCACTCTGCTGTGCAAGGGATGTGATAACATGTGGAGCATTGCAGTCCTCTGAGATACGCTACAGGCTTGTTTGCTCTTATTTTAAGAGCTGCAATCAACTATACGATATACTATTAAAAATGTATGCAATGCAACAGCACACAATTTAATACGGTGGGTTTCTCCCCCTCCTTCCCATGGGACCAGGTGTGAAGAGAGGTAAATTGAAAGGTCCCAGGCAATCATCCAGGCGCCCCACTCTGCTCAGTCAGCTGGGGAATTCAGTTTTGGCCAGGATGACGAACCGCCAGCCGAACTAATTCAGCTCAGCCTGCCAAGCCTTTACTGTAGCTATAATACCCCCCGCTACTCACATACATGGCAAAATGTGATTGACTTCGCTCCTCACAGCGCCAGCCTGCGCTGCTGGACGTGGCTGTCAAAAGCACTTTGTTTAATCACATTTGATTGATTAAAATTGAGCAGTAGGATTCTGCTGAATTACTCTTGTTTACTTCTGCTTAATTTCCTGCATCATCCTTGAAATGTGAGAAATGAGAAATGTAAGTTAAATGTTCAACAAGTTGCTGTTTTAATATGAAGTCAGTAATTAAAATATCTTCCCGAACAATTCTTTGGCTATTAACTGTTGCTATATCTGTCAAGTTATACACACCATCAAAGCACAAAGGCAGTTTATAATGATGCCAGTATCCAGTAGAAATGTATATTAATTAAAAAAATGTAAAACTTATTAAGCTCTTAAACTGCTTTATGAAAATGTCCATTCTCCGTTAAATATATGTTGAAACTTAGTTTGCAGAAGTAAACAACTTCAGGGTTCACATGAGATGCTCACCCTACAAGATCAGGCAGGTCCATTGTGCTGGGACTTTGTTCTTGTCCCAGTAGGGTCACTGAGCTTTCACCTTGTTGTCTACACAGACTGATTGCTTTTTCTGCTGTTGTCTAGCCATCAGCTTGGATCAGGTATCTGATACCAAACAGTCTGATGGGAAATCTGCTCATCTGGTCCTTTGCATTTTGATTTCTCATCAAGTAATTTTCATTTAGTGAAGCTAATCATTACCTTGGATTGTGATGGCACGGGCAGAAGATTAAAAACATATTACAATGGAATTATCATTGAATATATAATTGATTTTATTATATAACAAATTGGATCTTTTCCAATTCAATAATTGTAAAGATTCTGTAGTATATTTAACCGTGCAATACCGCAAGTGTATGGAGGTTTAAAAAAACACAATAACAGAAAAAATGTCTGCTTATCAAGCGGCCCATTAAACCAAGACTCATACCATTATTAATTATATTATGTACACCTGCGCCTTTCTTACTGTGACATGTCAACATTTCTTCTTCCACATGGTCAAGTTGTCAGCTCATTAAACATCATCAGCACCATCAGACATTCTGCCTCTCCAGCTGCAGTAATAAACCTTTATTACAGCCTGTGTACAACACTTCCTTATGCTGCTTTAAGTCCATTACTCTCCCTGAGCTGTGTGTCCGGGCTGCTGCTGCCAAATCGCCTCCCAAACAACAATAACCTCACAGTTGGCTTGTTTACAAACTTTATTAAATTGCACAATCTCAGCTTTTACTTTCGTAAGTACACCGTTTTAAGAGCCGATGAAAATTATTGCAAAAACAAGACCTAAAATTGTATAAATCAGAATTCACTTTAAAAACCAAACGATTGAAGGGAGGTGAAGAGGGTGTTATTTACTTTTCTTGCAAAATGTCGACCAAGCTAATTAAATACAACACATTTCATTATACTATGTATTGTTATACTTCAGGATTTTGTCTAAACCGGGCAACAGGGTCGCTGCGCCATCTTACTTTTGATGTGTGCCCTCCTCATACTAAAATGCAGATATGGCAGAAGTGATGCCATAACAGTATTTTGGTTCGTCAAAAATGTTGCGTTAATGTTTACGTTTGCGGTGCCATCTTGTATACGGGAGTCATGTTCTCGCGATAATTTACTTATCTTATACAAGATCAGCGCCCTCATACTATATTTTTCTAGAAAAAACCCTGTACTGTATAATAGTATATAACTTTACTTGTTCAAACACAATACAACTTGTTTCACATAGAAAAGCTCTAACCTTTTCATATGGAAATGATGAGTCCTGGTTTTAGACTTGCCTTATAATACATGCAATTTACCTTACATCCATTTTAATACCGTAGGCATGGCTACGAGAACTTAGGGTTAAGGATCTTGCCCAAGGACACTTCGACATGTTGACTGCGGGGGCTGGGGATCAAACACTGAACCTTTGATTGGTAGACGCCTATTTACCCCGTACCAGAATCGACCTGCTATAACCTTCTTGTGAATGACATCTTTTCATCACACATGTTCACGTACATCAGAAGGAAGTCATCTGTCTCTTGGTATATTCAGTAGGAATAAGTGCTTATATCCTGAAATGAGTAAGCAGTGTTGGACTTCTGGTTTATTCAACTTTAAGTCAATAGTTTTTTATTAGAAGACTCAATAAGGTCTGTGGTTATTACAATATTAAGAGTTTTCAGGTTTGGTTCCACAGCATAAAATACTAAAGTAAATACCCCAGTGGTCAACGTCTGAAGCTTCTATGTGTAATATAGAAGTCTAAACGAGGCTAATAAACTAACCCTAACCCTTACAAATTTCCTGGTTGGCCTGCACAAATACTTCATCCATGCACCACGCTAAGGCCCAATCCCACACCAACCACTAAAGGTGAACGGTGTAAATACAGTGGCAAATGTCAGGGTACTTGACTCTTTCAAGAGAACACTCTTTCGTAACAATTCAAAAATAATTACAATAATAACTCTAAAAACACAAAACAGCACAATCAAATGAACAACTATGCTTTTTTAAAAGTAGTTTGACAAAATCAACTGTTATCTGATGTTATCAGTTTAAGTACTTTACTTTTGTACACAGGGTGTTTCCTGACAGACACAAACAAGGTTTCACATTGTCATCTAAGCTAGCAGATTAAGTCAGGATAAATACAGACTTCCTGTTGGTGCGTTTATTTACCTTCGCTCACTCCACACTAGTTGGTTTAATGTGGCCGACCCTCTACGCCAGGGGTCGGCAACAGGCGGACCGCGGTCCGGATCCGGACCCAGACACCGACCTATACGGACCCGGACCTATAATCAATACATTAATAGGGGAATTCAATTTTGACGGGGTGATTCTATTTTAACCGCTGCCGACAGGGGGCGAAAGAGACGAGTGAGCGATACAGGGAGAGAAACACAGAAGAAGAGACAAGAGCGCGGCAGAGAGAAGCGGAGAGGAAAGTGAGTGAAGAGAAGAGTTAGCGATACAGGGAGAGAAGATGGAGAGGAGAGTGAACATGGCGTGTTAGCGGCAGACAGGGAGAGACAAATAATTACACATGGCGCTCTCCAAGAAGAAGAAAGTGGACAGTGAGAACATAGCTTTTAACCCTGAGTGGACTCATTCATGTTCATCCTGCCCACTGGGAGCACAGAACCAGTGTGTCTCATTTGTTCAGAGACCGTGGCGCTCATTAAAAGTGCCAAAACGCCACTATGAGACAAAACACAAAATGTTTGACCAAACATTTCCTCTCGAGTCAGAACTGAGGTCACAAAATATAAATATCGTGAGTATACCGGTGAGTAAAAACCATGAATTAATGCTTTGACAAGTCTGCAGACAGACGGCGGGTGAAAAACCTTTTTAAAATGCGTGTTTTCTGAATGGAGATCGGCTAAGCTAACGCAGTATATGCTCCGACCGTCCACACTCACAACAACGGCCTATACAGACATAAATAAAGCAGCGACTGTATTCGCCATGACACAGACAGTCTTTGGTTTGTACTTGTTTAACTTTTGTCTAGTTTCTGAACAGATATGAGGAGCTGTGAGCTCTGAGGGCTAACAGCTAACGGCTGTAATGGAAACGTAGCATAAAGTGAGCCTGGCCTAACAAGGCCTAACTATGTCGTACTAAGCCGAGCGAGGCCCTGCAGTAGAAATGCGCCATAAAACTGTTGTCAATCACAGCTGTGTGGCCTGGATTGACACCTTAACTCTAAATCCCTCCCTCTCTGCTTTCCACTGACACACTCTTATCAAGAAGCTGTTCAGCCAGGATGGATCCCAGACCATTTCTACACCACACTCCTGATATGCAGCACACTTCATTAACCCAAAAGATTTCAGCCCTGATACGAACATTCAGCCTCTCTGATGCATGACTCAGCCTCGTTATGTAGTGTTCAAATTAAGATTGAAGGATGCAGGGTTTTGAGGATAAGCAGATAACCAGATAAGGCACTTTACATTTCACAGTTTTAAGCTATCGGCTAAGAACACCCTACTGTTGCATTTTCACTCTTAGGACCTTAGAAAGCTTAACAAACCAGATGGATTCCTGAGATGAGCACACAGATAGAAACATTTCACTCTGCATAATTTAATGCACTGATCGCAGCAATGTTTGAAACATTATTTGCAACAGCTTTAAGACATGATTTGCAACAGCTGTCAACAGTGAATTCCTGTCAGTTAGCTTAGTGCAGCTATAGAGTCGTGCAGGAAGGAGTCCTCCAAACATGAAATGAGTTAGCATTTTAACACTTTACCACTCTTCTTGAAGTCAACAGAATTTTGAACTGGTTTTTAGTTATTTGCCCGAAATAACGTCTGTGGTTAACATGAGCTTAAGAGATTTTCACATTTTGTTCTACGACATAAAATACATCAGTAAATATCCAACTCATGTGCAATGTTTCTAACCCTATGTGTCATAAAAACTACAGTTGCAAACAAGTGACTAAAAGAGACTTCTAAACATCATATCGTTGAACATTAGACGCCTGTAACTTAGCGGTGTTAACGCGCAGCCATGAACCAAGATGTAGTTGGTTTATAGCCTATCGTTAGCTTTATACTTTTGTCGATAGCATTTACGCTTAAAAATAACAAAATAGTGGTACAATGTGGACGTTATCCTGCTGAACATAAGTATCATAAACACATTCTACAACATACATCCAAATCAACAGCATACCGGAATCCAAATCACCAATCCCATTGCTTTTTGTTCAGGGAGCATTTGCTATGCTAATGTGACCCACTTCTTAGGAATTTACATCTACTCTAGGTTCGTAAGGAGCTATGGAACATAGACTGTAATAACCATAAATGAAAGTACACAGACAACAAGGTAAGTTTCAACTTGTAAAATTTTGTAAATTAAAGGCAGGTAATGAGTTACAAGCATTTGAATAAATATTAATTGAAAATTAAAAAAATGGACCCTTTAAATCAAATGAGTTTGTTGGGTTCTTGTCATTAGTCTGTATAGTGATCGCTTTCAATGTCTGTTTTGTCAGGTCAATCTGTAGTTCTTTAATGTCTTTGAATGTCCTTGCAACAGTTCCTTGTGATAAGTATGTAGAAGTCTTGGAGTCTTGCATCACCTTACCACCAAATGGAATAATCGATGAATCACTTCTGATTTCCAGATAGAATCATGCTGGGAGGCTGGTCATCAAATAAGAATGAATCTTCAAACTTAGTCCTCACTCTGTCCATAAGACCCGACTTGTTTTTAGCAAACAGGACTTTTAAGATTTGTCTGTATGTTGTACAACAATTACACTAAAGCATAACACTAAGAATCACACACAGCATAATACTCAATGATAACATGTTCAGGCCTGGCATTATACTCTAGTTCAATAACTTCAGTATCTATCAATATTTCAATCATTCTAAACAAGCATCAATTTTACTTACAGTAACAATTGAACACTATTATAACAATAGCATCAAGTTTTTACCTCCATCCTTCATAAAGAATTGTAAAAGTATACCTGTTACGCGGCCTTGCTAATACCTGCAATGCCTACTCTCAACTGAGAGTAAACATATATATAACTTGAATTTCCCACAGTAGAATGTTACAATTTAAAAATGTATCCTCTCTACTTGTTTGAATGAGGCAGAATCATTATCTATCTACATTAATACATATTGTAACCCCTTTTTTGTCACTGGGTTACACTAACAACCGGATTGGCCTACAACAATACATCATCACTGCACCACTCTATGCATCTTGGATATTTACAGTAACAGTTTCTTGTAAGTGTCAAAAAAACACTTTCATATCGTTATATTAAAGTGTTTCCCCGTTCATGCATTTGAAAGCATATTTCAGACTGCACCACGTTCATGTCAGTCTGTCCTTAACGACGAATCATTGGCATATTTATTATACTAATATTTGTAGAGCTTAAGTCTAAGAGCTTAACTGATTGCCCTGTCACAATTCAAAGTTCCCCCTCCTGCTATTTACACTTATCTCTTCAAGCTGTCTCCATATCTGTCAGTTCATCACTTTAGTGTGTCCTTCAGTTTCCATCACTTCTCTTACTTTAGTCCAGACAGTTGTTTTTCTCTTTTCAATTTACTTTTATTTTCACAACTTCTGTCCTCTCTCAGCCAAGTCACTTCCTTTGTCTCAACCTTACAATATCAGACTCTCCTATTACCTCACTCCTCTGTTGTCCTGTACAGAACAATTTCTCACCCACCTTTGTAATTCAGGGTGACTTTCAACCCAGCATATTATCTGTGAGTTGCTATGGGTACGGGCATTGGTGGTCCTTTTGTTGGGGATTAACCCTGAACGTTTTGGGTGTAGGCCCAAAGATAATTTTAAACGTAAGCAGATCTAAGCAGCACATTTGTGAATGTGAGATAGTGGTTACTCAACAGCCTGTCAGAATAGACAGGTGTCTTTCTAACTGCATTTATAACGGAGGATTGCAAAAGTTTACATATTTTTACCTCACAATTTACGCAATTTATTTTTAAAGCTTTTCACAATGAATGTTTTCAATCAAAAAGACGTGTTCCTCGTGTTAATGAGAGGCCAGAGTGTGTATCGAAAAGGATAAAAAAGCATATTTTTTTAAATGTTTAGCCCTGGACCCCCCCTGCAGAGCTCCACAAAGTAAATGTATGTACATTTGTTATGCATATGTAATTATCTTGGTAAATATGTAGATGTTTTATGTAATGTCAACAACATATTCCAGCACATGATTTTATATGTAATGTTGTATCCTCATAATTATTCCAAAAGGGGGGAAAGGATAAACACACTGAAACAATCAATTCATCAGCATTGCTGCCATAGGAGATGCAGTATGAAAGCAAGAGCTGCTCAAACTTTATGGGCTGCCGTACTGTAGGTTAATGTGCTGATGTCTGCTTTTTGCTACACAAAGAAGTGTTGACTGTCACACAGCAGCTGCTGGGACGGGGAGGCCGTGAAGGGGCTGTCACATGAGTAACAGAAAAACATGAAAGAAGTGTAGAGTATCTTCCCGTTCAATCCTGTAGGGGGAAAGCACTAAAAGATGCAAAAGTAGAAAAGTGATGACCTTTCTCTCTATCCGTCTAGAGAAGTTACTTTTCTCTGCACATTTATGTTCCCAGAGGAGGATTTGCTTTATTGCGTTGTGACCTTTCAGTATGAGCCTTTTACTTTAGTGCTATCATTTTAGTTTCCACTTTTGGTTTTTGAATGTGCATGTAATATGTTGCTCATGCAGACATTGTTTCCATTTGGAATGTTTTAGAGTTGTTTAGACTGTATATAGACAGGAATATATATCAGTGGTTAGGAGAGAACATAATATGCAGATCTTTCCTTTAATATTTAAATGTAGTGCCTCTGCTGTGACATATTTCCATGCTTTAATGTTCAGTGTGTGGGAGAGAAACTCCCTCTGGATTTGGGATTTTAGCCTCTGCAGAACATTTACATGGGCATGCTTGGATCAAGCCTAAAACTGTTTCTCAGTTAGCTTCAGAGGGGTTGGTCTGCATATTTATGAAATGTAAACAGAGCTAGCTGTTTCCCATTGCATTTGTTATTAATGCTAAGCTAGGTTAACAATGACCTGACTTCAACTCTGTATTCAACACCAAGACTGAACCATAACAGTAAACTTGTGTGTCATAAAAACAAAACATTGAGCTGAAAGACTCTAAAACGTAGAGCAATGTGAGGGTCTAAGGCCAGAGGGTGTCGTATTAATTCTCTGTATAAACTGTTTAGTCCCCTGAGACAAATGTAACATTTGTGATATTGGGATATATAAATAAACTTTGATTGTCTTTTTCTTCATTATAAGTGACTGCTTTCACTCCGTAAGTATTAATGTAACCCATTGTTAATACAAAAACATTAATTAGACATTTACACTGAGATAACTGAAGCTTTTTTTCCTGACCATTTATTTTGTGATTTTATTATAATTTATTTGCGGTCATTTCTTTTGTCTGCAACCATGAAGTGCCAATGTCTCATTACCAGGAGCGACATGTTAATAACTGCTGTTTCCACGCTTCAGTGGCAGCAAATAGGAGTATATTATATAACACGAGTACCAAAGAATATCGTTCTCTCTTTGCTCGGCCACATCACAAACGCTGCACAGATTATGTGTCGAGTGTGCTTGTATGCAATTTGTCTCTTTTCTTTTTCTTTGATTGTCCTATAAATAATCTTTTTATCATCACAAGATCACTCACAAATAACACTATTAGTTGATTACCTAACTGCATGGAGACAGACATTCATCAGTCCTGATCTAATGCACTTTAGGGTTGATTGTATCTCGCTGCATTTTCAAACCAACACAATTGAGACGAGTGCTCCGTGTTCAAACAAAAACACCCCATTTTGCAATTCAAATGGAGATAAAAGCATTCATTATTCCCAAGAACGTCTGAGGCTTCTCCTCAAAGGCAGGCCGCAGCAGGCTCGGTCTAATCGAATATGCCGAGCACCACCCAGCAGTGAGATTGATTCAGAAGCCTCCATGTTGGTTGGTTGGTCATACATCTCAGGCTGGTGCTTGGATCTAAGCGAACTGTAACCAAAAGCTATTAACTCTCCATAGCTGCCATATGGGCAAATATCTCATGCTCTGCATGAATGAAACTAAATACTGTAGAGCTCATAGATAAGGCAGCTATGAATTATAGTGCATATAAAGAGATCATGTGATTTATGTATGAAAGGAGCTATAAAATACAACAATAAACATACAGTACTATCATGTTTTATCTCAGCTGCTGTTCCATTTCCTCTCTACAGTCCTACAGTGCATTTGTAATGTGATCTATACAATTAGAGAATACAGTTGTATTGACTGATAGAACAAGAACTTTCCATATTCAGGCTGTTTAGATACATGAATGGTCAGTTCCCATATTACAAGCAGACTTGGAGTACTCGCACGTTGACGATGGGACTTGGACTCGAGCAAGTTTTGTCTCGAGTCCCGATGTAATCTGCCCCAGTGCAGCTGCGAGGCGAGTTCCCGTACTGCGCCCCAGCTATTCTCAGTCTAAAGATGTGCAGAGATATAAATATATATATTACATTATACATTATACAAGTTTACTTTGATCCCCAAGAATGATTACTAATATTTATTTATGTTTGTGATCAATTCCTGATTAAATAAAAGTAATCCAGTACAGTGATGGTTTAGTTAGGTCAGTGGAATGTCAATGTCTTTTCAGTTTCTATGGATTTTGGAACCACTAAATAAACTGAAATATACCTGAAATGGTAACAGTGGGTCATCGTGTAGACCGTTTTTAGTTGTAAAGCAGCTCTTTCAATGCAATCTTTGAACTCGACAACCTTGAAGATAATATTAATATTAATAATAATTAAAGCTGCGAGCAGCGTTGAGCGGGTCTTCGACGCTCCGCAGGCTGTTGTCCGCACGTTGACGTCAGGCAGATGTCTCGAGGACTCGGCCGTTGGCAAACGTGGGAAGTTTCAGGCCGATCGGACAACGTACACAGGAGTTACAGCAGTATCACAAACATTGTGTTTGATGGGGAGTGATCTGTCGCCATGGCAACGGAATTTGATGACACCCCATAATACGCCTAGATGTGTTGAGGGCTGCATCGTTATCAAACCTGTGAAGTTTTGGGCCGTTTGGAGCAAGTTAACTGGAGTTATGAGAGAACCGTGTTTCCCGGCGACCATTTAGTTACCATAGCAACGACATTTGACGAAATCTCAAAACCGACACATATATGTCTCGAGGGGTTGACCGTTAGCACACATGTGAAATTTGAACACTTTTTGAACATTTAAACAGGAGTTTTAGCAATATCGTGCTTAACGGCGAGGGATGCGTTGCCATGGCAACAGCTTTTGAGGAAAACTCACTATTGTCATATTCAGGTGTTGAGGGCCGGACCATCAACTGTCATCTGAAGTGTGGTGCGGTTTGGACGATTTTCCATGGAATTAAGAGAACATTGTGTTTTATGGCGAGGGATGCGTTGCCATGGCAACGGCATATGATGACATCCCCTAATTGACATAGAGCTGTTGAGGGCCTGACCATTAATGATAGTCTGAAGTCTGGTGCCATTTGGACGATTTTCCATGGAGTTATGAAAATACCGGGTATTTTGGCGAGGGATGCGTTGCCATGGCAACAGCTTTTGAGGAAAACTCACTATTTTCACAGTGAGGTGTTGAGGGCCGGACCATTAACTGTGATCTGAAGTCTGGTGCCGTTTGGACGATTTTCCATTGAATTACGACAACATTGTGTTTTTTGAAGAGGGATGCGTTGCCATGGAAACGGCATATGATGACATCGCATAATTGGCGTAGAGCTGTTGAGGGCCGGACCATTAGCCATCGTCTGAAGTCTGTTGTCGTTTGGACGATTTTCCATTGAGTTAAAACAACACCATGTTTCATGGCGAGGGATCTGTCGCCATGGCAACGGCATATGATGACACCCCATAATGGAGTTAGAGCTGTTCAGGGCCTGACCGTCACCCATCATATGAAGTCTGGTGCCGTTTGGACGATTTTCCATTGAGTTAACAGAACATCGGGTATTTTGGTGAGGGATGCGTTGCCATGGCAACAGCTTTTGAGGAAAAGTCACTATTGTCACATTGAGGTGTTGAGGGCCGGACCATTAACTGTGATCTGAAGTCTGGTGCCGTTTGGACCATTTTCCATTGAGTTAACACAACATCGTGTTTTTTGGCGAGGGATGCGTTGCCATGGAAACGGCATATGATGACATCGCATAATTGGCGTAGAGCTGTTGAGGGCCTGACCATCACCCATCATATGAAGTCTGGTGGCGTTTGGACGATTTTCCATTGAATTACGACAACATAGAGTTGTATGGCGAGGGATGCGTTGCCATGGAAACGGCATACGATGACATCCCATAATTGGCATAGAGCTGTTTAGGGCCTGACCATCACCCATCATATGAAGTCTGGTGCCGTTTGGACGATTTTCCATTGAGTTAACAGAACATCGTGTTTTTTGGCGAGGGATTCGTTGCCATGGAAACGGCATACGATGAGATCTCAGATTTCATGTAGAGCTGTTGAGGCATTCACCGGTGATATAAAAGTGAAGATTAGGGGACGATGGGACCGTGTCCATTACAGCGACACCGTGTGTTATGGCGAGGGATCCGTTGCCATGGTAACGCCATATTAAGTAACATCGGATTTGACGTAGTGCTGTTCAGGGCCGCAGTGTTAATCATCATGTGGAGTTTGGTGGCGTTCTGAGCATGTCAGTTTGAATTATGACATCATCGTGTTCCATGGCGAGGGATGGCCTAGCATCGAGTGAACGCGAACTTTGGCGCCAAATCACGGCTGCGCCGTGCGAAAGAAAAAAAGTTCCGTGATAACTTTAGATCGCCCAAAAAAGTTCCGTGATAACTTTAGATCGCCCATTTGTCGAGAAGCTACCCGACGAATTTGGAGTCGTACGGATAAATTCCCTAGGAGGAGTTCGTTAAAGTGCGGAGGACAAAAAATGCGATAAATCGCGTTTTTCCAACGCCAAATTCAAAATGGCCGACTTGCTGTACGTTATTTTATACCCCTCCAAGAGGCTTTTTTTTTCGTCTCCGCACCCTAGATATGCGTAGCGAGTTTCGTTGGTTTACGTGAAAGTTAAAGTAGGGGGAGTTAACGTTAAACGGAAGTGGGCGTGGTCTACGCAATTTTTTACGCAAAGTTCCGGTACCAATTACACATCGCTATTTTCACGACTTGTGATGCGCATGCGAAATTTGGTGAGTTTTCACATATGTTGCGGGGGTCAAAAGTGCGCGCAATGTATTCAAATAATAATCAGAAGAAGAATAATAATAATAATAATCGGACGGATATCAATCATTTTTATGGACGGCCTAGGATGGCGTGGGCTACCTACTGTCATGATTTAGGCCACTTTTGCCCGTCTTTTGCCCTGTTTTGTGTGGGTTTTGCATGGTTATCGCTCGCATTGCGAGCGACTAAATTGATCCTACCGATATCAATCATGCGAGTTGCAGTCACGTGGGCTTCGTGACTGGGCTCACGCGGCCTATCACCCGTCATGATTTCCGAACCTTTTCTGTGCTTTTGCCGGTCGTTTTCCCTGTTTTGTGTGTGTTTCGCAGGTTTATCGGTCGCTGCGCGACCGATTTCAATAGGGTCTTCGCCGACCTAGGTCTCAGACCCTAATAAGCCTTATATTTGTATAGTATACATAATATAATACCTTTCATGTAAGTATAAAATAGACAGAATAGAAGCAATGTAGAAGATAGAAGGATAAAAGCAATGTAGACAATAACACATATTGATTCATAAGAACCAAACCAAATGTTACATTTAAACAAATATATACACTCAGATGAATACATGATGACTCAGACTTGTGACTTGGATTCGGACTGGAACACGGGCAACGATGACTCGACTCAGACTTTTCTTGGGTGACTCAGACTTGGACTCGAAGAGTGAGGTCTCAAGAGTGACTCGGACTCGAGAATTTGAGACACGACTGCAACACTGATTACAAGTAAGGGATAATGTGCAGCGAGCAGGCTAGGATTTTCACCGGCAGCCATGAAGGTGAAAAATAAAAATAAGAATAAGAACAGCTCTGTTCTTATTAGTCAACTGCTTAGAGATTTGTTGAAAATGTCCCGCACCCTTAGCATATAATGTACTATGTGTTGGAGCGCTAGCCAATAAGAGGACAAGTGTTATATAGTGATGTCACTATGTTCCGGGAGTAAACGAAGGAGTCCAATGGTTGAGTGTGTGAGAAAGAAACTCCCTCTGGAAGGAACACAGGGATTTTAGCCTTTGCAGACCATTTAGAAGCACACAAATCTATATATCACACTACAGGGAAAGGGAAAAGCCTATCAAACATAACTGCTGGGCCTCTTTAATTGTTCTTGGTCCCCTCCTCTTCTCCTTGTACACAAACTCGCTCGGGTCTGTCATTAGCCCGCATGGTTTTTCGTACCACTGCTATGCTGACGACACCCAACTAATTCTGTCCTTTCCCCGCTCAGAGACCCAGGTCGTCGCACGCATCTCTGCTTGCCTAGCAGACATCTCTCGGTGGATGTCTGCTCATCACCTCAAGCTCAACCTTGACAAGACTGAACTGCTTTTCCTTCCGGGAAAAGATTGTCCCACTCTTGACCTCACAATCAACATCGGCACCTCTGTTGTTTCCCCGACTCAGACTGCAAGGAATCTGGGTGTGGTCCTAGATAACAAACTGTCCTTCACTGCAAACATTGCTGCTACAACCCGCTGCTGCAGATACACGCTTTACAACATCAGGAGTATACGTCCCCAGCTGACCCAGACATCAGCGCAGGTTCTGGTCCAGGCCCTCGTCATCTCACGCCTAGACTACTGCAACGCCCTCTTGGCTGGTCTACCTGCATATGCCATCCGACCTCTGCAGCTCATCCAGAATGCAGCGGCTCGTCTGGTCTTCAACCTTCCTAAATTCTCCCACACCACACCACTCCTCCGCTCCCTTCACTGGCTTCCAGTAACTGCTAGAATCCACTTCAAGACACTGGTACTTGCGTACCATGCTGCGAATGGATCTGGCCCTTCCTACATCCAGGACATGGTTAAACCGTACACCCCAGCACGTGCACTCCGCTCTGCATCAGCCAAACAGCTCGCTGCACCCGCACTGCGAGGGGGACCCAAGTTCCCGTCAGCAAAAACACGTGGGTTTGCTATCCTGGCTCCAAAATGGTGGAATGAGCTCCCCATTGAAATCAGGACAGCAGAAATCTTACACATCTTCCGGCGCAAACTGAAAACTCAACTCTTTAGACTCCACTTCGAGCGATTGAATTACTAACAAAGCACTTATATACCAATAAAGGGCTGGCTTTCTAAAGCCAGTTGAGTAGCACTTGAAATGTTTGGCTCTATGAAACCTGATGTACTTATATGATTCTGTTTTCTTCAAGGTTGTATCTTCCTGGTCGAATGCACTTATTGTAAGTCGCTTTGGATAAAAGCGTCAGCTAAATGCAATGTAATGTAATGTAATGTCTAGCTGTGATACAATGTATCACATTCTCGGACATTTGCCATTATAACTTTAATGCCATTTCTTTAAGCACCCAACTATCTTGATCTACATCAAAATTATATCCAGTTGGAGCTCTCTGCTGGCTGATATTTTGCAGATGTATATTGCTGTTGAAAAGCTTCTCTCAGAGGCAGAATCCTTTCTGTTCCATCTGCCTTTGGCTTCACTCCTATAACAGCCTGGCTTTCATTTTCCCTCCCAGTCCTGTGACTGTCCTTTCCTGTTACACTCCTATCTGCTTTGTAATTGGCAAGAGTGCCCCGCCACCTGAGACTCCCTTTAACCTCCCCCGAAAAAACTAAAAAAAGAGTGAAAGGAAGGGGGATTATATTTTCCCTCCAAAATTCAGCTTGTTGAAAAGTAGGCCACTGAGCCAGCTGACACTTTTGTGATTATGGGACCCAAATACAGGTACCAGGTATTACTTAGTGTATATTGCAATTTCAATTCAATTAAGAAAACATATTACTTTATATGTCTGATCTAATGTTCTCTTGTCATGAATGTTCTTAAGATGCATACTAGATATTATAACTTAACTATATATTAAGATTGTATGTTGCTTTTAAATATGACCGTTTTTAAAATATATTGCAGGGATACCTGAAACCAACATTGTCTCCTATAGATTGTATACCTCTCATCTTTAAAAAAAAAGAAAAAGAAGCTTTTTTAAAGAAACAAATCACCGCCCAAATAACATTTTGGGGCTATTAAGTGTAACCTTTACCGCTTGTTAGCTGCAATAAGTAATACAAATCTACTTTCCACCTCATCATGGGTTTCTCTAGGTTGTGTGCAGTGATGTAGCTACATAACAGTCATATCACCTGTGTGATTTCTGTAAGTTGTATATTGGCAAAAGTAAAGGTCTTACATTTTTCGACACACAAACATTCTTAAAGGTCCCCTATTATACTCTTCTTCAACAATATATTACATGTCTCAGATAATATAAAACATGTCTCTGAAGTGTTTGGCTGAAATACCAAACAGATTATTGTAGCATGCCATAAACCCCTCTGTTTCAGCCCTGTTTAAAAAGTGCTAATACTGTGTCTGTAGCTGTATATGCTAATGAGCTGCTGCTGGCCACGCGCCTCTGCGAGATGATTGGTTTAAAAATTGTGCTTTAGGAGGAGATTTAAGTGAGAAGGTGGGCGAGTGTTACCTTGGTTGGTTATTGGCTAATGGTTGCACAACCACAAAACACATGAGTGAGCCAAAATCTGATCAGCTCATTTTCAGGCAGGTTTTTATATAGATAAAGGAAAAAATTAGAGGGAATAGTTTTTCCTGAAACTTTCTGACTCTCTTAAAACAGAGGGGACACATATTTCAGACATACAAAAGTGGATTTGGCATAATGGGTCACCTTTAAGTCATATAATGCTATATATTGTAATTTGTTAGTTTACCGTTTTGGATTTCATCCACCAGAATCGTGCTATCTTCCTGTGTAAAGTTCACATGAACAGGAAGTAACCTAAAACCGAAAAGCTTGAAAATTAAAAGAGTCAATAGCAAGAAAAGTTCAGTTTACTCATCAAAGGTCAGGCAAGGTCCAAACTGGAAGACCAGTCACAGAGGCTTACAAATTCAGAAAAGCGACAGGCAAACAAACTGGAGTTCAAGAACAGTGTCAGAACCCCATAGAGAGCAACACACAGGACACGGTGCAGGGACCAAGTGAAAGTGGACTGGTATATGATATACTGTATGCTGAAGGACTAATGAGGGAATAAGTCCCCGGTTAGGAGATGGGCTGGGGAAAGTAGAGAGTTGATATCAAGGACCGAGAGAGAGGCAGGGGTTATGGTGGAATTGTCTTTTTTGCTAAGGACGCTTCCTAATGGAGTGAAATAGGCAGGAAGTACCTACGGTAAGTGGCAGCCCTTATAAGAGCTGCTTGAATACTGTATGATAAGAAAGGAGCTGTACTGCTTCCCTTGTTATATCCTTTAGCTTGGGATACACTGACCATCCTTTATGAGAACAAAGGAGATAATGCTGTCCCACAATTCCTTGCGGATGCAACATTTACAATGATGACTTGATTTACATGTGAATGATAACATGGATCATTTAAGTTTGGGTGTTATTGAGCATTTTCTAACTAATGCAATATCTTTCCAAAGGGCTTTTATGTTTTAAACTTTCAACACGATGTTAAACCATAGACAAACTATAAACCGTTTCACTCATTATTGTAATAACATATTGGTTAAATCAAATCACAATTTCTACTGAGTTGTGATGCGTCTTTAAGGTTTTTTTTTATTCAACATATTTAAAAGGTGATATACACAGTCGTATAAGGTAATATATTGCATAAAGAATTATGTTTGAAATGGTTGAATACAGTCATACTCAATGAGATTCATATGAGTGGACAGGAGGGTGAGTGAGTGTGAGCAACCATTATATTTCTCTTTCAACTTTTTATTTTAATTCGTACCTTGGTAATGAAGTAATACATTTTTAGGAATCCATCCCGGGAAAATAGTCGTTTTCCTACCTAGACGCACATAAATAACACCCACGGTTGCATCATAATCACGGCCAGTTTTAGTGCAGTCAGATTATCTTAGTATCACAGTTTTCTTTCTCCTAAATCCTAATGAATTCCCCTTCACATCTTTCCTTAACCCAATTATGTTTTTCCCTGAGGTTAAGGAAAAGACACAGGACTATTTTTCTCACTATTCAACTGCAGCCAGAAGCTTTCACCAAAACGTGCCTCTTGATGTTTTCTATACTAAGTATGTATTTTCATGACATTTTGAATGTTCTTATGTGAATTATTCTTGGAAATATGTACATCTTGGCTACTGCATATTGGTTTGCCTGAGCTGGGAGGAAGACAGTGGCTAGCGTCTCTTCCAGGGAGGTAACAAGTCAGTAATGCACCTTGGACATTATTGTCAGCCGTAAATCGCATTTAGGGGAGGATGAATTACTACCTGAGGGGGGATTAGTTTATTAGGAAGAGAAGCTCTGACATTCAGCACATGTGTTCTCTCACGTGTTCACATTTATGCAGCATTAATATGCACACGCACACACACACACACACACACGCACGCACGCACGCACGCACGCACGCACGCACACACACACACACACACACACACACACACACACACACACACACACACACACACACAATACCCCAGACACGGACAAACAAGCTCTCACTGGAAATGCACTTCATCAACCTTGAAATAGATTGTCCGTTTCCCCAAATGAGAGGCATTAGAGCTGTGAGTCATTACAGGAGCTCATAATCAGCTGGAGGGAGGGGACATCATCAGTGGTGGGAAACGTGGAGGAGATGAGATAACTGGGGTCCGGGGGGGAGCGATTATAAGAGGACAAGCTCATCGGGAGTGGCCAACCATCTCGACACAAAGCAGATGGCTGAAGGTGGACTGGATGTGATGAGCCGTGTCCACTTCAGGGAGCTGGACAGTGGAGACGAAGTGTGTCTGTGTGTGAGGAGGGTAGTATGTCCATTGTATGTACAGATAATTAAGACATAGTGGGAAACACAGAAAGTTAATGACCTCACTAAAAGATGACGATGTTTTGGGAAATTGGGGTACATTAAATGCAACATTCAAACTAAGTTATAATAAGAAGACAATCATTATTTGTCCTACAAGGGGAAATTCACCCTGCATTAAATGCAACATTTTAATCAAATATACTGTACATGAAAGAAGAGGACATTGTTTATTAATCCTATAAGGTGACATTTACTATATTTAAGTTTATATAGTACATTTCGGTGCAATGGCAAAATGGCAAATGTGATCAAAATAAACATTGTAAGAAAACATTCTTATAATATAATATATCTAAATACACACATGCACAAACACATGCATTTTGAGGAGAGTGTTAGAGCAAATGGGCTGGCATATTTCGGTGTCAGGCGGCAGTAGGGGTTTCGGTGCCTTGCTCAAAGACACCTCTGCAGTACCCAGGAGTTGAACTGGCAATACTCCAGTTACCAGTCCACAACGTTTTCTTTGTGTCCATACTGGGATTTGAAGCACAGACCCAAGGGTGTAACTTTGGTTTGAGAAGTGGGGGGGACACAAAACAGAGGGTCCTCTGCAATGAATTCCATTTCCTGCCTTTCTACAAATAACTAATCCAAGACAAATGTGTAGTGTAATGAGTGCGCAAATGTATCTAGTATCCTATCCATGTGAGCCTGTTTTATTTGTGATGACCTCACATCCTCGAGGGGGGGGGGGCTTCTAATCTCTGTTAGCTCCGAGCTAGCACCAGATGCTAAAAACAACCCCCGTAACTCTCTCTCTCTCTCTCTCTCTCTCTCTCTCTCTCTCTCTCTCTCTCTCTCTCTAAAACAAAATGCGCTCGTGCCACGCACACACAGACGCTCCTCCGTGAAGATGACCGCTTAAGTAAAAAATAATAATAAACACATTTGAAAAGTGGGGGGGACACAACCGGGATTTCGAAAAGTGGGGGGGACATGTCCCCCCTGTCCCCAGTGGAAATTACGCCCATGCACAGACCAACCAGTTTCCAAATCCCTACGTCTGAGCTTATTAAGGCAACCAAATGTCACTTATCCACTTGACTTGGAAGGGTTCTAAATAGAATCCATTTAAAGCCTGTGTTAAAGCCTTATAACCGCGGTATGGCCGATTATGTTCGCACACTTGAATGTTATCATGCTATATATATCGTGTATGTATAGTGCTACTATCATCAGCTTTATTTAAAGAGACTAGGTCCATTATTATATTAGTTTGACATCATATTTTCAACATGAATACCTACTGGAAGATTCTTGCTCTCACACTTTTAATGAATGAGCTTCACCGCTCAATCTGACAGCTGTAGAACGAGCAGGATGATCTGCATACGGGAAAAATGAATAAATTGCAAAAAGACAAAAGGCACTAGGTGGGAATGGGCCCTTGTGCATTTTAGCAGAAACATCCTATTAAAAAAAAGCATAATTAACTTAGAAAACAATCACACATTGACTCAAAAAATACCAAAACTCCACAGCTACAATAAGGACATGGGATTGTGGAGCTTTAGTACAAATCCCATGACAGCCTTGCCATTCTTAAAGAGCATCTTGCAGGGTTTTTTTTTTTCTACATTTATGCTTAGACATGCTTGAAAATTACAATTAAAAAAGTGAATGCAGGATTTGATATGTTTTATGAGACATAAGGGCAGGAATTCAGAGGGAAAGGAGCAATTTTGAGCTCTGCTCTTAAAAACGGCTTTTTTTTAAGGTCATACGTCAAACGCGTCATATTACATCACACAGGGGAAACATCTCCGCTCTCTGACCAAGGGTATAGTAGAGTTGCGTTGAGTAGAGCGGTTGTGTTTTAAGGAGCTGGTATTTTTGGTAGTTTTATATTGTATTTCACCATTTGTAATCATGGTGCAGTATTGTGTTTGTGCAGGTTGCACAAATACCAGCCTGTCAGGACATCGAGTCCACAGTAAAAAGGACCGGAGCTAGCGTTCGTTCCTGGGTGCGTTGTGCATCCACCTCCCTGCAGCACATACTCTCCACAGCTTTATCAGGAAACCGTATTACTTCTCTCTCCCTCCCCACTTCGCTGCTCTCTCTCTCTCCCCTCCGGTACACGGCACCGTAAGACATAGTGTGGGGTTGCATTCGGTAACACTGTGGTGGTTGTACTGCTCCAGCCGTCTCCTTTGTGTTTGTTTGTTTCCCCCTTTCTGTGTTGTTTGTGTGTGCGTGGTGGCTGTCACTCCTGGCTCCCGGCTCAACCTCCACTCACCTGCTGCAATCAGCTGTGCACCCTCCCCGAATACATACCCGCTTTCCATCAAGCCATTTACAACGGCATATCAACGGAGGCTCCACAACCTTTCTCCGCCAGATCGTCAAGTATCAGCCGTATCTCGCGTCTCTCCTCCGGTACACAGCACCGTAGTGTGGAGTTGCATTAGGTAACGCGAGATACGGCTGATACTTGCGCATTAGTTTCTGTTATGGATCAGTATCAACGGTCCTGCCAGTAACGTTACTATATTATCAATGCTACTTTAGTTATAGCCTGATATATGATAGCTAACTTTACAATGTTGTGATGTGACGTTAGCTAACATTCTGTAGCTAACGCCGGTCACTCACCAAGATAGCTGCCCAGTTCTCCACTGGTTCTCCTCACACCACAGCTCAATTTCTCTCCGATGGCCGTTATTTCTTCTAATCCTTGGCTGCTCCTGGTCTCTTGGACGCCTAGCAGGCTCATAATTATAAGGTTGTGGTCCGTCATATGCATTCGAATATTCATGTTCAACTTCTTCTGTGTCTTGTGTGTCGAGACTAGCATATTGGGATCCATGTTTATTAATACGTTACACCGGCCGCTCTCCCCCTTGTGTCCCCCGTGTTACAGATGTAGCACTTCATTTCAGACTCCAGCTTACAGCTTCCTGCCTACGGCCTGCCTAAAACCAGTATAGAGGAATGTTAAGCCCTCCCACTATTTTCCAAGAGGGCGTTGCCAGATTTTCAATTACAGGTTTTAACCAGGAGATGGCGCTTCATTCACAAATACAGAAAGACACGTTTCATGGACTTTCAGTTGTGTTTTGAAGAGCATTTGAACACATCAATATTTTAGATCAACTAAAGTATATCTAATCTTGTAATTCAATAATATATAGTCTTTATATATTAAATAATCATAATTATAATGTAAATGTTTACATTACACTTCTTTATTTGTTATGCTCATACTTTTACCTTTACAATTGTTTGCTTTAATATGCAGTATATTTTTTGTATATTTTTGTGTTTGCTTCCTCCTGCTCCCTTTCACATACTGTATGATTTATTATTATTATTAATATGAAGATATTATTAAGATAAGATAAGATGTTACTTTATTGATTGAACATTTTAGTTTAGAATGTGCTGTCCCACGGTAATTCAGAAGGCTCACAGGTCACATTCCGACCATTATTTAAAACAATAGGTGCTTTCAAACCGTCTACAGTTTCATTTGTATAGAGGGAGCTCTGTCAGTTTTCGAATGACCCATTTGCTTTCGGGGAGCCCTATTTTTCAGAGCACATCCTGCTACTAAATATGTCACACGCACGCTCTGTTGACTGGCGCAGCAGCGCGGATGCGATCAATTGCTATAAATACACTCTTCTACTAATACAGACGGTGTCACTATTACGGCGGATGTGGCCGTTGTTGAAGCCTCTTCAGGCTCCGCATCGGCAGGCCTCTCCCTCGGTGTGGGAAGTTGTTTTCCGTTCACGTTGTCATTTTTAGACTCCTTCGCTTCTTTGCTTGTGAATCCAAAAGCTGTGACGCTTGGCTGTTTTCGTTTTGCCATATTTTTTATTCCAAGGCCAGAGTTAAAAAAATATCAATATGAACGTTTCAAATACCGCGCCGGCATCACCGCCATAACAATAGCAACGTAAGTAAGAATGCAGCGCTGCCACGTACAGATGGCAACACCCAGACATGTTCACAAATATAAAACAAATATTCAGAAACTGTAATGAACAATAACTATTATTTATTTCAAGAACTGTTATTTACAGAAACTCAACATTTCTAATCTGTGTGACACAAATATGCACGATTGTTTTGGGCTCCCCCTATTTATCTCAAAGTCAGCCTTCAGGGGAGCTCCCTCCCTCTTCGGGGGAGCCAAGCTACCCCCGGCTCCCCCCCATTTCGAACAGTGTCTGTGGCTGAATGGCCAGCGATTAGGTCTGGCGCATTTATCATAGGTGATCAGAGTTAACTGCCTGCCGTCAGATTTCATTTAAAAAACAGATCTGATTTTAAGACTATTTCTGCGCTCATAAAGAATGATAAGAATAAGAATAATGCGTATTGAACTGGTTTCATTAATTAGTGAGTTTATTTAACACTAGAACCGCCAATCGGGTCAATTTGTGTGATGTGTGTTGTGTGTGTGCAATGTAACTTTTTTCAATAAAATATTAAAGTCTCCCAGTCCGTGACTTTTCCTGAAAGTGTGTTATGTAGCACCCTATGTTGTTAAAAATTGCATTCTAATAGCGGAATTTGACGGGTTTAGGTAGGCCTATACAAAAACCTCTGGCGATTCTAGTGTTAAGGTAATTAGGTACACTAGAAGCCCTTTTTTTATCAGTAACGAATTTAGCAGTAGAACATAAAAGTCAACTAACTGAGGGTCACTTGCAATGACAGTGTTGTGTCT
Organism: Notothenia rossii; assembly: GCF_949606895.1. Classification (NCBI taxonomy): domain Eukaryota; kingdom Metazoa; phylum Chordata; class Actinopteri; order Perciformes; family Nototheniidae; genus Notothenia; species Notothenia rossii. Next base: position 23,015,997 of record NC_136910.1, on the reverse strand, counting down.
AACTGTAAGCTTGTCACTCAGAGTAACCTACAGTTAATTTAGCTGCTGGAGAAGAAAGATCAAGGGGGGAGGGGGGAAACAGAGCTGTGGTTGATGGGCCATTAGTTGTGTAAATACACAGCTGAGCTGCCGTTTCATTCAGACTGTTTAAAAAACGGGAACAACGGACTATTTTTCTTAGCGGATGCATTTCAATTTAAATCAATACATACAACTATTTTTTAAATCAATAAAAACATTTTCTAAATCCATAAAAGCATTTTAAATTAATATTGGGAGTCATGTCGTTACTTTGTTGAGAATGTGGCCGTCTAATAAGCGGGATAATTTGCAGCGACTTGTTCCTTATGGGGAAAATAACACCCGTCATGTGTGTGTAGAAGTGTGTGTGGTTAAAACACTTTCATGAAGTGAAGGAATTTCCTTCTATAAAACAGCTGTGGGCAGCAGTGAGTGTCACGGACATGAATTCATAGATCAAGGCAGACTGGTGCACACACTCTCCTGTCCTGCCAGGCGACATGCCCGTTCTAAGCCATGTCCCTCACTCCTCACATCCCAAGCATCCCCAAAAAGTGTATTATGTTGTTACATCTCAGATGTTATGTTTCACTTGTGCTCCGTCTATGTTCAGTGATGCAAACTTGTCACCTTTCGGCGAAATTCGCCGATTTGAATCCAAAATAAGTCATTTGTGTGATTCATGTAGATCTGCAATAAAAATATTTTTGGGGTCTGGGACCCCGAGTAATCTGCGGCCGTGAGCTGTTATGTGCCATCATGACACGCATGGTGTTCTTTTTTTATATATTATAATGAAGTGCGAGCTGTGTGCTCGAGTCTTCCTGCCTGTCGGCTCTGCTCATGGATGTATAATAAGGCTCTGCTGCTCCGAGATGATGGTCTAGCTTCAGCAGCTACATTACCTACGGGTGCGTTCGTTAATATTAACTGTGCGTCCGGAGTCACTGTGGCACAGACTGGACCGCTGGTGAACAGCTGTTAGAAGGGGCCGTTCAGGTGTTCAAAGCAGAGCTCCCTGTCGGAGCGGCAGAGCGTGATGTGAACTGAAAAGTTTTTCTGTGGCAATATTATTTAAGGAATCGTTGAGCTAGCTAGCTAGCATACATTGTCACTATCTGCTAACGTTAGCTTTAGCCTTCTATTTCTAATAGTTTTTTTCATAGGCTATAAACAGAGGTGGTATATAAGTATATATATATTGTAATTGAGTAAAAGTAGAAGTACTCAGATCTTGTACTTGAGTAAAAGTAGAAGTTCTCAGGTCTTGTACTTGAGTAAAAGTAGAAGCACACAGATCTTGTACTAGAGTAAAAGTAGAAGTACTCAGGTCTTGTACTTGAGTAAAAGTAGAAGTACTCAGATCTTGTAATTGAGTAAAAGTAGAAGTACTCAGATCTTGTACTTGAGTAAAAGTAGAAATACTCAGGTCTTGTACTTGAGTACAAGTAGAAGCACACAGATCTTGTACTAGAGTAAAAGTAGAAGTACTCAGATCTTGTACTTGAGTAAAAGTAGAAGCACTCAGGTTTTGTACTTGAGTAAAAGTAGAAGCACACAGATCTTGTACTAGAGTAAAAGTAGAAGTACTCAGGTCTTGTACTTGAGTAAAAGTAGAAGTACTCAGATCTTGTACTTGAGTAAAAGTAATAGTCCCAGAGTGTAGGAATACTCTGTTACAGTAAAAGTCCTGCATTCAAAATGTTCCTCAAGTAAAAGTAGAAAAGTATTATCATCAAAATATAGTGAAAGTAGCGACAGTAAAAGTAGTCATTGTGCAGATTGGTCCATTTCAGAATAATAGATATGATATGTTTTATAATGATTGATCATGAAAGTGTTCTCAAAGCTGGTAAAAGTGCAGCTAGTTTGAATGACTTTGTATACTGCAGGGTAGCTTGTGGATTTACTCCAGGTGGAACTAAAGTCGGAATCAACACTTGATTATATTTCACATCATTCATCCACATCTGTAAAGTAACTAAAGGTATTACATACATGGAGTGGAGGAAAAGTACAGCATGTACCTCTGAACTGTAGTGGAGTAGAAGAACAAAGTAGCAAAACATTGAAATACTAAAATAAAGTACAAGTATCTCAAAATTGTGCCCAAGTATACTTGTTGAGTTTATGAACTTACTTTACACCATGTGGCTATAAAGATAGAAAGACTTAAGCCTTGCACAGAGGGATGAAAATACATTTTCAAAATGCTCAACAGTGCTGCCAAAATTATAAACTGACTGCCACACAATTTAAAATAAATGCTTTTATATATTTCTATTAGATGTGACTCTTTGGCGTTTCTGTTATTATTAACACTGCTGCTTTAGTTGTTCTGACTGCTAAAGTCCTCTGTTATTCCGTGGGGTGGGGGAGTCGGGGGCTCGGATCCTTGTCACCTTTTTCATACCTGATGAGTTTGCATCCCTGTATGTTAAAAAGCCTCAGTCACCTTAATTCATGTAATAAAAACATCTCAGGTCAGTAACACTCAAAGCTAAATGTGCAATACCATGTTCAGCTATGTTACTATTTATAATGTTATTGTTGTTCCATCAGAAGATGTACATATTGGAATGATTTCTTAACTTACAGTAGGCTATTTCTTACAATGTGTGTTGGAAGGATTTATTAAATTACTATGAATATTGTCATTGTTGAAGGATTTTAGAGAAGGGTGAACTATAAGCCTGAATTACATAACATTTTATACCTAAAAACATAAAAGCCACAATAAATGAATCACAATTATTCTAGCTATTTTTACCTCCCGTATTGCCTTCAACCGACCAGCTTTTATGGTGTTTTTACGTCACTAACTGTAAGCTTGTCACATACAGTCTATGGTCAGACTGGTCAGAATAGCGGGATTTGACGGGTTTAGGTAGGCCTATACAAAAACCTCTGGCGATTCTAGTGTTAAGGTAATTAGGTACACTAGAAGCCCTTTTTTTATCAGTAACGAATTTAGCAGTAGAACATAAAAGTCAACTAACTGAGGGTCACTTGCAATGACAGTGTTGTGTCTAACTGTAAGCTTGTCACTCAGAGTAACCTACAGTTAATTTAGCTGCTGGAGAAGAAAGATCGGGGGGGGAGGGGGGGTGGGGAGAGAGCTGTGGTTGATGGGCCATTAGTTGTGTAAATACACAGCTGAGAGCTGCCGTTTCATTCAGACTGTTTAAAAAACGGTAGCAACGGACTATTTTTCTTAGCGGATCCATGTCAATTTAAATCAATACATACAACTATTTTTTAAATCAATAAAAACATTTTCGAAATCCATAAAAGCATTTCAATTAATACTGGGAGTCATGTCGTTACTTTGTTGAGAATGTGGCCGTGTAATAAGCGGGATAATTTGCAGCGACTTGTTCCTTATGGGGAAAATAGCACCCGTCATGCAGATCAGGATCCCTCCGCCACGCTTTGGGATCCTGATCTGCCGACGAGGCTCCATTAAAATATAAATATTTGTATTGAATTACTGAGTTTAGGCACGTTAATAACGTTTTAATGAAGTTGAATACAGTATATTCATATGTGTCAGTGATTTCATGTAAATTCGGTGAACATAAACATAAATGATCGTGGTGAAGATGATGATTAAATTAGGATTAAAAATCGAGAGCCGGGGTGCATTTCCTCATGTTCGTTTTTTTTCGACTAAACAACATTATTTTGTTAAATAACAACATGGTGATGTTTTGTAAATGATTAAATGTCTCTTATTTAGCACAGAGTATGATATCCGTGACATATGGATCTTAACAAAGTTCCGCTGTACATCCAGCGTACTGTATCTGACTTTATTTCACATGAGCTCCAGTGTGGAACCCCACTGCACCTCCTGGTGGATCAATGATCCATTGCAGCTGGCTTCATTATAATTACATTTATCTATCACGGGGGCGGTCTCAAGTCAAGCTGGAGGTTTTCCCTTGAGCGAGGGCAGATCACGTACCAATCACGGCCTTCGTGTTTCAAACTGTCTGAAATGAATAGCTACATCTGTACGTCACACGCGGGAGGTCACGTGCCGAGGCTTTTTTATGCGGAAGTGAACATTTCTTAAAAAAACGATGCCAGATGTCACTGTAGTCTATATTTCTGTATATTTTTGGGAAAATCTAGTGTATTCATAATTTTCCTACATATTTATTCACAGGTGTCTTTAACCTGGAAGTTGCTCTTTAATGCATACTTGGGGCTTTACTGTTCTGTATGTGAATGTTCATGTGAGGCGGGTCCATATATTGCTTTACATCTGTGTGTGTGTGTGTGTGTGTGTGTGTGTGTGTGTGTGTGTGTGTGTGTGTGTGTGTGTGTGTGTGTGTGTGTGTGTGTGTGTGTGTGTGTGTGTGTGTGTGTGTGTGTGTGTGTGTGTGTGTGTGTCTGTGTGTCTCTGTGTGTGTGTGTGTGTGTGTGTGTGTGTGTGTGTGTGTGTGTGTCTGTGTGTGTGTGTGTGTGTGTGTGTGTGTGTGTGTGTGTGTGTCTGTGTGTGTGTGTGTGTGTGTGTGTGTGTGTGTGTGTGTGTGTGTACAGCATGTATACTGTCAGTGGAGAGGGAGCAATTATGTAAATTGCTGCATTTGAGGAGTGAGAGTAATGAGTCGGCTGCCAGCATCTGTCACAGTCTGCCTGTTAGCTGGAGCTCCGACTTATTCACAGACATTAATAAACAAAGACAGAGATGGGCCGAGGGAATGCAGAGAGAGAAGGAATGGGAGAAAAGATGGAGAGGAGGGGTGGACAGGAAGTGAAACCTGTGAATTTATCTTCTTGTGTACACATTCAGAAGCACATTTTCACAGCCTGTGAGGCCTGTCAGGCGCCTTTAATCCAACAAACAGATTTCTTTATATCTATGGTGGAAATCTGTTCTGCAAATCGCACCCCAGAAGGCAGGTAGCGTATGATAATTCAATCACCTAAATGAAACTTGAGGTATTATACAGCCACATGAACTATGCGTTTTATTCAAATGAGCCTTTAAGATATGAAAGAAAAAATATCTAGAATACTGCCATACATTAGACTCTAAAATACGTCAGCTTTCTCTGTAATTAATTTTATTTTGTAAATCAATAACGTCAATTACATCGTGTGTTATAATTAACCAGTCAGGCACTGTGTTAAAAGTGGTCTGTAAAAGTGTTTTTATATGAATTCCCATTAATCCCATTACTTCTTTATGAGCCATGATCAACAGCGTTAAATTATTTGCTAGAACAAAGCTTTTGGCGGCTGTGGCTAAGGGTGTTTATGCTGTAATCTACAAATTGGATGGTCATTGGTTCAACCCCAGTAGTAAACATGTTGAAGTGTTCTTGGGCAAGATACTTCCCATAATATTCCCCAAAATTGCTCCCATAATTGAGTCTACAGTATTGAAGTGAATATACTGTGTGTGAGTCAATTTGAATAAAAGCTAAGTAACATGTAATGTAATAATGTAAACAATTATGTAACACAGTTCCTTCCATAAGAAATGTCCCAAATTAATTGGTTTTAGCATCTGCTACTACAATTTTGACCATCCTTTTATCAATCTGTTTGTCACAAGCCCCCCTTAAAGGACACCTATTAGCCTATGCAAACTCCACTTTTTCATGTCTTTTATACTCATGTGTCCCCTCTGTGTAAAGAGATTATCTCTCTTTTTGTCCTGATCCATTTCTATAAAATCCTGTCTGAAAATGAGCTGATCAGATTTTGGCCACTTTATGATGTCATAATGATTTTTTCGCTTGTGTAAACATTAGCCAATCACCCCCCCGCCACCCCCCCACCTTAACACCACAATCTCCTCCTAGAGCTCGTTTTCACACCGGAGTACTTTTCCCAGTATAGTTCCGATATAGTTCCGAAAATTTGCGTTCACACCAAAAAAATCTGGAACTAGAACTTAGTTCATGAGAACCTTTTCACCCCCTTGGGAGTCCCAGCAGCTTCATTTGCCTAATCCTTCCCCAGGAACTTATTCCGGTGTGAACGTGATCTGTACTTAGTTCATCAGAACTAAAGAGTTCTGATTAACTAAGTTCTCATGAACTAAGTACGGCAAAGTACTCCGGTGTGAAAGCGCCTATTGTGTTCTTTTTAACCAAATATCTCTTAGAGGGGCGTGGGGAGTGGCTCCTTATTTTCATCTAAAGTAACAGACAGAGAAACAGAGGGGATTATGGGATGCTACAATGCATGATCTGTTTGCCAAACACTTCAGAGACATGTTTTGTATATATCTGAAAACTATAATATATTGATGAAAAACAGAATAATAGGGACCTTTAAGTTGGGAAGTGCAATACTGCTGAAAAAGGGTTAGGTATCTGAAAACACTTGGCTATGCTTTGGGTAAGATTGGGGTTAGAGTAAAAAAAGGTTAAGCGTTAATTGCAGGTCTTACAACGGACTTCAGTCTCCGGCAAAAAAGTCAGACCTCAACTCCCTTAGTTTCCACATGTGATAAATGCTCACTACTTCCTGCATTGACACTGAAACACCTCCCTTCCCCTAACCTTTGGGTGAAAATCACGAAAAGCTAAATTGTTGAATATAAACCCAATTTTGATGGAAGCTAAGCTAGTATTAAGAGTATTTTCTTTAGCATTGACAACCCCACAACAGTGTGTCAGTTTAAGATTTATTTCAGGGGCTCTTGGTTGTTACGCACTCATGGTTTTGAGGGGAAGGGGGTGTAGAAGGATGAGTGATGCATCTGTCAGGCTGGTCTGGAGGACGGACCGAAGTCGAGGCAGATGTCTATGTTCTGTCTCATGTGTTTCTACCAGATCTGAACACAAGCACCAAGACGGTACCTAAAATTAGATAAAAAGTATGCATCTGCATTAAAAATAAATATATAAGGTGACACAGGGAAGGAGGGGAAAATGAATGTATGTAGGGAGGGAGGGAGGAATGAAAGGCATGTAGGGAGGGATGAAGGGATGTAGGAAGGGGAGTAAAGAGGAATTAAGGGATGGGATGGACGGAGGGATGAAGGGATATGGGATAAGGAGGGTGGTTTGTTAAATCAGAGACAAACGATGTCGGATGTGTGGGCATGGTTAAAGTCGGAGGTGATTGAGGCGTGTCCCTGCTCCCAAACCTCAGTTAACTTAATATATAGGCATATTAATGATAAATAAATGTATATAACTTATTGCAGTTTATGTAAAATAGAGCACAAATAATGGATGACCACCTGAACAATAAGCACCGTAACTTACATGAAATGGGGCTGTTTCGGGGAACTGCTTAATGGTGCGTCACTTTAATGTAGCGGTTGTAGAAGGCATTATCTCTTTTCCTTTTGTTAAGGATTTTGTAAAGGATCCAGTGTATCCTTTTTAAAGGGGATAAGAAGAAAAGAGGCATGCATTTACAGAATTGTAACAGCTCTTATCATGGCTGCCTCTTAGGTACTTTCAGGTCACTTATCTATGCAATGAACCATCCTAATCGATCACAAGCCCTTATTCAGAACATGGCGCTATCACCCTGAAATGAACATTGTTAGGGCACTTAGTAACACAACGGATATTGTCTTTCTACCATGTGTTAGACGGGCCATATTATGCTAATTTCCAGGTTCATATTTGTATTTAGTGTCTCTACTGTGACATGTCTCCATGCTTTAATGTTCAAAAAGCTCTTTATTGTTCTCATACTGTCTGTGCTGCAGCACCTCTTTTCACCCTCTGTCTGAAACCAGAGTTGAAGTACTAGCCAATAAAAGTGTGAGTGTTGGTGATGTCATTATGTCAGGGAACTCAACAAAGGAGTCCAATGGAGGCGTTTCAGGAGTGTGTGGCAGAGAAACTCCCTCTGGAGGGCCCTTTGCGGACCATTTACATGCACAAAAACATATTATAGGTAAAGGGAAACCCAAAATAGCAGAAAAAGGCTCCTTTAATAAGGGCTTCTGTAAAGCAGAGTGCTTTTGATCTTCCTATGAAGAAGATAGGAATTTAAACGTATGAAAAATCCAATCACACATATGAAAAAAGGCTGATGATAGCCGATTGAGAAAGTGATCACTCTCCTATGGAACATACTTTGACCTCAGCGCCTTCTCCTCTGACAATATTTACTCTGAGCCGGCTACGCTAACCAGCCCTGCTGCGGTGAGAAGATGAAACATCTCCAATATTAATCTCTCTGCCTGAATTGCCTCACATCTCCATGTCAGGGCCCTGCAAGGTCACCACATGTGATGAGAATCAATGGCACCGCCTGTCCTTGGAGTATTTCTTATTTCGCTCTGGGGTACAGGGGGAGGGAAGCATTGGCCCTGGCCCTCGGCAAGATATTCTAGAGAGTGATCCTCTACAGTAACAGTATAGATCAAGAGGTATCAGGAGGTAGCAGGATGCAGGATCAAACCGTCCGTATCTATCCTGTGGACACTGCCATTCACTATTGATTACCCCTCGCCCTGTGGGAGTCATGTGACACAGAGACAGAGCATACATCACTGATATTAATTATGGTTTGACGCTTGGAAGAATGCTTCAATGGAGTACATCAGCTTTAAAATGCTGCACTGATGGGTGTGTGTGTGTGTGTGTGTGTGTGTGTGTGTGTGTGTGTGTGTGTGTGTGTGTGTGTGTGTGTGTGTGTGTGTGTGTGTGTGTGTGTGTGTGTGTGTGTGTGTGTGTGTGTTAGGGGTTTCACCAATTTACCACTAGTCGGCGCTGTAGGCCCTAGTCGACTAGTCGTGGAAAAAAATGGAGGTAAACGAGGTGCTGCAAAATGCGTTACGTCCGACATTCTTATGTATGGCAGTACTTCAACGAAGATGTAACCAACTCCACAGTGAAGTGTCAGTTGTGTACAGCTGTACTGAAGTACAATACAAATGCATCTGCTATGCGCAACCATCTGAAGATGAAACACCTGCTGCCGACAGCTAGCACTAGCAGTAATGCTAGCACCAGTGAGCAACGGACCGGCGTCAGCACTGAACAGGCAAACGAACAGCAAGAAAACACGGGTCAACAGTGATGCGGATGATGAGCTACGGGATTACTGCCAGCGGACACCGCATATCCCCACAATGGATAATCCACTGGCGTGGTGGGCAGAAAACGTGCACCGCTTCCCCCGCTTTCGAGGAGCTACCTGGCTATTCCAGCCACAAGCACCCCGAGTGAGAGGGTTTTTTCCCTGGCAGGCAACACTGTCACCCGAAAGCGGTCAAGCCTCCTTCCCTCACATGTCGATGCGTTGGTGTTCAAACCAAAAATATGGAAAGGTGGACGTTATCGTGGAGGACAGCGAATAAAGTGTTGCGCAATGCGCTGTTGCGCACTGGATTTACGTGGCATTTATGTAAACAAGAGTTTTTTGCTGTCGATTTTGTTGAGTCCAGTGTTTGTTATTTACTCAGCCATGTAACACAAATTAAAATGCAGTGTTTAATGTTACTGTATGAGTTCCAATAGAAAATACAGTTGTAAACCTCTCTTTGTGTGTCTCTATTATGACGTAACGACTAGTCGACTACTATTTTGAAAAACGAGTCGACTAGTAAATATTGGTAGTTGTGAAACCCCTAGTGTGTGTGTGTGTGTGTGTGTGTGTGTGTGTGTGTGTGTGTGTGTGTGTGTGTGTGTGTGTGTGTGTGTGTGTGTGTGTGTGTGTGTGTGTGTGTGTGTGTGTGTGTGTGTGTGTGTGTGTGTGTGTGTGTGCGACATGGGTTGGTGCAGGTCAGAAGAAGGGGTAAGGCAAGGTGGTAAGAATGATGACTTTAAATCTCACGGGGACAAACGTTTGCAGTTCTCCGACGGCCTACTAAGTCACACATCCCCCCATGTCACACACACACACACACACACACACACACACACACACACACACACACACTCTATACTACAGCATGTAGCAGAGGAAATTACTGATGGACATCACAATGTGCCGAACATCCTCAGACAGGCAAATACAAACTGGAGATAACAGCCATCACTCTCAGGACAGTGTGGTAACAAACCTCACACTGTCACCACCCTCATGGATTTCTCTGTCTCTCTATGCCTGATTGAAAGTTGTCCGGCCCATCCTGAACCGACACCAGCAGATAGTCCCCTGGTAGCAATTGCACAGAGGTGGTAACTGTCTGTTTTTGGATTGATAAACCTTAGCAGTCAGCAGTTGTTGTCTCCTCTTTCATTGGAGGGATATGCAATAGGGACTCTAATATTATGGGAAAACAACAGAGAGAATAATTAAGTCAGGAAATCTCTATAATTTGCTATCGATCTACTTCCCGTTATGTTGCTTAGGAGTAGTGTATTTGCCGTGCATGTTTTAGGTTAAGCAGTTACTGTGGTGTCTTTCTGATTCTAACAGCTTTTCCTTCATCAAACTTAATCTCATTTTGATTTTAAAAACACACAAATATCCCTTTGTGCTATTGACAGAATTGTTAGTTAAAGAATGTGGTGTGCGCCACAAACCTTAAACCGATAGAACAGCTGTACAAGAGAGCTATCAAGGTATTTGACAGAAAGCCATATGCATACCACCACTGTACCATCCTTGAGAAGCACAATTTCTTGATTTTTGACAATTTTAAGTCTTTTAAAAGTATGTGTTTTTTTAATAAATGTTTACATGGACTGGCGCCCCCAACCTTAGGGGAATTCATAAAACACACTGGACGCTGCACTAGGTCAGAAACCAGAGGAGACTGTGAAGTCCACCGCAAACGGACCACTTTTGGACAAAATGTCCTCTCCATTAAAGGCAGCTCATTGTGGAATAGCCTCCCAACTGAGATACGGGATTGTCCCACTCTCAATAGCTTTAAAGGACAACTTAAAGAATGGATGAGAAACAAACAGACGTGCAATCACAGCTAAATGCACTTTAACACAGGGGTATCTCCTCTTGCACTTTATGTAGCTCTTTTTTTGCACTTTATGTAGCACTTTTATCTCCTCCTGCACTTTATATGTCGTAGCTGCTACATTGTACTACCTTGAGGTAAATGCTTGTATGCTGCTCATGCTCTCTCTGCATATCATGTATTTCTGTTTGCCATGTATATACAGGACTGTCTCAGAAAATTAGAATATTGTGATAAAGTTCTTTATTTTCTGTAATGCAATTAAAAAAACAAAAATGTCATACATTCTGGATTCATTACAAATCAACTGAAATATTGCAAGCCTTTTATTATTTTAATATTGCTGATTATGGCATACAGCTTAAGAAAACTCAAAAATCCTATCTCAAAAAATTAGAATAGTTCCTCAGACCAAGTAAAAAAAAAAGATTTATAACAGCAAAACACAATCAAACATTTGAAAATGTCCATTAATGCACTCAGTACTTGGTTGGGAATCCTTTTGCACGGATTACTGCATCAATGCGGCGTGGCATGGAGGCAATCAGCCTGTGGCATTGCTGAGGTGTTATGGATGCCCAGGATGCTTCAATAGCGGCCTTTAGCTCATTAGCATTGTTGGGTCTGGTGTCTTTCAGCTTCTTCTTCACAATACCCCACATATTCTCTATGGGGTTCAGGTCAGGGGAATTTGCAGGCCAATCGAGGACAGTAATGCCATGGTCAGTACACCAGTTACTGGTGGTTTTGGCACTGTGGACAGGTGCCAGATCATGCTGGAAAATGAATTCCTCATCTCCATAGAGCTTTTCAGCAGACGGAAGCATGTAGTGCTCTAAAATCTCTTGGTACACAGCTGCATTTACTCTGGGCTTGATGAAACACAGTGGACCAACACCAGCAGCTGACATGGCTCCCCAAACCATCGCTGACTGTGGGAACTTCACACTGGATTTCAAGCAACTTGGATTTTGCTCCTCTCCAGCCTTTCTCCAGACTCTGGCGCCTTGACTTCCAAATGAAATACAAAACTTGCTTTCGTCTGAAAAGAGGACTTTGGACCACTGTGCAACTGTCCAGTGCTTCTTTTCCTTAGCCCAAGTCAGACGCCTCTTCCGTTGTCTTGAGTTCAGAAGTGGCTTGACCATGGGAATACGGCTATTGTAGCCCATTTCCCGGACACGTCTGTGAACAGTGACTTTTGATACCTGGACTCCAGCTTCAGTCCACTGTCTTTGAAGCTCCCCCAAATTCTGGAAGCGACTCTTCTTCACAATGCTGTTAAGGCTGCGGTCATCTCTCTTGGTTGTGCAGCGTTTCCTGCCACATTTCCCCCTTCCAACAGACTTTTTGTGGATGTGCTTTGAAACTGCACTCTGTGAACAGCTTGCTCTTTGAGAAATTTCTTTTTGTGTCTTACCCTCCTGATGGAGGGTGTCAATGACGGTCCTCTGGACAGCAGTCAGATCAGCAGTCTTCCCCATACTTGTGATTTAGTTTACTGAACCAAGCTGAGTGTTTTTCAAGGCTCAGGAAACCCTTGCAGGTGTTTCGAGTTAATTAGACGATTCAAGTGATTCGTTGAACACCCTACTAGTATACTTTTTCATGATATTCTAATATTTAGAGATAGGATATTTGAGTTTTCTTAAGCTGTATGCCATAATCAGCAATATTAAAATAATAAAAGGCTTGCAATATTTCAGTTGATTTGTAATGAATCCAGAATGTATGACATTTTTGTTTTTTTAATTGCATTACAGAAAATAAAGAACTTTATCACAATATTCTAATTTTCTGAGACAGTCCTGTAAATTATGTTCATAAATGTTAGGCCTATATGTGACTACGGATGGAAATTAGCTCAAAGCTCAAATCCGGCTCATTTACATTTCAAAGCATTATTTTGTTCAAAACGTTCATTAATGTGCATTGTCCCGGTTCGAATAAACGATTAAATATGTTTCTTGACTCTACGCAAGACATTTGTTTTATTTAAGGTATTTTTTATTGTGCTATAACCCCCTACGTTTTTTAATCCTCTCTAAGTGAGGTCCCACATTTTAAAACTTAACTATAGGCACACCATGGGGATCATCATCATATCTTTATTATCCTAGAAGGAATATAAACTTCTAACTAATAAATTCAAATGGTCAGAGAGAGGTCGAGTGGGTCAATTTACCCCCGAGAACAACAGCTCAGGGAAATGTCTGCCTCCAGTCCCTGAAAAGGTGCCTCCCTTAACACAAGAGAACATAATGCTCTCAGATGTGAAGTATTCGTCAGCATAATGAGGTAATACATTAAAGTATTTGCCTTGTTGTCAAATATTCATTCTGCACTTGCCAAAAGCTCAAAGACTGGAATGTTCTATTTCTTTCGTATTTGTTAATAGAGCATGTTAGGAAAACACTGCGTAAGGTTTATAGTTTTATTTATTCCTACTCGGTTCTGTATTATTGGGGCAATGGTAATAAATAAGCCCCTCTTTCTTACTATTACTTTCCATTGTAATTCTCTAGATTAAAAGTAATGATTTAAACAGATTCAAATTTGGACCATTCTATTTGATCTATCTCTTTAAAGTCCCCCAGCTTTATAGAAAGGCGATACTAAATAATGTGTGGGGCTTTGAAAAATCCGAAGTCCTTCTTTTTATTTGGTAAGAAATTAAACCTTTATATATACAGTAGGCTACCAATATAACATATCCACTCGAACAAATCATTTTTATTGAAAACTCTGCTGGCGGGATGACACCTGTTTTCAGTGAGCTGTTTTTCTCCTCAGAGAAGAGGCGTGTGTGAGGGGTGTATGAGGTGAGTATGGGGGGTGGCAGCCTACAAAAGGGGAATCAGTAGCGGTGGAGGAGCAGATGTGAGACACACAGCGCAGGGGCCAGATCATAATTAGCCGCGGATATACTGCCGGGAATAACCGGATTGTTAAAATTTGAGGAGGGATCGAGAGAATTCGGTGTCACACAAGGCTAAGGGATTAAGTTACGCGTTTTTCACTACTCCGTTCGCCGTTATGGGGATAGACCGACGCCGGAGAGCCTCTATGGCTCTCACCTTGAACTTCCTGGCTTTGTTCCTGGCGGTATCAGCTCTCACCACCAGCTACTGGTGCGAAGGGACGCGCAAAGTGGTGAAGCCGTTCTGCACTGGCCCGTTCACCGCCACCAGGCAGTCGTTCTGCATCAGGTTCAACAGCTCCAACCTCAACGACACAAGGCTGGTGCAGTACATCTGGGAGACCGGGGAGGATAAGTACGTGATGAGGAAGTTTCACACCGGGATCTGGTTCTCCTGCGAGCAGAACATTAACATGACCGGTGAGTTTTTGAAAAGAAACGAGCAGCGAGGATGAGGGGCGCGCAGGCTGTGCATCACGGAGGCGCATCGTAACCAAAGTCATGCTTTGAGTAAAATCTTCCATAAAGAAATCTGGTTTAACACAGACTAGATTTAGTCATCGATCCCAAAAATGTATTTAAAAGTTAAATGTATAATACCATCAGAAACGCACAGCGCTGTCCATGAAATGGTTACAACCATGTTGTGCCAAATATAACAGAACAAGTAGCCTATACGCACATCAAGTACCTGTACACATGTTTTGACTACTGCTGCTCCTTTTTGTGTCTGTTTTTGCTCTGAGTTTTTGAAACCTCTTGTCTAAAGTGTAGGTTATTGTATTGTGTCATATTATAACTTTTAAAAATAAAAAATATTGATGAGAAATAAGAAAATGCAACACATGGTCATCAGTGTTGAATATAAGAAGCAGGTGTTTGTCCAAACAATATATATCGGAATTTCAAACCAAGTTTTTGCTGAACTGAGAATAAGGATTGTAGGTCTATAAATGTGTCAGAAAGGTACAAATAAAAATGTACAATATTCAAGTTAACATATTGGAGTTGCTTAATAATTTAATAATAATCCAAAAACTAAAAGGTTTTTAGTGTAATATTAAAATTCAGGAAGAGGAAAAACTGTTACTTTTCACATTTAAGAAGCGTACACATTGTTTAGCGATTTTGATTTAACGAAACCTCTCAAATGCATTGCTGATTTCACTTTCTGTCGGATCTTTTTCAATGTATCGGGAAAATATGGAATACCGTCTCATTTCAAGGTTGATGTTTTATTCTCTTAGCTACATCTTGTAGTGTTTTGTGTGAAAGCTGCCGGTCCCATGGCCCTACCACACTACATGCTGGATTTAAGGCTGGACATGTGGATCTGCTAGGGGAAATTGTCGAGCTTGTTTTCGCACAACACAAAGGAAATCCGTTCACAGATTGGATTAAATATTGATTTTGTGTTTTACATCTCAGCTCTATCTGTGGAATAATAGTGACTTTCTATCTCAATCTGATAATAAAGTAATACACGATGGATTTCCTGTCTCACTTATCAGCATGTTCCATAATGCTTATACACCAACAGTCAATTAAATGTCTAATTATTGTTTTATAGGTGAAAACTGCAGAAGTTTCCTTAATGTCGCACCTTCAAATGAAAGAGGTAAGCATATTCATAAAATGTTATCACTCACACGCACATAATTCATACATCCTTAGGTCCCCGATTCAAGTCCCTAAATGTACCATACGCAGTGTGGACCGGTACCTTGAGAGGTGCCGGTTGGTCCACTGGTTAAACAACCCAGTCTCACGGCATGTTGTGTTATAGTCACGAAATACATTTAATCTATTGATTCGTGTTCACCAAGACGATTTTATTTATTATTGTCAGAATACTGAAATCTGTATTTTTTTATTATTTTTTTCCTTCTAATTTGTTATTATTTGGTGCAGGCACGAAACATACCAATATAAATACATTGCTTTTAAAATCGTTCTGTGTCAGAATACTGACATTTATATGGCATTTAACATCTTTTGTCACTGTGATGAAATACTGGCAATGCTTGCACCACTGAGACAGTTGTTAGAACATCTGTTGGCTGCCATACTTCTTTCATCTGTGAGCCTACATTAAATATGAAGCTTTATAAGTAGGCTAACTGTTGATTATTAATAGAATGAATGACTATTAGGCCATAGCACAGAGTTAGCTCTGTAGTAATTAACCCTGTCTCAAACAAATACATCTTCCTTTTTATCTACATCGATGTTCAAACGTAATACCAAGGCTAAAACAGTGTCTCTACTCTAGTGTTGTTGTTTTGTTGATCTCCATTAAGAAGTGCGTGATGAGGGGCTAAACATTTAAATTAGTTAGCAATTGTTGTCACTCAACTCCTCCTGTTAACAAAATCTTAAAAGATATTTACATTTTGATGATTTAAAATACGTCTGAGCTTTTAGGTGTCTTGAAAACGGCGGTTACTAACAAGCGACCAAATGAGACTAAACTTCATCAAGTCGAACATTAGCCACCTTTAGCTTAGCGGTGGTGATGCGCAGCCATGCAACTATCAGTTTGTTTACAGCATAACGTCCGCTTTTTACTGCCGATTGCTTTTATGTTTGAAAAATCATAAAGTGGTGTTCAAATGTTGAGATTCTTCTAGTATCATACACATTTGTTTGCCATCGAGTTAGCTTTCAAAATTCAATGGTAAGTCCCATTGCCGTTGAAAGGAGCCCTTGCGATGCTAACTTCCTTGTTGGCCGACAACAACACGTCATCCCTGCAACACAAACCTTTTTTTTCTTCATCAAATTGAATTTGTACACTTATCCATATTACTTATATATTTCGAGTACTGACAATAGAAATTAATTGAACTTATTAAGTTATAGCCCAATATACTGTATTACAATAGTACAATAGCTGAAAAAACCTAAATGTGGGCAGCAATATATATGGAACAGGGCAACTACGTAAGTGATTGCCTCTCCTCAAGAAAACCAGACACTGACCCTGACAATAAAGAGATCTTCAGACAGCTTAGATGCCAGTGCATTCAGAGGTTATTACGTTCTGTTATCACTGGTCCCCTTATGCTTCACATTCACTTGAGAGCATTTGGGTCATTCCAGAATTGGAGGACATTTCATGTCCCCCATATAAAAAATCTAATAATCCATGCCCAAAATGCTAAAACATGCACTTGTTGTGTTAAACATACTTGTCTTGAGACAAAATGTGTATAAAATTGTAGAAAAAGTGGTTTCAAAATATTATTTAAATTATCAAATAGCTCTCGAACACCCCCTAAAATGGCATTTTTCTCTTGTCCCCGCTTCTTGGTGACCAACTTGCATGTCAAATATAACATTTAAAATAGGGATTTTATTTACTTCTTTTGGTATTATTCTATTGATATATGTCTCTTGTAATGGTAAAATCTATTTGTTAAATCATAAACATATTTTAAATAACAGTAATTTTGCACAGAAGGTGTGTCCCTCAACATGCGTTCAACCCTGTTACCCAAACCTTTTTAGATTGGCACAGGAAGTGAAAAAACTGTAAGTCAGATGACACAGTGGAAGTGACATCAGCAAGCCATGTGCTAATGCCATGGGTCGACCAAAACTAAGTCCTCTCTTTTATTTTTAATATTTTTACAATCTTTTCGGTCTTAAAAGAGTGTGGCACTCTGACCCACTCAACCCTGTTACTGATATTACCAGAATAAAGCACATTCATTTCAAAGTTATCTTTCTTGCATTAGATATCCAAGTTTGTCCTTGTCTTGAAAGTAGCATTACATGCTACATCTAGCAATAATTCCTGAGGTTAAAGGCTCAAATTAGCATTGATTTTCAACCCTGTTACTTTCAACCCTGTTACTATAATTAGAGTAACAGGGGTAATTCTTCATTGGAAAATATTCATTTGATGCCAAGCTGGGCAAATCACTTTTTTTGATGGTTTATTATCTGTTTTTCCTAAATACATACAAAAAAAATATAAAATAAAAGGTTCATTTTTCAAAAATGTTGGTGTCTAAATTGTCCTCCAATTCTGGAATGACCCATTTGTCTTTTATGCTGGTATGATTAAAGTTTTACTTGTATCATAGCAAAGTGAAAAGATATACTTTAACCAAATGCTTTCAAGACTTTAGTCTAATCAAATGTTCCTTAATCCCCTCTGCCCTAATTATATGCATTTAATAAAGACATATGTGTGTGGAATTCAATTGAGCAGTTAAAAATAAATCTTTAGCTCAGGGATGTACATTTAAAATTCACTCTAAATTATTCTGAGTAACAGGCACAGTACGGTAGTCCACATTGTGATTAATTGAGACACATCAGTACCTGCCCTTGGGTGATTCATGCAATTACACCGCTGTGTACATTTATCGGTTTCTAAATCCGCTGATATTTAGTCTCCTCGCTCACAGACCTGAGCTCAGGATACTGTTCCTCCCTTGGTGGATGATATATCCTCTCCGTGACTGTGAAAGTTAATGATATGGGTAGGGGTCACTTGTCCACCTCCCTCGTCTCCTTCTCGTCCCCATCCTCCTTCTCCTCCAGTCTCTTTCCTCTCCTCTCTTCGCCCCTACTTACCCATATTCTTTTCCAAGTCCCCATACCCCATCCCTCCTTTCTCCATTCCTGTCACTACACCCCCTCCGTCATTCCCTCAACCGTGTTCACCCCTGCACCCACAATTTGAATGGGTTTCTCCTCTTTGCTATTCCTTTTCCAATATAAATTGTATCCATAGGAGTGCTGTGGCTGTGCATTGTTGCTGAGTGCCTATACATCCTCCTGTTGGCCACCGGAGGCCTCCTCATGTCCATAGAGGTGTGTCACTTGGGCAATGTCATCGAAGGCCTCAAGCTCAACGCCTTCGCTGCCATATTCACTGTGCTCTCAGGTGAGTAGCTTCATTATATTTGTCATATTTGCAATAAAATGAAGCACATTTATAGGATTCAAATGTAAATGTTGAATATACAGTAGATGGTTGAAGTTAACATACAAAAGAGAATCTCTTCACTTTTTGGGTGTTTTTACTGAAGTTAGAGCGAAAACTTAATTTCTTTAGAAGTAGGAGTAGAAATATGTTTTCTTATGTTTCTGAGAGAAAACATACTCGTTGTCTTCTGTAGTGTTCTACTAACTGAGATCCTTTCATAGCCAAAATATGACGCAACCTTTTTCAAAGTGCCCACATTGTTTAACAAATGTTAGTGATATGTTGTCTATTCAGCATGCTGTTGAGTTTGTATTCCACTCGGAAAGATTAAGCTAGCCAGCCAGCTGTATGCGTACTAGCTTCCACCCAGAAATTGGTGGCTAGTTTCCTTTCGTCCATGCTATTTCATCTGAAGCTTCTACACACTCATTGCCATGTTTTTTTCTTCACTATGGTGCATTCACACTGGAATTGGGGCTACGTTTCACCTCATGTTACTTGAATGTGTGACCAAGGCATCATCCGTTTACTCGAGTCGCTGAAACTAGATGCACCAGAGAGGAGACGGGGCTCATCTCTATTTACATACTTACAGTAGATACCAACAAAGCCATTGCTGAAATCCTTATCTTGCTGCTATGTGCATGTCGTGAAAGTCCCAGATATGTCGGGAAAGCAAAAAGCTTTGTTTCTGGGTTCATAACATCATCCAAAGACACTCATTGAATTCCACAAAAGTGTATTCACTGCCTCTGGCAAGTAACAAGTCTGCTGAATTAATCGTAATACAGGGGTATGAACCCGAAATGTACATTTTATTACAATAAACCAGGGCTGCCAACACTCACGCATTGAGCGTGAGAGTCACGCAATTAACCCATATCTCACGCACTCACGCCACACTTGCCTTTTTGTCACGCTAAGTTTTCGTCCAAAATAAATGTATATAAATATAAAAATAAAGTGAAGGAACAGCAAACCGAGCGGTCTACGAAATGAGACGGTCTTCTGGCTTCAGTAAAGTTGGAACAATATTGGGAGATTCTGATTTCACGGATCAATAACTCATTAACAAAACGTTATTCAGACACAAATGACGTCTCCTAAGTACCGTGGTGAGGTTGAAAACGAACTACAATCACATTTTGATTAAAAAAAAGCCAATACGCGCCGCCCTCCGAGCTGGACACATTACATTGGTCTCTATCTGCAGCCGGAGAAGAAACGAGTGCTCAGGGACCGTCTGCAAAGCAATTCCAAAAAAAGAGAATACAATAATATTCAATCACTATTATACAGCTTATTACTGCCAAACTCACTACACATACATCAATAGTCTTCTGTTGGTCATACTACCGCAGAGAGTTTTGAAGAATATGCTTTTGAATAATTGGTGGTTCTCAAACGTTTTGGTCACCATTTATGAGAATAAATGAAAAACAGTTATGAAATACTATGACAGTAAAACAAGAATAAAGTTTAAATGAGTTATTTGTAAAATATCCATAAAGAAAAAGAAAATCTGTTTACAGTTCTGTTTCATATGGGTGTTGAGAGCTGTATCCTTAAATTCATTTTGCTCTCAAAGTGCACCAGGTTGATGCATTTAACTTCAATATTTTAAAAAAATGCCCATGCCCCCGGACTCCCCGGAGGTGAGGACCCCCCCCCCCACTTGTAAAATAGCACTTTACCTCTGCTTACACCTATATGCCATTTTATATGCTGTGAGCTTATTATCGAGCCTTCATTGTAAGAGTCGCGGGTACACTGTGTATGTGCGTGTATTCCACTGGAGCGCCCGGTACATTAATGGGAAACCCTAGTCCTAGTTTGTACATGTTCAATACATGTGTAACACTGTACACATGAACGTTTCTTTTTTCGGATCACCAAAAAAAAAATCTCACTCCAAGCTGAACTCAAATGTTGGCAGCCCTGAATAAACATATCAGAGAGATTCCAAAATAAATCAAAACATAAAATTCCAAACTATGTAATGATACTGATTAAGCCTGGAGTAAACTCTTTGTCAGGTCTTTTCACATGATGGAAAGCAAACCTCTTATAAAATGATTGTTTTGTGAATGGAGCTAGGCTAGGCTAAGCTACCTTTCCAGCTGCTCCGTAAACACTCAAAAATAAGACCCTGTAACATAAATAAAGCATTGAATTAATCTATCATGCCATATAGATGTACTGTGGTTTGAACACATGCATTCATGAACATCGATATTTCTCCTGTCTCACTCGCTTCATACGCGCTGCTAAATCTGGGTCATTGCACTGCACACGTCCAGTTTGAACGCACCTTTAGAAACGAGTTGTTCTAGCTAGCGTTAGCCATCACTATCTATATGTATCACTAGCTATATTTTATGGGTCCAGATGTAAAAGATTTTCAAAACAAACAAGCAGCAAATACTTCTGTAACCGCTGCACACTAGGGATGTGCATCTCCATCACTGAGGCCGATGCGATGCGCATCTCGATACGTTACCACGATACGATACATTAACGATACCTTTGAAACACCAGGCGATACGATACGATTCACCCCTGTTGCGATACAGTTCGATACGATTTGATTCAACATTATGCGATTCGGGGCGATACGATGCGATTCAACACGATGCAAAAATAATGATACTTCAATATGGTACGACAGAGGATTTTTGTTTTATTCCTTATATGCAGCAAATCATACATTAACAAAAAAGTGCTTTACATATTTAGTACTGCACATCCCATCATGCCGTTTATTTTTTTACCTTTAAAAGCTCTCCAGAGTACAATTGTATAACACCTCACAGTTAAACAATGTAAGGATGCATTGCTCATGATTAACAATGTGCAAATAACAGCTACCATAGAGCAATGCCCATACAGCTGCCAGCCTGATGTGCTTAACACTCAGAGGCTAACACACCAGTGAGCAGAAAGCATTGGTTTCTATCTGAACAATAAAGAAAACAAATAACCTTTCACAAACAGGTATTTCATAACTGCTTACAGTAAGGAAGACATTTAAATTATTATTGGCCGTCACAGGCTGCTGTAAGCTAAACACCTCTCTCTGACAGAACACCTCACTGAGTGATTTAACTCATATGTCTCACTTTCAGGTTTCTCTTTTCAGCCGCAGACCCCATGTCGCCTCTTTATGTGCGTCGCTAAATTCCTCGTACTACTTGTGTACTTTAAAGCGGCTCGGCATCGTTAACAATTTGCGAGTGATTTTTCAAGTTGACCGTCTGTAGTAATAGTGCCGCGCACATATACCATCAGGACGTTACTGATGGGGTGCGGCTGCGGAGTGATACTGTGTGTATGCAAGTCCGCATCTAGGACGGATCTATGTATCATGGCTGTAGACCTGTTAAGTAATAAAGATACCTCATACAAAGGTCTACGGATACCTTATTACTCTCCATGACCTGCGGTCAACTATATAGCATAAATGACTATTACACCGTCTTTCTTGAACAATCCGAAGTGTTGCCAAACGTTTGATTTGTAGGTATTTTTCGCTGCGCTGTGTTTCTCTTTCTCCTCAACTTCCGTGTGTGTTGATAACTGAGACTCTCGTTCTCCGTAGTGGCGAAGCAAATATCAAAGATCGTCTCTGCTGAACGTTGACAAGATAAGGGGATTTTATATGAATGAATCGGTTTTTTACCGATGCAAAGACGCTACGCAATCGATGCATCGCGAGTTCAACCCAAACTGTAGCCGATGTGCACTCTTTCAACCGGTGAACTCGCATCTTGAACGTTTATGCCGGTGCACCGATGCGAATCGGTGAATCTTAACATCTCTACTGCACACGTACCTTACCCTGTGATTCGAGCCACAACACAGAGTAATGTAAAAATTCACGTAGTAATGTAGGGAGTGCTAAACAGAACGTGAGGCCTGACACAACCCAGTCTCACGGCATTTCGTGTTATAGTCACGATATTTAATCTATTGATTCGTGTTCACCAACACGATTTTTTCCCTTTTTTTCATGTCACACAGAACGATTTTAAAAGCAATGTATTTCTATTGGTAGCCTAGTATGTTTCGTGCCTGCAGCACGTCTTTTTGTCCATTAGGGTCTTGGAAGACCGGAAGCTGTGGGGTTCATAAAAACCTGTATTTACTCAATATCAAGCCACAATTATTGCTTTTATTTTAAATCGTATAATGTCTGACTTTTTTTTTTCATCTGTGAGGAAAAGAAATGGGGCTGAGAGCGTCAGAATACTGAAATCTGTATTTTTTTAAATCTTTTTTTCCTTCTAATTTGTTATTCTTTTCTAAATAACACACTGTTATTTACTCACCAATAACACACAACTATCCTTGTTTTTATTTATTTGTTTAATTCCATAGTCTCTGGCTTTTTTGGCGTCCGTCAGGAACTGAATTTCAAAATATAAATAACCGGAAACAGACGTAGCATCATTGCGATACACAGCCACTGAACTGATTACCCAAGATCCTCAGCTATGGTTTAAGCTCGCTGATTGCATGTTTTAGCCGCAATGCATGTAGGGATATGGTGTTAATGCCATATAAAATCCGAAAAACATTTCTGAGTTTAGGATGGCCGAAGACACTACACTACCCATAATCCCCAGCTATCGTTTAGGACTACTGTCCCCATGATTAATCTTCAAGCTCTGGGATTGGATGTTGGAGTGGCAGTGCGCCAAGGTTACGCCGAGAGTCAAACAGCTGTTTGAAATGGAACGAAACCACGCCAGACTATCCAAAACTGGAATCGAACGCCCCCCAAGAACTACTGGCTATTGTGTTTCGCAAAATGTTCTATGGGACGTCTCTACTGAACGTTTTCTTTTTTTCCCACAATTAGAAGTTGCCAGTATTAAACACATTGGTGTTATCAAATGTAAAACATATAATTAATAAAAGGGTGAAAATCACTTGTGTCCATAATGCGCAGCATTAATATATACCCACATGGCAGCTCATTGTTACTTTGTAATTCTACTCCACTATTCAGAGGTTAACCTGGTATTTTTACTCGACTACATTTATTTTAGTTACTTTGCACATTCGGATTAATGATGTGAAATATAAATAACCCTTAAATCAGACTTTAGTTACACCTGAGTAAAATTCAGGTAAGGTGATTGTCAAGTGCCAACAATAAGGAGAGATATTTGATTGTTGGTGCTTGAGAAGACTAAACATTTATCTGCAATTGACATGAATGGAAACGAGTAATAAAGTATTCATTACTCGTTATTCTCTAC
Source organism: Notothenia rossii (assembly GCF_949606895.1). Classification (NCBI taxonomy): domain Eukaryota; kingdom Metazoa; phylum Chordata; class Actinopteri; order Perciformes; family Nototheniidae; genus Notothenia; species Notothenia rossii. Next base: position 22,991,995 of record NC_136910.1, on the reverse strand, counting down.
TAATAGATAATTAAAGACTGTATAATGGCTATTTTGCACATCCCTTTCAAGCTTTTCTAAGGTTTATTGACATATCATATACACAACTATGGTGTAGTTATGCAATGAATGAAAAACTTGGGTCACAGGTTCCTCAACAGCGCATTACAAGACATCTATCATTATGTGTGTATATCAGGGGTCTGCAAATACGTTTTTTTTCTGAGCCACTAGATGGTGTGCCAGAACATAATCAAAAGCTTATTTAAGTAATTGATTGTTAAAACATGTGACACGTTCGAATGCGTTTCGATCAATGCTGAGTACAGCCAAACTTGACAGTCTCTTCTCTGTCATTGCAGACCGAATGCTTCTCGTTTTGCGCCGTCCCGTTCAAATGACAATACCATTTCCATGCTGGCGCCAGGGCCGGGGGATGGGGTTACAAGGCTCGCGTCTTGTGCTGCATTCACTTGCACTCGGACATTAGGGACTTTCTCTCATAAATGTCCAATGAGCCACAAGTTTTCTTTCAAAACAAAGCTGCCAACTGTGGCAGCATTATGCACCATCACCCCTCGCCCTCCATGATCAAGCGGCTTCTCCGATTTTGTTGTCAATGTTTAGACTGAACTTTGTTACTGTTCATATATAGGCTAAGTAAACATTATGTTTGAATGATTTATTGAGCTGGTGTTATTTTTTTCAAACCACAAACCGCATGTTGGCTATTTCAGCACCACCCGCTGTCCACCTACTTATTGATCCACTATCAGCGTCAGTGCACCCTGCTGCCAGATTGTGCCTGTGCTGTGTGTCATTCACTCTCAACATGGATAAAAGTACAATAAGCATTCTTCAGCTGTAGATTCTCTATTCGGACATTATAGCCTCTTATGTGCGACTGTCGGTCCAAAATTATAAAACTTTTTTGTTTTTAAATCTCAATTTTATTTTTTATTTTTATTCTCAAAATAATTTTCCGGGCCAAGTATTATTGCTGGCGGGCCACCAATGGCTCGCGGGTCGCCTATTGCCGACCCATGGTGTATAGTATACCTCCACCATTAAACTGTCAAATTCTGCACATTTCTTATACTATTTACATACATAAGAGTATAATTCATATGCATAATAACAGTTAAAATAAGTGCTTCAACATAGTTAACATTCCAGGAAAGCAATATATTAGATGTTAAGTACTTTGTCAGGCTTGATATATATATATTTTGATACCCCCGAAGCTTTTTTCTTATTTAAAAGAAGACCTTAATCTAAAGTATTATTAAATGTTTAAATAAAGGTTAATTCGTTTTTCTGTTTTGCACCTCCTCCTAATATCTTTTTACATCCTGCACTAAATTGTTTTATTGTAGAGATCACTTATACTATCTTCTTGATTTTGTATATTCTATATCTCTATCATTGACCTTCTACTTTCCCCCTATGAAAGTATGTACTCTTAATATTTTTTTTAATCAAATATAAAACATAAAAACAATAATTCAATAACGTGCTTTAACCACTAGGCGGTGCACACAAGGTACACACAGCCATAATAACGTTGTATTATTAGTGTAAGACACTTACAGTATGTATGTACACAACATCTGAAGATGTGTAGTTTTATTCATGTTTTCACATAATTTTACAGCATATTGCTATACTATTTCAGACTCAGTATTTACATTCTTATATTCAAAGAAAATCAGTAATATCTTTAAAAACTACAAGTCCTTTTATATCTACCAATTAGATCAAATGTAAATGTCAGCCGAATTAGTGTTGATACTGCGAGGAGACGTATTGTGTTAAGAGAAATTGAAGATGTTGTTTAATTGTTGATATATTTATGATATTCAAGTATTCAGTTTGGGCGGCATTTCTTCCAGTTTTTCCAAAGGTCTTCTCATCAGGGCTCTATAAATAAAGAACTACGGCAGATCTGTAATATGTATGCAGCCGAACCGTGTATTACAATGCCATTATGTGATGACTTTCAAAGAGAAAAGCAAAAACACTCGGAAGAAAGTATTATTTTCTTTAAAAAAAAAAGTTTGGGGGATTTGATATGGCATGAACACCATATCCCTACATGCATTGCAGCTCAAACATCCAATCAGCGAGCTTAAGCCATAGCTGAGGATCTTGGGTAATCAGTTCAGTGGTTGTGTATCACAATGATGCTACTTCTGTTTCCGGTTATTTTTATTTTGAAATTCAGTTCTTGATGGACACCAAAAAAGCCCGGGATTATGGAATCAAACAAATAAATAAAAACAAGGATAATTGTGTGTTATTGATGAGTAAATAACAGTGTATTATTTAGAAAATAATAACAAATTAGAAGGAAAAAAAGATTTTAAAAAATACAGATTTCAGTATTCTGAGGCTCTGAGCCCCATTTCTTTTCCTCACAGATGACAAAAAAAGTCAGACATTATACGATTTAAAATAAAAACAATAATCGTGGCTTGATATTGAGTAAAACATGTTTTTATGAACCCCACAGCTTCCGGTCTTCCAAGAACCTAATGGACAAAAAGACGTGCTGCAGGCACGAAACATACTACCAATAGAAATACATTGCTTTTAAAATCGTTCTGTGTGACCTGAAAAAATGGGGGAAATCGTGTTGGTGAACACGAATCAATAGATTAAATGTCGTGACTATAACACGAAATGCAGTGAGACTGGGTTGCCTGACAATAATTGGTTTCCAGCTGCTTAACTGTCTTGATTTAGGTGTTACAAATGTATTTCTTGCCTAGACATATTTCATCATAAGCAGCGCAGGCTTAAGCCCCAAATTTGTTTAGCAAAGCCCCTCTTTCAATAAACAGATTAGGGTATATACTGTAAACTCAATTTACTTATTTTTCATTGAGAGAGTTAAAGAACATAAATTCCTTGGAATCACAATTGATGAGAAACTGAGCTGGAAACCAAACATAAAACATATTCATTCCAAAGTCTCAAGAAGTTTTGCAATATTAAACAAGGCAAAACAGATTCTTGATCAAAATTCCCTCTACATTCTTTACTGTTCATTGGTGTTACCTTATTTAAGTTACTGTGCAGAGGTTTGGGGCAGTAATTATAAAACTACAACACAATCCCTATTTATTGTACAAAAAAGAGCAATAAGACTTATTAAAAATGTTGGCTATAGGGATCATACAAACCCTTCTTAGAGCTAAAATTATTAAAACTGTCAGATCTTGTTGAATTCCAAATTGCACAAATCATGTTCAAGGCAAAACACATTAAATTACCTGGGAATATTCAGATATTGTTCAATGAAAGACAAGGGAATTATTATTTACGTCGTTCATTTATATTCACTAATGTTAGGGTGCGCACAACAAAGAGAAGTTTTTGTGTTTCTGTTTGTGGGGTGAAGATCTGGAACAATTTGAGTGAGGAGCTAAAGGGATATCCAAACATAAAACTATTCAAAAAGAGGTATAAAGACACAATTCTCACAAGGTACAGGGATGAAACTGCTAAACTATAACTGTTTATATTCTTGTTTTGTATTCTATTTATGAATTTGTGTTTGTATGAATTTGTGTATGTACATATGTGTATATATATATAAATATATAGAGACCATTCTCCTAACTTGCCTGTATATATTATATGAATGATTATATAAATTATTCAAGGTTAAAGTACAAATTGATATTGTATGGTAACATATATTAAGATGTAAAAAAACAAAAACCAAAAAAAACAGGGAGAAGGGGTCGGATTAAATAAGTGTAAACTTCTTCCAGCCCCTTTTCGGAACGTGTAATTAGCTAAAGCTTTGTTGTTTATTGATATCAGACAATGATACTACAGATTATTCAATTATTAATTAAATATTTCGTTTTGTTATTGCATTCATTTGATAGTACTGTATCATGTCTGTATCATCTTTTGTTTCATTTTTGTTTTCTTTGGTTTTACACGCTTGAAAAAACAAAATAAACTAAACTAAACTAAATGTTGTCTTTATGATAAATAATTGTAATTTCAGTTAGACTTTCAAACAATTTAGACCTTTGCCCTGTTTCAATGATGGCATATGACCAAAACATATGAGCCCCTTTCAGCCCCTGAGAAGACATCCAGCCAGTTTCCAGTCGGCCTTCTCTCTTGGTGGAGGATTTAACAATGACCTTCTCTCCATACTAATCCACTCTGTGAAAACGATCCTGACAAGCACAATCTAGACAGTGAATAAGCAGCTAAATATACTCTGCTCAACGGCAAAAACTCAAGGCATTTCACTGACTTTAACATATCAGGCTCAGGAAATGTATAAAAGTGCCATTGGGTGAGGAATAGTACACCTGGCTCCAAACTTCAAATATGTTCTTTGATGTGAAAAGTTTGTAACATATCTATTGTTTCGAGACAACCAGGTAGTACAAGTAAAATAGCCTTTAGCCCTAGAATAGCCTGAATTCTAGGGTGGAATTAGAGAATCTCACTGTGTTAATCTTGAACCTTAAAACTGGAGTTTAAAAAGATGCAACAATCAGACTGGTCATGGGTAGAGCCAATCACATTTGAACTGATGCAGCTATAAAGAGTTTCCTGAAGATGAAGACAGCATTCAAGTTGAAATGTTAACATGTGATCTCCACAACTCATCTCTCTATTAATTTAAACTCCAAATTTTGGGAAATGCGCTTATTAGCTTTGTTCAATTAATAAGATAAGTAGATCTATACCAATCCTGTCTATTTGGTAAGTAAAGGGCTCAAGATGCGTAGCGATAAATCTGTCTTGATATTTTTTATTACGTCAGACTTCATCTATGATTGACGTTGTCGGCATCTTGGCATCCAGGCTAATCTAAAATGTGTTGACGGACAGCTAGCAGTTAGCAACCTGCAGTGTTTCCCCTAGGATGGAGTCATAGCAGCGGTGCTAAGGCATGTGGGCCCAGCATAATGTGAGCGCGGACCGCATGGAATTTTTTAGTGTGTGCACGTGCGAAGTGCGCCCCACCAATTTGTTTCTATGTGTCTGCCAGCACAAGAAAGGCTCGTCTTGAGGCCTAGTACCAGGGCCGGTTCTAAACAATTCGCTGCTCTAGGCGAGATTTTATATATAAAGAATAAATGAAAAATCTCTACTAAAGACTATACACTACAAAAACAGAAACTTATTGACATAGGTAATATATGTCAAAATGGCTTCAAATCTATTCAGTATTGTATGAACATGTTTGAATTCACATCCTCTAGGGGGGTCCGGGGGTATGCATTTTAAAGTAAAATGCCTCAATCTGGTGGACTTTGAGCACACAATTACTAGAGACCTGATCTAGGGGGTACAACTCTAAAAACCCATCTGAAAAAGATTGTGAACATAACCAATAACCTACCATACCTTATTTTATTTTTGTTGTTCATTCATATCTTAGTTTACTAGTTAACATTTATTTATTAAATGCATATTTTTTGTCTCTCCAACTTTAAACGATATTTTTGGTTTATTGTCCTATAGTATACATTGGAATGATTTCAAACCTGTTTTTATTTATCTTAGTAATTATAAAGGACTGCCTTGGAAAAATGTGTTTACATAATTTGTGGTCAAAACATTTGAGACCCACTGAGATAACTTAGACTAAAGTCCATCCATCCATCCATCCATCTTCTCCCGCTTATCCGTGGTCGGGTCGCTGAGGTAGCAGTTCCAGCAGAGAGCCCCAAACTTTATTTTCCCTGGCCACATCAACCAGCTCCTACTGGGGGATCCCAAGGCGCTCACAGGCCAGCGAAGAGATATAATCCCTCCACCTGGTCCTAGGTCTACCCCTTGGTCTCTTCCCAGCTGGACGTGGCTGGAACACCTCCCTAGGGAGGCGCCCAGGTGGCATCCTAACTAGGTGCCTGAACCACCTTAACTGGCTCCTTTCGATGCGAAGGAGGAGCGGTTCAACTCCGAGTCCCTCCCGGATGACCGGACTTCTCACCTTATCCCTAAGGGAGACACCAGCCACCCGATCTCGTTCTTTCGGTCATGACCCATCCTTCATGACCATAGGTGAGGGTAGGAACGAAAATGGCCCGGTAGACAGAGAGCTTTGCCTTCTGGCTCAGCTCCCTTTTCGTCACAACGGTGCGGTAAAGCGACTGCAGTACCGCTCCCGCTGCTCCGATTCTCCGACCCATCTCACGCTTCATTGTTCCCTCATTCGAGAACAAGACCCCGAGATACTTGAACTCCTTCACTTGGGGTAAGGACTCATTCCCTACTTGGAGTGGACAGTCCATCGGTTTCCTGCTGAGAACCATGGCCTCAGATTTAGAGGTGCTGATCCTCATCCCAGCCGCTTCACACTCGGTTGCGAACCGATCCATTGAGTGCTGAAGGTCACAGACCGATGAAGCCATCAGAACCACATCATCTGCAAAAAGCAGTGGTGCAATCCTTAGTCCACCGAACTGCAGACCCCCTCCCCCACGACTACGCCTCGAAATCCGATCCATGTATATTACAAACAGGATTGGTGACAAAGCGCAGCCCTGGCGGAGGCCAGCCCTCACCTGAAATGGGTCCGACTTACTGCCGAGGACCCGGACACAGCTCTCGCTTTGGGAGTACAGACATTGGATGGCCCTGAGTAGAGACCCCCTCACCCCATACTCCCGCAGCACCTCCCACAGTGACTCCCTGGGAACCCAGTCATACGCCTTCTCCAAGTCTACAAAACACATGTAGACTGGATGAGCGTACTCCCAGGCCCCCTCCAGGATCCTTGCGAGAGTAAAAAGCTGATCCGTCGTTCCACGGCCAGGACGGAATCCGCATTGTTCCTCCTCAATCTGAGGTTCGACAATCGGCCACAACTGGGGCATTGCCACTGTGAAGTTGTTTGACGACCTCAGTGACCTCCCCCCGGGAGATTGGTGTTGATCCCCCGTCATACTCCAGCTCTGCCTCTAACATAGAGGGCGGAGTTGTCGGGTTCAGGAGTTCCTCAAAGTGCTCCTTCCAACGCCCTAACACTCCATCAGTTGAGGTCAACAACGTCCCATCCTTACTGTACACAGCTTGGATGGTTCCCTGCTTCCCCCTCCTGAGGTGTCGGACAGTTTTCCAGAACAACTTTGGTGCCGCCCGAAAGTCCTTTTCCATGTCTTCTCCTAACTTCTCCCACACCCGCTGCTTTGCCTCGGCCCCGGCTGAGGCTGCTGCCCTTCAGGCCTGTCGGTACCTTGCAACTGCCTCGAGAGTCCCCCGGGATAACAAATCCCTGAAGGCCTCCTTCTTCAGTCGGACCACCGGTGTCCACCAGGAGGTTCGAGAGTTACCGCCCCTTGAGGCACCTCGGACCTTGAGACCACAGCTCCCCGCCGCGGCTTCGGCAATAGAGGCTTTGAACTCAGACCACTCTGGTTCTAAAGACTAGACTAGACTAAAGTGAATTATCTAAACACTCCTTTACCTCACTGAGCCTCTCAGTCTGACAGGAGAGCTCTCCTCCAACATTGTAGAAACATACTTCTTATATCCGTTACGCAGCTAGCACCAGATTCTAGTAACAACAGCGCCGGTACCGGTGCGCCCTCTCTCTCTCTCCCTCTCTCGCTCCCACGCTCGCACTTTGGCTGTGAGCTGCGAGCGCATGATAAGCCAACATCCCCCACTTTCATCACTTGCAGCGCCCATCGTACAGGGCAAATGAAAAGTGTAACCGGGGTGAAAAGGGTGTTACATTTACTTAATTATGAATGTTGTTACATCAAGGCCGAAAATTAGGATGAGCGCCAACGGTCAAAATGTTTTTTCCACTCCCAGAGCTACCAGCGCAGCGCCCCCCAGATCTGTCGCCCCAGGCGACTGCCTATGCCAAAAATCGGCCCTGCCTACATACAGTGACAATGTCTCAAGATTTAGCAAAAATACACCTTTATTGAACATATAAATACAAATCCTACATAACAAACAATCAAAAATGAAAAAGGGTCACCACTTATTATTATTTTAATTAAAAAAACAATATATATATATATAATTTTTTTGGGAGCTGGCTGGCGCACCCTAGCAGCATATTTCAGCAGCGGCGCTGCGCCGCCACTATTTGTATATAGGGGAAACACTGACCTGATATGACACCTATGACCCAATGCATCCCTAAAAATGCATCCCTAAAAATGCAAAGGCGTAACAATATATAAACATATTAGTTACAAAAACCAGGCTTGATACTTGTGTATTTTTGCTGTTGAGTTGGGCATTTTAACATTGTGGTCTTCAGAGATTGACTCCCTTTTAGAGCCAGCACCAAGTTTTCATTTGAAATAACGCTTTTGGCCTTTTTTGGTGCTGCTCAGCCCTGTAGTTTGTTGCTTGGTCATGACACAATTTAGCTTCCACCTAGTTGTTCAGATTTAGGAGACACAGAGTCTGGCAAGTTTGATAAGGACAAGGAGGACAGGTGTTCCTACTTTAATAAAATGGTGTGTTGTGTCCTCATGCGCAAGCACGGGACAAACTAAAAGGTGACCCACTAATAGAAAAATTGCACCATAGCACCATTAGAGTTCTTGAACACCACAGGGAGCCTTTTAGCAGGAGCAGAGAGGTTTTCTGTTGAATTGTTTAATCTTGAAGCATCCAGCACTAAGTCTATAAAGGAATGCCCCTACAAACACAGTTAAGATAATCTTGTGTTCAACACTTAAACTCCTGACTATTCACAAAGTTGTATTGAAACCTTTTTTTAGAACATTGGATATTTAAACCTTTCTGAGCCTGAGGCTGCATATTGATCAGCTTCGAGTTGGAGATGGGATTCTCATGGTCCGACTTATGCTTTGATTTTGGGCTGAGCACAGAGTCAGCTTATTCCCCTTTGATCTTTTTGACATGTGAAGCAATGAAGAGAATGTTCCTTACTGGTTAAATATCCTTCAAATGTTGGGTTACTTTCTTGTTGCATCATTAGTTTCATGTGACATCTTTTCTGGTTGTACACTTTATTCAGAAATCACATTTCTACTTTATGGCTTTAGGGAACAATAGCATAGAGTTGTTAGCCTACTTGGAAACATGTAAGAATAAAATCAGGAATTCTCAGTCAAACTCACACACACCATCCTGCTGACGTAAATACTCAAAAGTACACTACATGTTTATTCATCCGCAGCTGAAAATAGTTGCCAGGCATCTCTGTAGAAGAAACATTTCTTAAAATAGTTTCGTAGCATAGCAACCTTGTAAAAATCCCAAGAACAAGAACATTTGCCAGAACATATTCGGATTTAGGTGCGTTTTATACCTGCCAGTTTAATCTGTTCATGGAGTTGACACAAACTTTTGCATCACAACAGAAATGCACTTCTGCCCATATTTCAGTCGTCTAGTCATGGTGTCCTCTTTTCATTTTTAGCTGACAGGAGTCTAAACCAGCATGCTCTCCTGATTCTGAAGCCTTAAAAACTCAAGTTTGAGTGAGTTGTGTTTTCATGGCCTCGCCCTTGCGTTTTGCCCGTTCTCACTTTCAGTGGAAATCTAACTGAACCTCTCAGCACCGTCTGCTTATGTTTTATATATGCATGACTCACTCTCTGAAGAAGTGAGCTGTGTGTGTAAGGTGGGAGGTGAACCATGTCAAGTTCATACTTTTTATACTTTCAAAAAATATGTTAATTTTGACATTTTCGGTGCAGAATCTGGAGCAGGCTGTTGGTTTATTTACAGCTTCCCAAGCCTAGCAGACATGGTATGGTGCTTTAAAAATGTTCAATAGGAAGACATCTAAAAGTGGTTTCTGTTAAACATACTTACCCTAACCCTCATTTTTGACGGACTGGGTTTCAAGTGCACGAAAGTAAGCCAATTAGAAAGTGTTTTTAATAGCCACCTAGGATGCACAGTATTTTAGCGTTTTGTACATCAGTAATAATGACAATGAGCTCATTTTAAAATAATCTGTAGAATCTGTAGCAGCCTGTTGGTTTATTTACAGCTTCTCGAGCCTAGCAAAACATGGTGTAGTGTGTTAAAATGTGGAATATTGAGGCATTTAAAAGTTGTTTTTGATAAACAATTTAGATACTACCCAACCCTAACCCTAATTTTAACTGGGCTTCAAGTGCATAAAAGCTAGGCCATTTCAAAGCTTTCTTTTAGCTGTACTGTATTGGAATGTTTTGTATTTCAGTAATAATGACAATAAGCTATTTTGTATTAAATTGAAATCTATTTTGACTGTGGGTTACAGTCATTTTGGCTCCTGTTTGCTTAACCTCCTGATAATCCAAGCAGGCCCAAGTTTTTGCATTGTTTCCTAAAAAGTCAACACTTTATAGCCCCCGTTCAGCCTTTGAATTGGAGGCGAACACTCTCTGTAAAATAAATCAATTGGTGCATAAAAAAGAATAGACTTGATGAAAAGTAATGACTATGACCAACAGCGCACACACAGTCTATTTTAATTTTTCTTCTCATCTGGTCATTCAAATACAAAGATGTTTTTTGGACGAGTAAGAGTTTTGTGATAATTTCACGCATACATTTTGTTTTAATGTGTGTATCTCAACAATTGCTTGTACATCTACAGTTCTATGTTTCTACGGTTTCCCTTTTTTGAAGATAGATTACAGACTGCCTCTACACAGCACAGAGAGAACTTGCTAGTTGGCTGTTGGCTGGAGTCTTCCATGTTTATTCCGATATGACTTAAATGAATGAATTGGCCAAGACGCAGACAGAGTGAGGCAACGCAACACTCCGCTCTGTAGCCACTAATTCTTTGATGTCTGTTTGGTGTGTCAGGGCCTTTTAAACATTTACACACTGAGCGACAAAAGTTGACAGTTCAGAGAGAATGGTCAAATATTTTGGTTGCAACCCAAAAATATCCCTGTGAGATACTGCTGCTAAGAGCCTTACCTACAAACCTTCTGTAAATACAAAGGTCCTGACTAATTTCCTGATTATAGGACTGCTTTCTGCACTGTAAAAAGATAAGGAGGACTGTTAGCCTCCACATATGTTATTACATCATGAGTAGCAATAGGGGGAAGTGCAGTTTCTATGATGGGAGGGGTTAGCTAATCAACTCAAATCCCATTTGATTGGATTTATGTATGTATTGGAATTTAGAATATCTACACATTAAACAAGGACTTGGCAACAATTCCTTTTTAGTTTTCCATTTCCATTGTAGTGTTTCATTTAACAAGGCAACAATCACACAATCTTGGTGTGAGGAGGAGATGCATTTGTTAGCTTCTAGTTTGGTCAAACCAACAGTAAGAGCTCAATAGTATCTAAGAAACGGGGAAACCCAAGACCAAAAGCTTTACTCATTTTCATCTTCTTACCGCCCATAAATTGTGAAGATAATTGAATCAAAACAGTTTACAAAAAGGATGGGTACACACTGTAAAATAATGTCTATTTATGATGCTTTGTTACTAGTAACATGTGGTTGTGACAAGTTCAGGGATTTCTAGTAGTTGTCAAGATTAAAAGTAATTTATAAAGCAGAAATGTGGTTTTGTTTTCTGCCTACTTATCCTGTTAATTATCTATCAGCTTTATTTTGAGGCCACAAGTGTTGGTGGTCACAGAATGGTGAATATTCTCTCAACTAGTCTAGTAAATCTTAATTTTCGAACAAAAAATAAACCTGGATCAAGTGAAGGTAGGGATTTTAAACATCGTGATTTTGAAGTTGTTTGCATAACATTTTTTAATGTGGGGGAAAAAATTACAAAAATACAAAATAACCACTGGTTAGGCCTGCTACCCTAAAATTGCTGAACAATATCAACCTTTACCGACAACACTTGATCACTTTTCTTTCTCTAACAGAGCTAAACACAGCATGTCATGTCTAATCTATGTATGTCTTTCTTAAGTGCTTTGGCACTAGACATAAACAACCTGTTTTGACACTTATTGACTCCATATAGAACCACCTGACCTTGCGAGCAGAGCATGAATAATTTCACCATCACAGAACGTGCCAGGACTCAGATGTGTTCCATCCTGACACAGAGCTGTGATCTGCATGTCATTATGATAATATTGCCCTGGGATATCTTGAGGAATAAACATGAGCATTGAGAGGGATGAGATGGGGTTTTAGGTGTTTGAATCTATGCGCTCTTGTTCAGTCCAGGGATTTGGGGGGGCTTAAGTGGTAATCGGATTGGTGGGCTACACATGCTGGTTTTTATCCCTGCTCTACTTTGTAAGCATTGATGATTCCAGTGTGAAGAGAGCCAGAGCTGGTGTTTCAGCTGTCAGAAACTGGCACCAAACAGAGACACATAAAGGGGGGAAAGACAAGTGAACAGGATAAGGGGGAACGGTTAAAAGATGGAACAACATTAAGAAGGGTACTTGAAAAGGATTTTACTCCACTACATTCATTAAACAGCTTAAGCTACTTCTAACAAAATGCATCTCTAAAAATGTAACTAGACGACTAACTGTTTAAGTCACAAAAGAGTCAAATCATTTAAATATTTTACAAAAAGTTAATCAGAACTGAGTTCACTTGATGCAACAATATTATCTAGAAATGACACATATATAAATATAATTATATACACACATAAAGGCAATTTTTCTGCATAATGATTACTCTTACTTCTTATACTTTAAGTTCCTTCATGCCGATAACACTTGCACTTTTACATAAGTAAGATTTTGAATCTTGAAGCAGTGGGGTGGTTTGTGAACTACCTCTCTGAAAGGTCCCAATGTGTTCACTTTGATGGGCTGTCTTCTGAGTGGTTAAACATTGCTAATGGTGTTCCTCAAGGTTCTGTTTTAGGTCCGCTATTATTCTTCATCTACATCAACAGTTTAGGTGAAAATGTCGATGAAGCTACTTTACATTTTTATGCGGACGATACCGTGATGTACTGTGCAGGTCCCTCCATTAAGGAGGCTGTTGTTGAATTGCAAGCTGTTTTTCACATTATTCAGACTCAGCTCTCTGCACTAAAGCTTCTTTTAAATGTTGATAAAACTAAGGTAATGCTCTTTTCAAAAGCTAAAAATAAACCAGAGCCTGTTTTGGATATTGTAACTGCGCAAGGAATACAACTTGAAGTGTTTGCCTGCTATAAATACCTAGGTATCTGGCTTGATGATTGTCTCACTTTTAAACTTCATGTCAATAATAAGTCCTGTTCCTCACTTGTAATGAAGTATTTTGACAATAATGTATTGGCACTTTTACTCAAGTAAAGCATCTGAATACTTTTTCCACCTCTGGTGAGTAGCTTTAATTGGAAGAGAGGAGATGCACAGACAGAGCAGAGTTGCAGCATTCTTAAATTAGCTTAGCTGTGTCGTCAATGATGGCAGACCTGTCGACTTTTGGATTTCTTTACGAAAAGATTGTGTGCATGGGGGTGTCCAGCGTAGTCCAACATGTCCAGCCTCAGTTTCATACTGGACTGAAATTATTTGTACACTTTATAAGGAGCAGGCTGGATGGTCCTTTGCCGCCATGTTGTAGTCTGTCACTAGACCTGTAGGCTGATGAGGGTGAAGGTAGTCAGGTTCCTGTATTTTTTTAATGATATTTCTCGAGCTACCGGTACCTTTATTGAAGAGACCGAGTTGAAAGAGAAATGTATTTGTGGATATAAAGGGATTTATGCTGTACCTGATCAGTTTGCAGAGGTGTGAGATCATGCTGTAAAGGGTCCTGTTTATGACGCGAGCCCCAGCCTGTATTTTTGACACTTTCTATCTCACAAACAAGAACAAAGAGATTGGATATATTACCATACGTATCCCTCTGGGTCTTCCATTGCATTGATCATATTTGTAGGTCATTGGGGAGGCTTAGGAGTCATGAATAATATGATTATTATCCAAACTGTTATGTTTTCAGCGGAATTTGCAGCTAGATGTATTCTCCTAATTTTATAAGAATGTCCTGAACAATAAAGAAACACTAAACTGTGGCTGTTTAACTGCACATGATGTGAGTCAGAGAGTTATCCTGATGCAATAAGCTTCTTGTGCAGCCTTAGATCTGACTCACCGTTGCTCACCATACAGTATAGATGTTGGATCATTGTTCTGCTTCATTGATATGGATGTCGGATTATGGTCAGGTGATCAGGCTCAAACAGGAAAACAAAAAATAAAAGCACCATGTGACTCAGTTACAGTGAGTCACATGGTGCCTCGGAATTATCTGCAAATGCGATTATAATGCACATAGCACACAATAAGCTGTGAATGGAGAAGCACACTCTACTTGCATATCAACACAATGTTAATATACTCTATTACAACTAAGTCCTGAACATTTCAAGTACCAAAGAACTTGAATAGCAGCAGGGTCCCGCCGACTACTCTTCTGCCGGGGGTCCTGCCAGCCCTATGTCCCGTGCCGTTGGAGGCCCCGCCAACGATTCTTCTGCCGGGGGTCCTGCCAACCCTATGTCCTCTGCCGTTGGAGGTTCCGCTGGGGGTCCTGCCAGCTCCATGTCCTGTCCCGTTGGGGGTCCCGTCGACTACTCTTCTGCCGGGGGTCCTGCCAACCCTATGTCCTGTCCCGTTGGGGGTCCCGCCGACTGCTCTTCTGCCGGGGGTCCTGCCAACCCTGTGTCCTGTGCCGTTGGAGGCCACGCCGACTACTCTTCTGCCGGGGGTCCTGCCAACCCTATGTCCCGTGCCGTTGGAGCCCCCGCCGACGATTCTTCTGCCGGGGGTCCTGCCAACCCTGTGTCCTGTGCTGTTGGAGGCCCCGCCGACTACTCTTCTGCCAGGGGTCCTGCCAACCCTATGTCCCGTGCCGTTGGAAGCCCCGCCGACGATTCTTCTGCCGGGGGTCCTGTCAACCCTGTGTCCTGTGCCGTTGGAGGTTCCGCTGGGGGTCCTTCCAGCTCCTGTCCCGTTGGGGGTCCCACCGACTACTCTTCCACTGGGGGTCCTGCCAACTCCATGTCCTGTTCCGTTGGGGGTCCCGCCGACTACTCCTCTGCCGGGGTCCTGCCAACCCTACAGATGTAGCGATTCATTTCAGACAGTTTGAAACGCGAGGGCCGTGATTGGTACGTGATCTGCCCTCGCTCAAGGGAAAACCTCCAGCTTGACTTGAGACCGCCCCCGTGATAGATAAATGTAATTATAATGAAGCCAGCTGCAATGGATCATTGATCCACCAGGGGGTGCAGTGGGGTTCCACACTGGAGCTCATGTGAAATAAAGTCAGATACAGTACGCTGGATGTACAGCGGAACTTTGTTAAGATCCATATGTCACGGATATCGTAGTACTGTGCTAAATAAGAGACATGTAATCATTTACAAAACATCACCATGTTGTTATTTAACAAAATAATTTTGTTATTCGAAAAATCGAACGGGAGGAAATGCAGCCCGGCTCTCGATTTTTAATCCTAATTTAATCATCATCTTCACCACGATCATTTATGTTTATGTTCGCCGAATTGACATGAAATCACTGACACATATGAATATACTGTATTCAACTTCATTAAAACGTTATTAACGTGCCTAAACTCAGTAATTCACCAAAAATATGTATATTTTAATGGAGCTTCGTCGGTCGATCAAGATCCCAAAGTGTAGCGGAGGATGTTATTTTCCCCATAAGGAACAAGTCGCTGCAAATTATCCCGCTTATTACATGGCCACATTCTCAACAAAGTAACGACATGACTCCCAATATTAATTGAAATGCTTTTATGGATTTAGAAAATGTTTTTATTGATTTAAAAAATAGTTGTATGTTGTGGTGACCACGTATTGATACACTGGTTCATAATTCACACATGGAACTACAATTGGGGTTTTGTTTCCACACGGACCTGTTGTGTGTTCCTTATATATATTGTGTGCCCTCCTGGCTCTTCCTCTTGTCGTCCCGGGCTGCGACCCGACAACATGTCCTTTGCAGCTCTCTATTAAAGACAACTTTGCACCTTCGATGCACCGCCTCTGACTCCCTATCTCTCGGCACTACATTGGTGACCCTGACATATAAGTCTTGCAGAAGTTTCCGAGACGGACCCGAACACGGCAAAGGAAACTCAGGTTTCTTTCTCGAAATGCCGGGGATTTTTGGAATCGTCCGTTGCTGCCACCGGCACGCGGACTGAGGCTCGGTGCACGCCTCGCAGAATGGCTGGGGACGTTGCTCGCCATTCCCGCATCGGTCTTCCAACCAACAGGGAGATGATGCACGACCCGCTGGGTAGGGATGAACCCGATTGCTACCTCCTGGGGCTGTTTTCTTCTGCTCGTGCGGCTGCACGTCCAGGCTGCGCTAGCCTTCGACGACTAGCAGCTAACCTCGTTAGCTAACGGCTACGGCTAGCGGCTACCGACGGCTGCCAGCTAGCGGCTAACGGCTAGCTGCTAACGGCTATCGACCTTTTGAGTTTGTTTTTTTTCCCCCTGGTGCCTGAGAGGAGGTTCGACCATGTCTGGTCGGCCTCGTGTGGATCCTCTCACGATTTCACCTACCTTTTTTGGACCGTGGACAGTACGGCCCTTTTTTAGCTTTTTCTGGTGCCTGAGAGGAGGTTCGACCATGTCTGGTCGGCCTCGTGTGGACCCTCTCGCCGTTTCATCACCTCGACGGCGGCTTCTGACGCCACCCGCGCTCTCATCGGCGCCTGGGTGGCACGCTTCTGGACCCCGTCTCGCCTCGGCGATTTCGGACGTCGCCCATGCCTTTATTGGCCCGTGGGTGGCGCGCTCCGGGACCCTGCCTGGCCTCTTCCTTCGCCTCTGCGGTTTCGGACGTCGCCCATGCCTTCATTGGCCCGTGGGTGGCGCGCTCCGGGACCCTGCCTGGCCTCTCCTCTTACCGCGGCTCACGGTTGGCCTCGACGGCAGCTTCGGACGGCGCTCCGTCTGGCTTCTCCCCTGTCCACGGCTCCTTCCTCCCGGGGTGACTGCTCCTGCCTTCCTGGGATTCCGCTCCGTCCTTCCGGAGGTTTCATGCCCGCCGCCGCCGTGCCTTCGCCTGCGGCCGGGCAGCGCTTTTTCCTGCTGGGTTCGCCACGACACCTACTGCAGCCCCCTTACAACGGCCCGTTCCGGCCCGCCCCCGGTGGGGGTGCCCTCGCCCTCGTTAGGGTCCCTACCCTCTCATGCGGCCTCCTTTCGTCGGCCCGTTCCATGGCCCGGTCCTCAATTGCGACCCCGCCCTCCTCGGCCCCTGTGGTGCTTCCTCCACGGACGCGAGGATTTATTTTGCCATATTTGAATTCTGGGGGGGCTTGTGTGGTGACCACGTATTGATACACTGGTTCATAATTCACACATGGAACTACAATTGGGGTTTTGTTTCCACACGGACCTGTTGTGTGTTCCTTATATATATTGTGTGCCCTCCTGGCTCTTCCTCTTGTCGTCCCGGGCTGCGACCCGACAACATGTCCTTTGCAGCTCTCTATTAAAGACAACTTTGCACCTTCGATGCACCGCCTCTGACTCCCTATCTCTTGGCACTACAATGTATTGATTTAAATTGACATGCATCCGCTAAGAAAAATAGTCCGTTGTTACCGTTTTTTAAACTGTCTGAATGAAACGGCAGCTCTCAGCTGTATATTTACACAACTAATGGCCCATCAACCACAACTCTCCCCCCCCCCCTCCCCCCCTGATCTTTCTTCTCCGGCAGCTAAATTAACAGTAGGTTACTCTGAGTGACCATAGACTGTATGTGACAAGCTTACAGTTAGTGACGTAACAACACCATAAAAGTTGGTGGGTTGAAGGCAATACGGGAGGTAAAAATAACTAGAATAATTGTGATTTATTTATTGTGGCTTTTATGTTTTTAGGTATAAAATGTTATGTAATTCAGGCTTATAGTTCACCCTTCTCTAAAAGCCTTCAACAATGACAATATTCATTGTAATTGAATAAATCCTTCCAACACACATTGTAAAAAATAGCCTACTGTAAGTTAAGAAATCATTTCAATATGTACATCTTCTGATGTAACAACAATAACATTATAAATAGTAACATAGCTGAACATGGTATTGCACATTTAGCTTTGAGTGTTACTGACCTGAGATGTTTTTATTACATGAATTAAGGTGACTGAGGCTTTTTAACATACAGGGATGCAAACTCATCAGGTATGAAAAAGGTGACAAGGATCCGAGCCCCCGGCTCCCCCACCCCACGGAATGACAGAGGATTTTAGCAGTCAGAACAACTAAAGCAGCAGTGTTAATAATAACAGAAACGCCAGAGAGTCACATCTAATAGAAATATATAAAAGCATTTATTTTAAATTGTGGAGCAGTCAGTTTATAATTTTGGCACACTGTTGAGCATTTTGAAAATGTATTTTCGTGCCTCTGTGCAAGGCTTAAGTCTTTTTATCTTTATAGCCACATGGTGTAAAGTAACTAAGTTCATCAACTCAACAAGTACTATACTTGGGCACAATTTTGAGATACTTGTACTTTATTTAAGTATTTCAAAGTTTTGCTACTTTGTTCTTCTACTCCACTACAGTTCAGAGGTACATGCTGTACTTTGACTCCACTACATGTATTTAATACCTTTAGTTACTTCACAGATCTGGATTAATTAAGTGAAATATAATCAAGTGTTAAATCAGACTTTAGTTCCACCTGGAGTAAATCCACAAGCTACCCTGCAGTATACAAAGTCATTCAAACTAGCTGCACCTTTACCAGCTTTGAGAACACTTTCATGATCAATCATTATAAAACATATCATATCTATTATTCTGAAATGGACCAATCTGCACAATGACTACTTTTACTGTCACTACTTTCACTATATTTTGATGATAATACTTTTCTACTTTTACTTGAGGAACATTTTGAATGCAGGACTTTTACTGTAACAGAGTATTCCTACACTCTGGGACTATTACTTTTACTCAAGTACAAGATCTGAGTACTTCTACTTTTACTCAAGTACAAGACCTGAGTACTTCTACTTTTACTCTAGTACAAGATCTGTGTGCTTCTACTTTTACTCAAGTACAAGACCTGAGTGCTTCTACTTTTACTCAAGTACAAGATTTGAGTACTTCTACTTTTACTCTAGTACAAGATCTGTGTGCTTCTACTTTTACTCAAGGACAAGATTTGAGTACTTCTACTTTTACTCTCGTACAAGATCTGTGTGCTTCTACTTTTACTCAAGTACAAGATCTGAGTATTTCTACTTTTACTCAAGTACAAGACCTGAGTACTTCTACTTTTACTCAAGTACAAGATCTGAGTACTTCTACTTTTACTCAAGTACAATATATATATACTTATACCACCTCTGTTTATAGCCTATGAAAAAAACTATTAGAAATAGAAGGCTAAAGCTAACGTTAGCAGATAGTGACAATGTATGCTAGCTAGCTAGCTCAACGATTCCTTAAATAATATTGCCGCAGAAAAACTTTTCAGTTCACATCACGCTCTGCCGCTCCGACAGGGAGCTCTGCTCTGAACACCTGAACGGCCCGTTCTAACAGCTGTTCACCAGCGGTCCAGTCTGTGCCACAGTGACTCCGGACGCACAGTTAATATTAACGAACGCACCCGTAGGTAATTAAATGTATCTGCTGAAGCTAGACCATCATCTCGGAGCAGCAGAGCCTTATTATACATCCATGAGCAGAGCCGACAGGCAGGAAGACTCGAGCACACAGCTCGTACTTCATTATAATATATAAAAAAAGAACACCATGCGTGTCATGATGGCACATAACAGCTCACGGCCGCAGATTACTCCGGGTCCCAGCCCCCCCCATACCCCAAAAATATTTGTATTGCAGATCTACATGAATCACACAAACGACTTATTTTGGATTCAAAACGGCGAATTTCGCCAAAAGGTGACAAGTTTGCATCACTGAACATAGACAGAGCACAACTGAAACATAACATCTGAGATGTAACAACATAATACACTTTTCGGGGATGCTTGGGATTCGAGGAGTGAGGGACACGGCTTAGAACGGGCGTGTCGCCTGGCAGGACAGGAGAGTGTGTGCACCAGTCTGCCTTGATCTATGAATTCATGTCCGTGACACTCACTGCTGCCCACAGCTGTTTTATAGAAGGAAATTCCTTCACTTCATGAAAGTGTTTTAACCACACACACCTCTACACACACATGACGGGTGTTATTTTCCCCATAAGGAACAAGTCGCTGCAAATTATACCGCTTATTACACGGCCACATTCTCAACAAAGTAACGACTTTTATGGATTTAGAAAATGTTTTTATTGATTTAAAAAATAGTTGTATTGATTTAAAAAATAGTTGTATTGATTTAAATTGAGATGCATCCGCTAAGAAAAATAGTCCGTTGTTACAGTTCTTTAAACAATCTGAATGAAACGGCAGCTCTCAGCTGTGTATTTACACAACTAATGGCCCATCAACCACAGCTCTCTCCCCCCCTCCCCCCTTGATCTTTCTTCTCCAGCAGCTAAATTAACGGTAGGTTACTCTGAGTGACAAGCTTACAGTTAGACACAACACTGTCATTGCAAGTGACCCTCAGTTAGTTGAATTTTATGTTCAACTGCTAAATTCGTTACTGATAAAAAAAAAGGGCTTCTACTGTACCTAATTACCTTAACACTAGAATCGCCAGAGGTTTTTGTATAGGCCTACCTAAACCCGTCAAATCCCGCTATTAGAATGCAATTTTTAACAACATAGGGTGCTACATAACACACTTTCAGGAAAAGTCACGGACTGGGAGACTTTAATATTTTATTGAAAAAAGTTACATTGCACACACACAACACACATCACACAAATTGACCCGATTGGCGGTTCTAGTGTTAAATAAACTCACTAATTAATTAAACAAGTTCAATACGCATTATTCTTATTCTTATCATTCTTTATGAGCGCAGAAATAGTCTTAAAATCAGATCTGTTTTTTAAATGAAATCTGACGGCAGGCAGCGCACCTAATCGCTGGCCATTCAGCCACAGACACTGTTCGAAATGGGGGGGAGCTAGGGGGAGCTTGGCTCCCCCGAAGAGGGAGGGAGCTCCCCTGAAGGCCGACTTTGAGATAAATAGGGAGAGCCCAAAACAATCGTGCATATTTGTGTCACACAGATTAGAAATGTTGAGTTTCTGTAAATAACAGTTCTTGAAATAAATAATAGTTATTGTTCATTACAGTTTCTGAATATTTGTTTTATATTTGTGAATATGTCTGGGTGTTGCCATCTGTACGTGACGGCGCTGCATTCTTACTTACGTTGCTACGGTTATGGCGGTGATGCCGGCGCGGTATTTGAAATGTTCATATTGATATTTTTTTAACTCTGGCTGTGTAATAAAAAAATATGGCTAAACGAAAACAGCCAAGCGTAACAGCTTTTGGATTCACAAGCAAAGAAGCGAAGGAGTCTAAAAATGACAACGTGAACGGAAAACAACTTTTAGTTGGCCGGCTGTAAGCGGCGTATAGGGTCGAGCTTGACAGCTCCACACCGAGGGAGAGGCCTGCCAATGCGGAGCCTGAAGAGGCTTCAACAACGGCCACATCCGCCGGCATAGTGACACCGTCTATATTAGTAGAAGAGTGTTTTTATAGCAATTGATCGCATCCGCGCTGCTGCGCCAGTCAACAGAGCGTGCGTGTGACATATTTAGTAGCAGGATGTGCTCTGAAAAATAGGGCTCCCCGAAAGCAAATGGGTCATTCGAAAACTGACAGAGCTCCCTCTATACAAATCAAACTGTAGACGGTGTGAAAGCACCTTTTGTTTTAAATAATGGTCGGAATGTGACCTGTAAGCCTTTTGAATTACTGTGGGACAGCACATTCTAAAATAAAATGTTCAATCAATAAAGTAACATCTTATCTTATCTTAATAATATCTTCATATTAATAATAATAATAAATCCTACAGTATGTGTCCGAAAGGGAGCAGGAGGAAGCAAACACAAAAATATACTGCATATTAAAGCAAACGATTGTAAAGGTTAAAGTATGAGCATAACAAATAAAGAAGTGTAATGTAAACATTTACATTATGATTATTTAATATATAAAGGCTATATATTATTGAATTACAAGATTAGATATACTTTAGTTGATCTAAAATATTGATGTGTTCAAATGCTCTTCAAAACACAACTGAAAGTCCATGAAACTTGTCTTTCTGTATTTGTGAATGAAGCGCCATCTCCTGGTTAAAACCTGAAATTGAAAATCTGACAACGCCCTCTTGGAAAATAGTGGGAGGGCTTAACATTCCTCTATACTGGTCTTTGGCAGGTCGTAGGCAGGAAGCTGTAAACTGGAGTCCGAAATTCAGTGCTACATCTGTATGTCCCTGTCCCGTTGGGGGTCCCGCCGACTACTCTTCTGCCGGGGGTCCTGCTAACCCTATGTCCTGTTCCGTTGGAGGTCCCACTGAGAGTCCTGCCAATCCCATGTCTTGTTCCGTTGGAGGTCCCGCCGCCACCTGTCTCGCCGGGGGTCCTGCCAACTCCTGGTCCTCTTCCCTGGGGGATCCTGCCGAAGCCTGTCCCACCGGCTCTGGTTCCTGCCCGGCCTCCGGAGCTGTCCCGTCAGCGCCTTCCTGCCCGTCCTCCGGAGTTGTTCCGTCGCCGCCTGCTTCGCCCTCGAGCCCGGCCCCCTGAGAGCCACGGTCTTCGCCCTCGAGCCCGACCCCCTGACTTTCCCGGCCGTGGTCCTCGCCCTCTGGCCCAGCCCCCTGACTCTTCCTGCCGCTGCCTTCGCCCTCATGCTCGGCCCCCTGAGTTTGCCCGCTGTGGCCTTCGCCCCTCCATGGACTCTGCCTTGCCCCCGGGCCGTCCGCCCGAGGCCCCCTCCATGGACTCTGCCTTGCCCCCGGGCCGTCCGCCCGAGACCCCCTCCATGGACTCTTTCTTGCCCCCGGGCCGTCCGCCCGAGACCCCCTCCATGGTCTCTGCCTTGCCCCTGGGCCGTCCGCCTGAGATCCCTTCCGGGTCCTCCGCTGTTCCCCTGGGTTATCAGCTCAATCCCGTCCTCCTGACCCCTTCCACCCACCCTGGTGGCCCTAGTGATGCGTCCCTCCTTTGCTGTTCGGTTCTCCCTGTCATGTTTTCCTCCTTGTGTATTGTCTGGTCCCTCTCCCTGTGTTTTTCCTCCCTGTCGTTAGTTTCCCTGGTGTGCCTAATTGTCTGATTGTGTTCACCTGTTGCCCTTGTGTTTCTCCCCCCCTGCCCGACTGTCTCGTGATTACCCCTCCCTGTATTTATTCTTGTCTCTGCCTGTGTTCAGTGTTGGTTTGTCTTTTGTTGGTGACTGAGTTCACCGGGGAGTGTTCTGTTTGTCCAGATTATATTATTTTCCTTGAAAAAAAGGTATTATCAGTGTTATCTGCATTTGGGTCCTGCTTGCATCACTCAACCTTAACACAATAGACCTCTTTTAGACAAAATCAACCCTTATTTCTCGGCTAAAAAAGGAAAAGATATTGAATTATTGACCTAAATTGACCACACAAGAGCACAGATGCATAACATCCAAAACCTAATGAAAGTGATCATAATTATTTTCTTGGGAATAACGTATGCAAGTAAACATGTTATTTTCCTGGCACTAACATAAAATAAACCTTTATACCGACATACAATCAAATGAGAAAAGGTCAGATTTTACCCAAGGACAACAGGAAGGTTAAATATACAACTTGAGCATGTACTTTATTACGACTGTCAAATGCATTCATGTATAACATCCACTCAAAGCAAGATTTACTTTGCTGTTCCAACAGGTACTCAGTCTTACATGATAAAACACTGCCACCAAGTGGTGACTGCAGAGAAGTGCAGTGATTGGTCAGTAGGGTGTCAGGACAGTATGACCCTACACCAGGTGTCTCAGACTCCAGGCCCGCGGGCCACTTACAGTTTCTCATGGCCCCTTTGTTGATATCATGTAATAGTTTTAATCTGGCCCGCGCGTTTACGTTTGCGCTTTATATTTCAATGCTATTTTTCCCGCTGCTGCTGCTGCTGCTGGCAGGGAACTGCTGCGCGGAGTTCCCTCGCCCCTCCCCCCTCCGAGGGAACTCCGCCACACGTCAATCAAATGCGTGATCCAAAAGTGACACAGAGTGGAAGCAAAATATATCGCCATGTCTTCATCAAAACTTTCAGGGAAAAGAAAAATCGATGATGACTACAGAACATTTTAGGAGAAGTGGGAGACTGAATATTTTTTTGTTGAGTACAGGGGAAACGCAACGTGCCTTATATGCACAGAGAAAATCGTTGTATACAAGGAGTATAACGTCAAACGTCACTACTCAACTAAACATGCAGAGTATGCAAAATACCTGGGAGATGAGAGAGAGAAAAAAAAGTCACAGAGCTAAAAAAAATTATATGGAAGCAACAACATCTCTTCAAGAAAGGAAGCAATGAGGCTGATTTAGCAGTCGAAGCTAGCTATGTGGTGAGTGAGATGATTGCTAGAGCGGGAAAGCCGTTTACGGAAGGCGAGTTTGTAAAAAAATGCATGTTGCAGGCTGCAAGTATAGTCTGTCCGGAAAAGAAGGGTCAGTTCAACAACATCTGCCTGTCAGCTAACACAGTGGCAGAGCGCATTTCTGACTTATCAAGTGACATATATGAACAGCTGTGCGACAAAGCCAAACTTTTCCGTGCATACTCTGTGGCTCTTGATGAGAGCACAGACATCACTGACACCGCTCAGCTCGCAATGTATGTCTGTGGTGTTGATGACAATTTTGAAGTGACAGGAGTTGCTTACAGTGAAACCAATGCATGGCCAGATCACCGCTCAGGAGATATTTCAGCAACTGTGTGATGCCATTGCGGATATCGGTCTGCCATGGAAGAGGTTTGTTGGAATTACGACGGACGGAGCGCCATCAATGACAGGGAGAAAAAACGGGCTGGTGGCACTTGTTCAAAGAAAACTGGAGGAGGAGGGTGTGGAGGAGGCTATTGCTCTGCACTGCATTATCCATCAGCAGGCCCTTTGCAGCAAATGCTTGAAGTTTGACAATGTGATGTCTGTCGTTGTGAAATGCATCAACCATATCAGATCCAGGGGCTTAAAGCACCGCCAGTTCCGTGCTTTTTTGGAGGAAATTGAGTCAGAATATGAGGATGTGCTCTACTTCACAGAGTTACGTTGGCTCAGCAGGGGAAACGTCCTGAAGAGGTTTTTTGAGTTGAGAACAGAACTGAAAGTATTCATGCTGGAGAAGGGTGGGATGGCTGTTCCCGAGCTGAGTGATCCCAAATGGCTCATGGACTTAGCTTTTCTTGTTGACATCACGCAGGAGCTGAATGCTCTGAATAAGAAGTTGCAGGGCCAGGGCCAGCTTGTTAGTGCAGCATATGACAATGTCAGAGCATTCTCTACAAAACTGATGTTATGGAAAGCCCAGCTCCCTCAGAAAAACCTCTGCCATTTCCCAGCATGCAAGGCTCTCATGGACAGGGGCACAGCATTCAGTGGTGAGAAGTATATTGATGCCATTGTGAAGCTACAGGAGGAATTCGATCAGCGGTTTGCAGACTTCAAGACACACAGAGCCACTTTCCAAATGTTTGCAGACCCCTTCTCCTTTGATGTGGAAAATGCCCCTGGTGTGCTTCAAATGGAGCTCATCGACCTGCAGTGCAATTCTGAGCTCAAAGCCAAGTTCAGGGAAGTGAATGGGAAAGCAGACAAGCTTGGACAGTTCATGAGAGAATTGCCCCCCTCCTTCCCTGAGATTTCCAGGATGTTCAAGTGGACCATGTGCCTTTTTGGGAGCACATATATGTGTGAACAGCTCTTCTCCACCATGAACTTCAATAAGTCAAAGTACAGGTCCATTTTGCAGAATATTTGAAGCGGTCCAGACTTGCCCAGACTCTATGTCCAGCGGCCCCCAGGTAAATTGAGTCTGAGACCCCTGCCCTACACACTCTCTCCCTATACCCACAGCAGTCTGCATCTGTCTTTACCTCACCTATTGTTCTACCTGACCTGGTGCAACGCAGATATGTTATTCTGTGAAACAAATGGAAACAACAATCCTGTATGTACAGGACTGTTGCAAAAGCGGCTCATTTAAAATGAGAAGAGGTTTACAAAAAATAGTTATTTGAGTTTTACTATGATTATCTTTTAATACTTTTTGTCAGAGAGGTTTCAAATCAGAAAAACTTTCGCCAGTTCCTTTTCCTGTCGTAGATAGAGAAGTTCATTCCGAAGTTTACCATTTACACCCTCCACCTTAAAAAGCAGAGCCTCATTCTGCTCAGATTGAGACTACAGACGGAGTTCATTCTGTCACAGAGTGCTAGGGGTCTGATCGGAAATGGGCCAGTGTGATTTCCTCTCTCATCTCTGGTCACTCTCTGTCTACAGGTCTGCTGGGCATGGTGGCCCACATGATGTTCACCACAGCCTTCCAGCTGACTGTCAGCCTGGGCCCAGAGGACTGGAAGCCTCAGACCTGGGACTACAGCTGGTCCTACATGTGAGTCCCCAGTCATTCACATCACATCCATTCATTGTTCAGTTTCAACTGTCTTAGGGGAGATTATTAGTCATATTTTACTCTTCTTTGTGCCAGTAGGATTGTGGTGGACTAAACACAAACATTATTAACAACATTTATTAGTTTAATGAGAAAGGCCATAAAAAAAGGGGTGATATATCATTTGAAAGTAGTGTATGTTTAATTATAATAACAAGCTGTGTTCCCCTGTCACACAATATGTATGTGTTGATTATGAAAAAAAAGGTGAATAAGCATTTAATATTTCAAGATAATAGCACATACTTATTTATTTTTATTTCACAAAAACAAGATTTCCCTGTCAGGTTCTGAATGATCCTTTCATATTATTTTTGTAATGTTGATTAGTATTTGTCTATTATCTTCTCTCTCCGTCTTCCTGTTCTACTAACACATTCTTATGATATTAAGTCCATATATTCAGCCCGTTGTATGATTGTTTATCACCTCTTGAGTAGTTAATAAAATATAAAATAATGGATAAATATATGGATAAAAAGTAGAAAGGATCTCAAACTGTGTGTATCTTTCTCTCAGTTTGGCATGGAGCTCCTTCACAGCCTGCATGGCGTCCTCCGTCACCACCATCAACCGCTACACTAAAACCATCCTGGAGTTCAAGCACAAGCGCAGGAACATCGAGAAGAACCTGAAGATCAAGCAGAAGCTGCTGGAGCTGGACTCCCCGGAGCAGGTTTGGGACATGTACATCAGCTCTGTGCCGAGCAACGCCGACGAGCTGCTGGATCTGTCGCCCAACGTCCGCAAACTCTCCAACACCTCCCTCTTCCTGGACCTCAACGACCTGCCCGACCCGCAGCACGAGGAGTACTGCTGAGGAGAACGGTTGGCAGCTGATACATCAGCAGGTCATTGGCTGCTCAGTGTGGAACAATAATATAATTACCGTAAACAGCATGAGACCGAGGTGCTTGGTTACCCACAAAGTTCCAATCTTCAAACGGATAAGAGACGCTGTAAAGTTATCGAGGGCTTGTTAGCAAACGGTTTCAAAATCTAGCAGATAGGTAGCAACACCTTTCATTTGGAGTTCTGTTTCTGGCCAAATGTAAAACTCAAACATCTAATCTAATTAATAATGATTACTGTGTCTTAAGCTTCCTACATGTCTACCTATGTTCACCAAGCATTTTAGTACATTTGTGTTACAAGTTTAACTTTACATTTTGTTGTAAATAAGACATGGAAAATATTCTCCAAGCTCAAATGTAAATAAAATGGCCTCCAATATTCTATGGTCATTAGCGGACACCAAAATAATAGGGTATAAAAAGACATAGTTAACCATCAACACGGTTTTAGGTGTCCTCAACCTTTTTTATAGACCACAGGTTTTATGTTAAAAGATACAATTGGATATAACATAATTTTAGGTAGCTAGCTTAAAACAGTAATAGGAATGCAACATGCACAGATTTTATTTTGTTGGCAATGTACTAATAACTTACCGTAGTTTCAAATCTAAATCCTGACAGGAGTGAGGAGGAGGTAATTGATATACCGGATCAGCAAAAATAGCCAAGAAAGTATTATCGTATAATTGTTATTAAGCCAAACCCTTATTTTTACCAGCAAATATTTTGTGGCACGGTTCCACCCATCTGCAGAGAGTTAAGGGTTGAGTGATTAGGGTTTCTACTTTCTTTCCTAGCATGTATTTTTTGTAACATTAACATCAAATCAGACCTTTTTGTTATAATCAAATTGTCTGCCCAATGGTGAAGGTATGTTGAAAGCAAACCAGGCAGACATTTTCTTAACCTCAGTGTGGGTAAAGACCTGTTGGGAGCTTAACTTTCCAAAGAATACAGACATAATGGAGAGGATTTTCCCAGCAGCCTGTAACCTTCTCCATCCCTCACAGTTACCAGAAACTCTTCTGTTCCTGCAGCTGCAAAGCACTCCAACAGATTCCTCACTAAATCCAATCACATGAAGTCTAAATTGCAGGATAAAGGTCCAGCAGCGGTCTCGGTTGTTTACAGAAACTATTCTAATGTCTCAGAATGGAGTTGGTGATGACGTATGGATGTTACGTGTAGAACCTGTAAGGAGCTGTGTTGAACCGGACACCGTATAATTGGCTTTATGATTGCGTTAGTGTGTGTAAACTAACTGTATACCTCTTCCCAAGCAATATGAAGGGTCACTGCTTAAACCCTGTGAGTTAGAAGGAGGGTGAAGCTCAGGAGATATAAACTGAGATAACGCTCTATGGTGATGACTAGCCTCAACAACGGTCCTTCAGCTCTTCCATTCTAAACAAGCACACTCTTAAGACTCTCAAGCCTCTCGGTTAGCTGTCCTTTGGATTGTATTCATTGAGTAAGAAGTGTGTCTCTGTGGCTCACTCAGCTAAAGATACACATTGTTTAATAAGGAGCTCCTCACATTGATTCTAATAAGGAATAATGATACACTGCCTCCAACCCAAAATATGAACCAAATAGCATTCAGTAGCTTAAAACACCTCATCAGGTGTTCATCCCTAGATCACACTAGTACTTGTCTTGCCATGGAAGGAATGAACAGAAGGTGGACCTGAGGACTATAGCTCCACCCACATGAATATATTGCTGAGTGTAAAGTGTTACATGGGTGGGGGGTGCCTACAGGCCATGCTGAGTGCCTTTACCTACAGCAGCGTGCTTCTGATCCAACAGCATGTCACAGTTTGAAAAGGGCGATGCTGTTCCTCTGACTAATAACTGCTTGAGAGGAAACATAGCTGTCTGTGCAAAGTGCCAAAACTCATCAGCGAGAGCCCACTCTTTTAAACCTCTTTACATGAAGGGGAACTTTTCTTATGTATATTCACACAAATAGTATTCATGAAAAACCAGACCTGGAATTTTGCAATTTACTGTATTTTAAGTGCATTTGAAAATGTATATTATGTTTATTTATATGTTCAACTCAAAGTGAAATGTATTGTAGACAACTTAAAGATTTATCCTGATTCAGTTTATATTTGATCCTTTGTTGCAATATATGCTGACGCATGGACTGTTGTCTTTTTGTGTATGTCAGATTTGTTTACGGTGACACTTTTTGTGTAGTGTTTCTTTAGTCCATTTTTTTTTTTTGCAACCTAATATTAATATGACTACATTTATATGAAAATATATTATTTAAAGGTGAAGGAGGAGATAATGTCATAATAAAGAAGCAGCTTGTTTTGAATGTGTTTTCTTCAAGACATTTCCTTGCATTCCCTCTGCTGTCCACCAGATGGCGGTGTTCTCTTATTTGAGACATTACAATAACTATTTTTCTCTTTAAGAAGGCAGACTTACATTTTTCCTATTAAAATACATCTTTCTTGTTTTTATCTTCATCTAAAATATATGTATACACACACAGGACTGCGAATACCAGAATGTGTTTTGTTACAGAAGTCACTATTTCATTGTAATTTACCTCTTTTATATTAGAATCAGCCAAACAAATCAAGAGTATAACTCTTAACTAAATACATGTCCTTGGTAATATAACAGGACCCACTTTGTCACATCTTTTCAACAAGGCACTTTGTAGCAGTTGTGTAGAGTAGTAGAACATCTACTGAAGTACTGTACTTAAATATAATCTTTGGGTATTTTTAGGTCATTTAAATATCTACATTTTATACTATTTGTACCCCACTACGATTTTGGAAGCCAATAATGTAATTTGTACTCCACTACAGTTATTGGACAGCTTTAGTTACTTTACAGATGCAGATTATTAGCTAATTCAAAATATAAATCAACTAATAAACACACTTTTACATATATTTAAGATAGCAGCTGTGATGGAACTCATTAATGCATCAATAATCATGATTCAGTCAATTAAAATATATGATTCTGAAATGGACCATTACGCTTAATAAGTATAATACGTTTGGTACTTTAGGTATTTCTTTGTGCCACTACTTTTGTTCTTTTCGTTAAGATGTTGTAATGCAGGACGCAGTACTTTTACAATCTGAGTACTTCTTCCACCACTCGTCTGTAGGTCATTATCAATAAATCAAGCAGTTCTAGATTCGCAAAGCAAATACACTATAATATTGTTCGTATTTAGCATTAACCATACCCCACTCATTAAAGCTCAATGAAACCTTATAACAACAGCATTTGATGGCAAACAATAAGAAAATGTAAAAAAAAATCAACACAATAAATGAATTGTAGATCCTTTTTTGCTTGAAAATAATTTAATCAGTATGCTTTCAAACTAGTGCAAATACATGCAAACTGAAAACAGACAACCCTGTATCTTCTCACAGTCACACAGTGAGAAGATACAGGAGGACCTCGTGGTTGGACCTGCTCTTGTTGTGGTTGTTCTCCAGTGGTCCCTTTATTACACTCAAGGTACAGTGGGGGGTTTGCAGTTGGATGCTACTCTAAGTCTAGCACATAAAAGTGCCAATAGGCGAGGAAGCAATGATCTACACCCGCTCCCATACATCCATCTATCACATTCATTATTCAGGAATAAAAAACCACTCAGTCACAGCTCCTATGAAGACTCTCTCTCAGCCCTCTGCTGCTCGCTACATTAAAGATTCATCCCCCGTTTTAGGAAAAATGCTTGGAGTATTATTCTTAAAGTGTATGCATTGACTGCCCTGTTTTTCTTAACCAACGAGACTGGAAACAAAGGAGAAAAAGAAAGATGGAAATTCAGGAATGTGAAAATGCATCATTGTGCCACTACCAACTTGTTCATGCAGGGTTAAACTGCAAACCAGATACGCTAATGCTAAACTGCGTATTCCACTATTCAACTTTCTACAGGTGTAACCTACAGCAGCCATGTTTCATGAGCAACTTTGCACAGACACGTCTTTTTAAACACCTGGGATAGAAATAAGTAGCCTAAAGCTGCATTGACATGATACGCTATTTGTTCCCCACTCACCCTGAGGTTGGGCACAGAGCATTGCTGTGAAAATAAATTAAATTAAGATTTGTTTCTATCGTTACAACCCCTGCTAGCTTGCATCGCTTCATTCAGCTGTAATCTGATTGGTTGCGCGTCGAAAGGTCAGCAGTAACGGGATCAAAATCGAAATAATCTGAATTTTGAGCGCAGTTAGATTGGTGCGCAACACCAAAAGTAGCTCTTCCGCCTGGTCAGGCAACACCGCTCTCTTCATAGAAACACAACTGCAACGTCAACGAAGAGACGGTTTATCATGTGAATGCTGCTCAACAAACCAAAAAGTTGCGAAGGAAAGATTTTGTTCAATTCCACAAAAGCACATCTGAACATCTATGATAGACAAATGGCTGCTGTTTTTCAAACACTTGGACAAGATGATGGATTGATTGATAGAGGTGAGTACATTGACAACGGGCTTTCATAATAAAGTCCCTGAGAAGTCTCTCTGCAGGTCAAAGCGTTCAAGTGGTTTAGTTCTCTGAATCTTTTGCACTCCATCTGTTTCCTTAAATTGCTCAGCCTTCTAACCAAAGCCAACACAACTCTTGATTCCAAAGCATCATGGGTCACTACCATCCAAAGTTCTGACCGGCCATCTGATAGAAGCGCTGGTTGTGGGGCTTGTAGAACTCCCTAAGTCTCTGCAGCACCTGCCGGTCGATGGGGGCGTGCATCCTCCCTTTAGTCTTCCCCAGGCAGTGAGGTTTACTGCTGCCCTCCGGCTTCTTCAGGCAGGGGAAGCCTTTGGTTTTGTTAAAGTAGAAGTGCTTGTCTGTCACAATCCTCTGGAGACCCAGAAAGTCTTGGACCTTGCCTAGTTCTCCGGCCGGGTCAGAGATCAGCCTCTCCCCGCTGACCAGATGAATCTGGGTCCTGGGGAACCAGGCCAGCCAGCGCTCCAGGTGCTGGGCGTACAGACCGATCCACAGCGGGCTCCACAGAGAGTCGATCTCACCTGGAGACAAGACAGAGACACCAAGGCTCTTTATTCAAAATCCTAATTTCCCCCATCCTCTCAAACCCTTACTAAATGTTGTATTTAACTAATGAGCTTTTTGCCTACAGTAGTACAGGGTTAGGGTTTTGGCCTCGAAAATCCGGATTTGCCGGATTACATATCCAGCTTTTCCCCTACTTCTTGGGGATTTTCCATACACTTTGCAAAAGGTCAAATTTAGGATCACACCCCATTTTATTCCAATAAGGGCCAAAACAAATGAAGAAACACGAGGTATACAGTATATTTCTCTTGAAAAATTCAAAAAAAAATCTAAAATGTCCTTTAGATACCTTCAACTACAGCATTACTAATCCATAAATTCAATAAGACCTTACAATTGCTCCTTACCCAAAGCTCCAATTGCTCGTTCAAAATCCTGATATGTAGGTTTATGTGACACTAGCCCTAACCAGAAAATAACGTATTGGTGAGAAGGAATTCAGGCATGTTTTTACAAAAAATGTTAGTTCACCTGAAATGGGGTGCACGATTTGCAGAACATTTTTTGTTTATTTTGGCTGATATTGCAATTGTGATTTTAGAGGGAATTATCACTTTTGAAACAATATTTACATGTACTTTTCTGCAGCTTTACAATACTTAATTCAGAATGATATTGTGAAGATATATTGCCTTTAAAATATCTTACAATTACCAGTATCGATTTGAATATTGCACTAGTCCATAGTTTCGTATTTAAATATTTGTATATTTAATATCAAATATTTATAAGCCTACATTTTAGTTTGATAAGGTTTAATAATTTCAGACCTGAGATCATCTCTGGTCTCTGTGCTGGCAGACCTCCGCAGCACTTGGCTGACATGGAGGCTGGTCAGCTTGATCCTCTTCACCTGGGCTTCAGCTCTGAAGCTGCTCCATCTGCTCTCACTCCCTGCAGCTCACATCCAACTCGCACTGCTGCTGCACTTTTATTGCTTCACCTCCACAGCACAAATGCCACACATCCAAGTCTGCTGGCATGGTTGATTTAGCTGATTTCAAGAAGTAATTGTTTGTCTGATTTAAAGGAAAATGTAATTGCATTTAGTGGCAGATAGATCATAGATTGCTAAATGTTGCCAAAAGGTTGTGGATTTCAATCAAATGAACACCCTGTCACTCACCTCTCCCTTTCCAAGAAATAACAACACACAGCAAGTGCAAAATCATGGTATCGCCGTTGTGTTATTCTGGATCTTTGCGTCTTTGAGCAGCCATCATTACCGTTATAACACTAATTTAAGAGCAACACAATTCAGACAAGTTTACACACATAGTGATGCAAAATGACTGACTCTGTGGAAGAGGGCTGGCTCCCATGTAGATATGATGGTCTCACTCTAAGTTAATATGCAGGTTTTTTTGTTTCAGCTGATAAAAAAATTGTCTTTAAAATGATATTCTATTTCTGCTAATAGATTCCTCCACACTGGACCTCGTGTGTTCTAAATATAACCTTGAATGTATGTACCTTGTACCATTCTTGTCACATTCCCTGAGTCTGTTTTGTTAAACGCCTGTTGTCTAATGAAGCTGAGTTGTCTCATGCTTCTTGCCTTTAAACCTGCACTTGGGATTGTTTGCCAGTCAGTGTTATGTATTGCATGTTCTTGCCTACATTAAGAATTTTAGAGACAAAGAGGGAACAAACAGAGTGATACATCTAAAAAGCTCAAGGGTCAATAGCCAGGAAGACCCCATGTTTGTCTGTTTGATGTGATGTCGTACGGAGTTCATGCTCCAAACAGCAGGATCAATACCGTTAGTGCGGTTCTTGAAGGCCAGGCTCTCGAATGCGGGGATGTCGGGGGTCTTGGAGATTATCTGTGTGTAGTCAGATATGGCTCTGGTCACGGGGTCACGGACAACCACGATCAGCTTCACATCCTTCGACATGGCATGGACTCGTGCTGGCGTTTCCACGGTGACAAAGTAACGAGGCGTTTTCTCCATCACAATCTGACCGTCCAGGGCCTTGGGCATCATACTTCTGAAAACACAGAAAGGAAATATTGTAAAGAGAAACTGCTAGCAACATATCAATTAGTAAGACAGAAGATGGTATTGATCTGGGTAAGATTGAAACAAATGAATCTCAGTATATCAACAATATATTGATTTGAGGTAAAAATGTATTGAACATGTGGTTTTATTGGTGTACCTTTCCATCAAACTGATATATTATAGTACTATTACATACCATACTTTTTGTAATTCACAGGAGGTGGGAAGTAGTGGACTACAAACACTTTGTTACTGTACTTAAGTACATTTTTTTGGTATTAGTACTTATTTTTCTGATGACTTTTTACTTTGACTTCTCACATGTTGAACACAAATACCTGTACTTTCTACTTCTTACATTTTGAACACAAATACCTGTACTTTGTACTTCTCACATGTTGAACACAAATACCTGTACTTTCTACTTCTTACATTTTGAACACAAATACCTGTACTTTCTACTTCTTACATGTTGAACCCAAATACCTGTACTTTCTACTTCTTACATTTCCCAAACAGGCTGTATCCTTTAGTTTGAATGTGTGTTTGGTGGCGTGATCATTATTATTTAGAGTCATTGCGTGCCTATTGATTTGAACACGATCCATGAATCCATAATTTCCTGGTCTTCTCTAAAGAAGAGGGGCCAATGAAAACGTTGTCATGTTGCCGTTGTTCAGCATGGAAACATTCATTAGCTAACAATGACATTATTGTTCTATTAATATAAAGGGAGGTCAGGTACTCTTTAAAACAGCTGCTAGTTATGGGTACTTTTTACTTAAGTACATTTCAAAGCCCTCTTTACTTTTACTTGAGTAAAGAAGTTTAGTCAGTAATTCTACTTTTAGTATTTTTAAACACGAGTATCTACTTCTACTTGAGAAAACGATGTGTGTACTTTTGCCATCTCTGTGATTCACCATAGCTTAACTACATTCATGACGTTGACAGCTGTGTAACCTACACTCTAAAATCAGTTAATTATCTAAAACTTAAAAAACAGCAACAGTTTCCAAGCCTTTTGAGGAGCGGGATGAACGAGCATATTTTGAGTTGGTTAAACTTGCTAATGTGGTTTGCCTGAATGGGAAAAAATGTATATCCATGTACATGTGTAATGCGTTCAAAAGACGACTGGAGGTCTAGTCCGTGGTGCTCTGTTGTCTTAGATTTGTGGGCGGGGCATGACCGTGACGTCAACATACACATTTTATTAAGTTTTGCAAAACCAATTTATCATAAAGTTTAATAAAAGCAACTTTTATTTCCAAAAATGATAGTAAACAAAAACGTTTGCAGCTTTTACTTTAGTGCAACCCAACGCACATTTCGAGCAAAATATACATTTGAAAATTAAGTTTGGTTTGACAAGGCAAGGCAAGTTTATTTACATAGCACAATGTATCCCAAGACAGTTCAGTGCTCTAGTGCTGTAAAAAAAAAAAAATAGAAACATTTGAATGTAGTGCAACATAATCATCAATGAAATACTTTTTACAATTAGTAATACTGTTTAAAAAGTGGAATAGTTTTGGAAAACAAAGTCTCCCAACATCTGCTTTCTTACCAACAGTTAGCTGAGAAGATGGTTAGCCCGTCTAACGTAAATAATGGATGAATCGAGTAATGGTAAAACAAAATGACGGCATCTGTTTCTCCTTTCTTTCAAGAAATTATGCTAAACCAATTATGCTAACCATTACCTTGCTGTCATCCATGTTTAGTCTGATGGACAGTTATGTGATTTTTTTCTTGTCTACCCCTCACCAATAAAGTGAATAAGTATAATTTACAAATTGTAAAACTGACACTTTATAACTTATTTAGATGGAAAGAAGTTCAAAAAGTTAAGATGCATAGCGTATAAATATGTTACTGTAAGTGGGGTTATTCTCTATGATGCCTCTATAGTGCTTTCGGAGATCACACTCCATAATACAACCCCACATTCGTCACGTTGACAGACATCACACTCTTTCAGACAGTGTCCATACTGTGATCTCCAGTGATCCACACACACACGCAGGTGACATCCGTGCTACACAAACACACACAGGAGTCTTCCCTTAACTACGCCCCGCTCACCTCTATCTCCACCCAGAAGCCTAGCAGATGGGACTCATTTCGAGATAAACGACTCCAGAGGGTCCGCATGAGCGGCTGGGGACTCTGGACATCTGCTAACACACCTGCCACACACCTGACTGACTGACCGAACACACACTCAGCCTCCGCGGTACGCTTTCAAACTGCTCTGTATCAGCATTTAGACCTCTTTAAATGGAGCTCAAAGGCTTACAGCAGTGCATATTTTATCTCTTCAATTACAGATAGTGCATGGTTTTTTAATGCATGCAGTGTCAGTGTCTGTTGTTGACCTTTAGGCTTTCAACTAATATGGATTTATAAATAGAATATTTAAACTCCAAAAACCTCCAATGACAAAAATCCTTTTTTTTTTTACAATAATTTGTTCTTGAATCAAAGTTTTTTTTAAATAAAACAATATAAAATGCTGAAACTAACATAAACCAAAGTCAGAATATGCATAATAAATGTACATAATATTGAATTTGTCAAACAACACTTTAAAAATGCATGTATTGATTTGATGTTGTTTTTTATGTATTTGTTCCCCTACAGCAGGGCTATTCAACTAAACATTCAGTTGGGCCAGATTTTATAACTACAAAATTCAGCTGGGCCAGACATTCAGCGGCCTGTAAAAAGCGGGTAGTGACACATTTTAAACCAACACATATTACTGCGATGAAAAACATGCAATTTTTATTCATTGTTCATCTAACAGAGGGTAGGTCAAAATGTGCATAAAAACACAACAAATTAGCATTAATTTAACAGAATCTGAAAAAAACTGCACAGTTCTAGCATTACATTTGTTTGCTTTTGAAGTCAAATATTCAGGTTATGTTTTTTGAACCAGGCACATCCCAAAGTGCATTTACTGAATACAATAATAGCAGTCTTAATAAATGTCCTCAAATACAAAAAAGACAGCTAAAGAGCTCCAATGCAACACAAAGAGGTAGTACTCTAGCAATACTATTTTTTCACTTTTCAAGTAATAGCAAAAAAATCATACGTTTTGGTCACATTTGACCCAGACACATTACAAAATTAGACCATCCAGAAAAACGCGGGCAAAAATCCTTGATTATGCGGGCTAAATTCCTTGATTATGCGGGCTAAAATCCTTGATTATGCGATTAAACATGCGGGGTTTTATGTGATTTTATGCGGTGAAACTGCGGGAAGTTGCGAAATATGCGGGAAGTTGCGAAATATGCGGGAAAAAATTATCGATTTTTTTTAAAATATTGGGCTGTCTTATTTATTCTCCCTCACACACAACCTGCCACTAACGTTAAACCCCTTTACTATTCAATTAAACACATTCAATGTTTATTTATTGTAAAAGCAATTGCGCTATTTTGATCTCACACACACACACACACACACACACACACACACACTTCTCCGCCTCATTCTGTTTTCATTTACTCGTTCGTTATCTGCAGCTTCAATCTTGTAGGCTACTCACCTCGTTTCTTGTAGCCATCGAAAGGGTTTTGGAGGTTGATGCCTCGTGAACGTGAGTTGTTTGGCTTTCTTGTCCGCAGCAGCAGAAAGCATTTTCAAATGTTTGAATGAATCAAAGTGGGTCGTCACCGTCGATTTTCTCTTATGCTCCAACACACAGTTGCACGGGGTGCAGAATAGTTTCCCCCCACTTTTTGCCCGGTCTTTAGTAGAAATGTTCGTCGGTAAATGAGATGGATTAGATATTTTCATCTTGATGTTTTCTCTATCGTGTGAGCTCCACACGTTCACTCTATAGGCCTACAGTGTTGTTTACATTCTGTGATGCGCAAGCTGATGACGTCACGTCAAGACGAGTTAACTTTTTTTTCTTCTCAATTTTGCGTGGAAAAATGCGGGGATTATGCAGCCTTTTGATAAATATGCGGCCTTTTAGAAATCTGCGCCATTTTGCTGATTATGTGGTAAATTCTGCGATCGCAGAATCGCGTTTTTCTGGAGGGTCTACAAAGTGCATTTAAATGAATACAGAAAGAACTGTCAAACCCTTCAGTGCACAAACCCATAACAAGGGATACGGGTAACTATATGAATGAATACTACACTACACGCCTACTATAGTAAACTAGGTGCTTACTATCACCTCATTTGTGATTTGTCATCGCTGACTTTCTCAATGGGAGAAGGGACATTTTTTGTTTTGAACAAGAGCAGTGATTTTTGGCTCATAGGATGTCAATGCAATCCTAAGACATTGGTGAAGAGTGCTGTCAGTCAGGGAGCAGCGAGTGCTACTTTTGATTGAGTTTGTGTGAAAAGCTTGATTCACATGTGTATGTTGATCCAAACATACTGAGCACACAGATCGCTACTTTCTGAACGTTAGGGAACTGCTGTTTTTTGACATCACTCCAAAACTTCGATGGCCCGTTAGTGCGCTGCATGTCAATAAGTTCCAGTGTATATTTCCCCTTGTCGATGCAGGGGAACCCTTCCTTTGCTCGGGTTGATACGTCCCCCTCTATTGCAACAGTGAAGGGGTCTCTGGCAAAGCCCATCATCACCTCTGTGGGCAGAGCAAGTCCATCCAATCGACCGGCAAAGTTCTCTTTCAACCTCGCAATGAAATCTGTCATCACATCCGTGATTTGTGCCGGAGATGTGATGTGTTTGGGGAGCGTCGGAAAATGCAGCATCCGACCCGTGCTCAAGTCGGTCGCGAAAAGGTCCAGCTTGACTTGGATCTGCTCCACAAGATCAATGACCGTTTTGTCTCTGTTTACGCTTCAGAGTTGAGAGAGACATGTTTTAGAGTTGCTATCATAGGACCACCGTTACTAGCACCACTAGATGCACTTTCAAAAAACGTGCTACGTTGTGGTTTGGTGGTTTCTATGAAACGCGGAGTGTTGCGTTCAAGGTCTGTACTAGTGTAGGAATTTGGCTACGGGAGGCTGGGCCACTCGGGAGTTGGTTCTGGGCCGCATCTGGCCCGCGGGCCGCCAGTTGAATAGGCCTGCCCTACAGTATGTGCTTGCAATGGAATGATATAAGGATTCATTTAAAAATGATCATTGAGTCCCTTAGTCATCTGTGTTTTTTTCCGGGCAGCTAAAGAACTGTTTTAATGAAAGCAATGAGACTCAACCAAAATAGTTAAGTTGTGGATCAGAAAACAAAATGTTGAAAGGCACTAAAATACTATAATATATATTACAATGCAAAACGGCTGAGTCAGGAGATGGTTATCTGTGGGTTTATCATTTTTGATCCTCTTCAGTTCCATAAGTTGACTGTTTCTACGACCGTCTTGAATAAGAAATATGTTGGTTATTTTCTCTTTCCTAATAATAGATAAGCAATGAGGTACCCTTGTTTTTTTTAAGGTATTCTCAAATGTTTGGGGTGTATCACAAACTAAAACAGCAAATTAAAATGTTTCCCATGGAGTTGTAAATGAGACATTATTAAAAGAAAAAAACACGCACAAAAAGAGAGCAAAGGGGACACAGGGAGGACAGGATGCTCTGACTGTCCTCTGGTTTCCACTCAGGTTTCAAATGCTGCTGCAACACGACCTCCTTTCAATACATCCATCCCTCCACGCAGCCCCACTTTAATGAACCTGACACACACACACACACACACACACACACACACACACACACACACACACACACACACACACACACACACACACACACACACACACACACACACACACACACACACCCTGATTTGAGTAGATCTGATCGGTTTGAGGCAACGCTTACCGCCACTTAGTCTGAAGTCTTCCCTTTAAACTCCAATAAACTGAGCGGGAGGAGCCACACAGTCTGCCCCACACACACACACACACACACACACACACACACACACACACACACACACACACACACACACACACACACACACACACACACACACACACACACACACACACACACACACACACACACACGCACACACACAAATGTCATTAGGCACGCATTTGCTATCATGCTTCTTGTATCCCAATGGACACACCTCTCAAAAACATATTTATAAAAAGAACACTTACAAATATATAAATTATACAAACAAACACTCTGAAGACATTAATAAAAGGTGGGTGTGGTGGATTTTTACCAGCCCCTTTAAAAGCTGTGTTTCACAGAGTGTTTTAAATGAAAGGGGGGGTGACTGATGAAGGAATGATGGGAGGAGATACAAGCGTGCCTCCATTAGCAATCTGTCTCAGCCTCAGAGCCAAGAGCCCCATGCCATTACCTGAACACAAAGAGCTAATTACTGCCCCGAAGAGCACCCTCCAAATAATACATCTTTTATAAATATGCTTTTTTATGAACTCTGCAAAGACAGACTAATTGACAGACAATGTTTTTTTATCTAAATATATGTTTTCATCCTTCTAAGGCAAAGAAAATGTTGTGATACTGGGACTACTTTCCCTTTCCCTTCCCTGTAGAGTTAAATAGGTTTCTGTGTAATGGTTTTTTACTTCCGTAACATAATGACATCACTATGCATCACTATGCATCACAACGTAGCGCTTCTATTGGATAGCGCTCCAACATAGTATACGTGATAAGCTAAGGAGCTTTTTGAACATAAAGCATGGAGACATGTCACAGAGGCACAACATACTAATATACACCTGAACATGATATGTGGCCCGCTCAATCGAAATCAGTGGGAAGTCGCAACGGCTCATTTCAAAATAAACGTGGATTTGCGTAAAAACATTGTTCACTCGCACTTTGCTCCCCCTCCACCCCGCTGACATTATGAATGTAAGGCGTAGAGGAATCATAGGTAACACAGCAGGGTCCGTTACAGTTTGTTTTCATCTGACTTCAAATAAACAAAGTCTTGGCTTTTAGAATATTAAACTTGTTTCGGCAAATTCAGATGATAAATACAACTTTGAAGCTTGTAACTGCATAATTACAAGCGGAGAACGGAGTAACTTGATGTCACAGCTGGCATAACAACAGCCAGTGATTCTCGTGAGGGTTTTCCCCGGGAAACAAACAAAATACACACAAATGCCCAAAAAATACACACACACACACACACACACACACACACACACACACACACACACACACACACACACACACACACACACACACACACACACACACACACACACACACACACACACACACACACACACACACACACACACACACACACACACACGCGAGCTTCCCCCAGACCAGTAATCCAAACCAACATATTTTCCCTCCGTACCACTTTGATCATTTATCAGCCGCTAATAACCAATCAGATGGATGGATTCCAGAGAAAAGGAAACTTTGAAGGCCTTTTTCTCAAAATGATGATTCGGTGACAGTCATTATATAATGTGATGTATTTGGTTTAATATTTGGAGTACATAAACAATCCTGTTATCATTAGAAAGCTAGGAATCTCCTCTTTCCAACAGTGTATACAACTCAAAATGTGTCTCTGGGTCAATGCGACTGAATTCGATAGAGCAAGTCACACAGTACCTAAGAACCTTTTCAATGTTGTGGTTCAATTCAGACTGGAGAGATGGCATCTGATTGTCCAGTGTGGCTTCTGGCAAACCTTAACCACTCATATGTTGCTGTCATTGTGTTTAATTACTCTTTCAAATTGAACATTAATCAAAATCCTCTGCCCCGTGTTGTACACTAATGATATGTGTATATGTTGGCTCCATTTAGTCTCTAGAGCACTACAAATCAAACCAATTCAAAGTAACCAGTGCTGATTGTTGTAGGGGATGTTATGCTAACCACAGATTCTGAAATGAACTGGACTTGATTGGTCAACCCCAATGTAATCTACCATTATGCTTGCTTTTCTCAAACAGCTAATATTACATTACATGTCATTTGTTAGACGCTTTTATCCAAAGCAACTTACATACATTCAGTACTGTGGACAATCCCCACAGGAGCAAGTGTCTTGCACAGGGACACAACGACATGCTGGCTGCAGTGGGACTCGAACTTGCTATCCACTGATTTTAAGTCCAGCAAACTATCCACTGAGCCACAGTATAATATGTATTTATACATAATTATATAATAAAATATAATTTTCCTTTTTATATACTCAATATTTGTGGTTGTCCATTTGCTTGCCTGGGGGGCCAATTCTGGGAAGCATAACTCATAGGCCATGATCACGGATGCAAAGCCATCATACCACACTAGTGACTATTGGTTGGCCTGTATGCCTGCACAGTGAGGGGAGGGTGGGACTGGGTGAGGGTGGGGGGTTGCATACTCCCAATCACTAGAGCCCATCACTGGCAGGTGAATGGAACCGTCTGGTGGCACCATGTGTTTTAGAAGAAATCCACCAAAAAAAGGATAGCTCAATTAATTGGCAGTTTGAAAGCCCTGTTTTAGCATAACATCCTAACACTTCCTATTGAGTGTGAGATCAAACCTCCCCTATGATAAACACAGGGATTATCCAGCAGTTTATCATAAGCCTTTTACCTTTGAGGGACCCCCTTTTTTGTCGTCCATTTCCCAATTTCCAGGCTTCTTCCCTAGTGAATAACCTTGTGCCAGACAGGGCCACTGGCCATTGATCCTGCGGGGGCTTAGGGTAACTGTGTACAGTGGGGATTGTAAGCATTGAGATGAGAGCGGTATAATGGGGCGTGTGAAGGCGTTGGTGTAAATGTATGGGGATGGAGTGAGAATGGTAATGCAGCGAGGGGCCTCAGCTGGGACAGAGAGTGGCAGGTGGGGACTGGGGGAGACAGGACCCTCTGGAGTCCCATCAGTAGTATGCTGCTGTGATATGTTATGTGATGGGTTGTGTGTGTGTGTGTGTGTGTGTGTGTGTGTGTGTGTGTGTGTGTGTGTGTGTGTGTGTGTGTGTGTGTGTGTGTGTGTGTGTGTGTGTGTGTGTGTGTGTGTGTGTGTGTGTGTGTGTGTGTGTGTGTGTGTTCATCTCGGTTACAGCAGGAAGAGATTTTAGGGTGTGCTACATCAAATATGTAAAATCTGGTGTCTTATCTTTGATGTTTGATCTGAGGAAGAAACAATAACCAATCAGAGCGGACTGCATTCATTATGCACACCTGACTACCTTTGTGTGAGTCATATCTTGGATTTGGGTGGGTTTTTGTGAGTCTCTATGCATGAGTGTGTTATTGTGTGTGATATTGGAGGGCCGCACATCCATTTCCTCGTTTTGGGGGACCATTAAGGGGTCTATTGTGACCGTGCCCTGTTCACTTCCAGGAGACATCCATCATAGTTGGGCCCCCGACCCCCCCTGACTCTGCTTCACAAACCCCAGGGGAGGGCCTTAATGAGGGCCAGATCACCCCACACGTCTCAGCCTTATGGTGATCACCTCCAGTACAGTACAGGAGAGGACGGACTACACCTGAACCTCACACACAACAAACAAAACAAAACGAATTTGTTCACAATTCACAATAGTGTTATATGGTGTAAATGAAAAAAAAAATGGTGCCTCAAATAGATGAATAAATCTGATTAATCTTAAATCTCCCTATTTATGTTTGCTCTTAATTCCTACGTCATGAAAGCTGCTGAACGTCAAATATTATGGCAGCCATTGTTCTGTGACTTGTATGGAAATCAAATCCATTGTCCAAAACACAAGTAGCACCATGTGCCGTGTCATTGCTGGACAAAGCCACCAATGTATGGATACGAATCTAAAAGCGACCCTAATGAGTTCAACATGAATTGCAAATTAATCTGTCCCATCAGAACAGACGCTGAAAATATGGACTCGTTTTGGCCCTTAAGTGTTACGTTTCCAAATTAATTTTATCCAACTCAGGCCTCAAGGAGGGATCATGGAACTCATTTGGGATTTCTTTCGAAGAAAATACTATTTGATAGCATACAAAACATACAAACTATAAATAAAGCTCAAGGTAGTACGGCAGTTTAATAAAATCCCGCCTGTGCCTTCATTAAAATAATTTTTATAATTGGTTCTAAAAGGAAAAGTTGGACCATTAGAACAACTTAAACAACACAGACAAACAAGATAAAAAATGTTAAGTGGCAGCCCAACCATAACCCTAATGACTCGGCTCGAGCGGCACCAATTTGAATTTAGAGCAACTTTATACTTTTCCTCCAAAACATCTTAAGGGAAATTGTGATCTTTCTACTATACTCCACTATATCTGACAGCTTTAGTAACTTTTCAAATTACAGTTTTCATTCCAGTGGAAAACCAAGCATGTCTCCTCAAATTTGGTGAATGT
The DNA here is from genome assembly GCF_949606895.1 of Notothenia rossii. NCBI lineage: Eukaryota > Metazoa > Chordata > Actinopteri > Perciformes > Nototheniidae > Notothenia > Notothenia rossii. The sequence goes on along the minus strand of NC_136910.1, from coordinate 22,947,187 downwards.
GATAAACTGAATGATGAAGTGTTACTTTTTTGGGTTGGAAAATGGTCAAACTTCTTAAGTTAATTGGTAAATTTAAGAAGCCTCTAGAAAAAGAAGACAGCTGGACAATGCGTCATCACAAGGCCGAAAAAACATCTTATTCCATAATGACTCATAGCACTTTACAAAAAAAGCTTTCAGCCATTCACAGGTTGCGAAACAAGGAAGGCATCTCAGTGAGCGTAATAATATACACATCATATAAAAGCTGTTTTTTGTTTGTTTGTTTTTTAATCGTTTATTTGGCAGGGACAATGCACAGTGATGAACACTTAAAACATTAAAAATGTGTCAAGCGTAACAGTGCCAGATTTAGCTTTGAGCTCATTTCCATCCGCAGTCCCTCACATAAAACATTTTACAAACATAACAAAAACAAAATACAAAAAGTGCAAAACAGCAAGAGCAGCATATTCAAGTATTTACCATATGGCAATACAATATAGCAGCAACGACTTTAGCGTTACCATCATCAGCTAATTGTTGTTTAAGTTGGTCAAATTGATGGTAATCGTATAGAAATCAAAAGCTGCTTTTGTCGACTTCTGTGTACAAATCTAGAAAAATGAAAAGAGTTCCGCATCATTTCAACATGTAGATAGCAGAGGCCAGTGATCGAACCAATTAGTCGACCACCGCTCAACCCCCTGAGCCACAGCCAACCCCAGACCTTAAGTAAGGATCTGAATCCTTTTTATACCACTGGATATAGCTAACCCCTGACAACATAACGTTTAAAGTAATTTCGTTTTTCATAATAAATTGCCCACCTTTGTGATATAACCCGTCCATCTCCCATTCTTTGGAGTCATGACAAACGAGGGACAAGTCCGGGATTTGAACCCGGGATCTCTCACAACGAAAGCAGGAGGCTGAAATGAATCTCTCATGACGTTTAAAGATTTCAGACAGGACAACAAACAACAACTTCATTAAGATATGAATAATTTCAAATTTAAACTTGACAAAGCCAAAAGCTAATGTTTCTTTGACAAGCTTACAAATAGCATTAACACACGATAGTCATGGTTACAGCCCAAAACATTCATGGTTATCCGCTTAAAGCTGCATTTGATTACTTTACTGTACATATCTATCTATCTACATATATCTACATATATATGTAATATATCGAGTTATGAACTTGGTTGAGGACTTGTTGAAAGACTGTCCCCAATGAAAAACACAAATAAAGGTCTTGACTGCTTTGTTTGAAAGTGTGCTACAGTATATGATACATGATATATATTATTTTTCGTCTCTTCTTGGAAAAACTGGCAACGCAGCCTATCATGTTAAAGCTGTGCCAGTAACTCACAGTCAATAATTTATTGATGAATCTGGCTTCACTTTAAGAACAAAATACAACCTGCCACACTGTCTGCAGGATAGAATGGTCTCGTGACAGAACCTGAAGACACAAACACACACGCAGCTCTGATGACAGTCCCTGGGGTTGAAGCAAAGGTCAGCGGAGATGTGTGAGGTTGCGGTAACACTGACGTCACGCTTTAACCTCCAACCATACCCAACTTATTCTATGTTATCCTCTCTTTTTTCACCAGGCACCTGTCATACCCTCTTTCAGAGAGAAAGAATCACGAGTGAAATGCGAATTTCCAGCTGAGCAATTTTAATGGATTTCTCCAGAGCTACAGAGTGAGAGTGTGTAACCTGACCCCTGTGTGCCTATGCAGAGGGATTATGCCAATGTAGAATAAAGCTTCCTGCTAATTGTAACAGAAGCCGCGCTGACCAACGCTAACCACTCTAATGCTGGAGTCAACCCAAGGTCAGAGCGAGGAGATAGAGCTATCGATCCCAGACAACACAGTGAGGAGGAAACTTCCAGTCCATCTCAGGCTCATCGCAGCGCTCCTCCAGATTCAATCTC